>NC_090838.1:13643863-13946893 GCF_028021215.1 Eschrichtius robustus
GCAGGTCAGGGTTATCAGATACTGAGGGTGGGGTATTCTGGCTAAAGCGACTTGACAGGATTCTGGCTAAAATTGAGTAATGCAAAGAAGGACATGGAAGTCCAAAAGTTGAGGTCTAGTTGGGAAGAGGATTCAGAGAAGTCTGACTTAAGTGTGGGCAAGAAGAGACTCTCTGTCAGGGACATGCCAAGAATACTGCAATCAGAAATTATGAGAGTTAAAGAGAAAAGGGGGTGTTTCAGATTATCAGGCAGTGGTGTTGGAAGCTGGGATGTCACCCCTCCCTCTCTGTGAGTTAGTCTTGTCCCAACATGCCAGGTTTAAGTTGAAGCTTTCTGTCAAGTTCACTGACTGAGTGGCTACACATAATCCCCTCCTCCTGTTTTCAGAAACCCAGTGAAGGCAGGCACCCACCGGAGAGTTCTGGAGGGGCCAGACCAAAAGCAGTTGTGGTTTATAATGTTCCTATAGCTTATGAAGTTCAACATGCTGTGTCCCATGTTCCTCCTCACTGGCTCCCCAAACGAAAATTTAATCTTTTCTACAAGGGTGATGAGTTCAGCTTTGAGAATCACCACATGGCACTGCTGATCTCTAGGAAGCCCTTATGCAGTTTGTGTGTAGGAGTTTTAATTTTCTCTTGAGTCAGTAGGAAGACATTTTCCTTGCTATTTTCTATTTCTTTCATCACACTACATATCTTGGCTTAGTGGCTTTATCTGTACCTCATGATGGTTCCTCTTGGATCTGGGGGAGGAAAATATGTTATTTATATGTTTTCATAATTGAGAGAGGAAGAGAGAGAGAAGGAGAGAGAGAGAGACCCATCTGCTGCATATACTGACCTTTTCTGCCTTGATCCTTTGCCTTGTTACACTGTGTTTCTGGGACCCTTCCTCACTGTGGCCACTCCACAACTGGCCCATTTCCTCTCAATACACAGCTCTTGCTCAACTTGATTCCGTTTCAACCAACTGACCTTACGGGTGTATTTAATTTTGCAGATGGACACATATCGAATAACTCTTGTCAGTAGTTGCTGAATGTATATTCAACATTTTCTCCTTTTATAGATTATATTATTTGCATTCTCAAATCCTTTGTATGGCATATAAGGAATCGCAAGTGTCATGGGAGAGAAGAAATAGCTCAGGTTTCATATCTTTTTGGATTTTCTTCACTTGAAACTGGTAGATTTATAAGAACAAATATCAGTTACCAAATAAATAAAAATATGTAATTACTAGTAAAACAGACAGCAGATGGGCTTTACAATGCATTCGCTTTACTTTGCAGTTCTACAGAACATGTGGTGCTTTCATGGGCACTGATTCTTATCAAGGAGTTAGGATCTGACCACTGTGAAGCAGTACATGATTCTTATTAGGAGTTGTCACAGCCTTGCCAGTGATGGAAGGTCAGTAATCACCAGTTATAGAAAAGCCACTAATGTGTAAGCACTTATGCGAGAGTCAATTATCATAAAGGGAACTAGAGGAATAGGCTGGAGAGATGCAGGAAGATTTTTCAGGTTGGCTCCTGGAGTTCATATTTCTTCCAGTTAACTGTAAATAATCTCACCACTGAGGATCTCACTTAAGTGATGCAATTTTTTTCTTTTAGGAAAGATGTATTATTATAATTAACATACCCTCATAGAAACCTAGATGAGTACACTTAAAACGGGTCACTTATTCTGACTTTCTTGATTTAATGTCATTTCTCATTTTAAAAAAAAGAATGTGCACACTAATTTGCTATTTCCCTTCACCATCTGTTACCACAAGCTCATAGACAAATATAGCTATAAATCATAGTTACTAAAATTTTACTCTTCTTGTCTCATGGGATGTATTCATTCATAGGGTGTGTATATGTTTGTGTTTATAAATTCACATTATCTTTACTTTCTGTGTGTTTCCTCTAGATAGGAGTAATCTCTGCAGACATTAATTGCAAGATCAAACCTTAGAGGACAGTGACTTTGAACTTCTAAGATAGTTAACAATCTTTAACCATCACCAGTCATTTTTTAAGCAACTTCTCTGTGGGTTGAATAAAAGTGGATTCATTTATCTGACTCTGCTTTCCTCTTTTTGGTGGCAGATTAGTCATTACAGGTCGGTCTTTGAATAGAGTCCAAATTGGTACATCTGGATCTGTTTAGTGACTCTACAGAGGAGCTCAGGCATCAGCTGATTTGTCTTGTTAGCACGTAAATGTCTTTGTTATCAGTCTCTCCATAATGCTTCTGACCACGTGTTTGCATTACATGGTATAATGCAAAAACAAAACAAATGAACAAAATAGAAAAAATTGTGTCCAGACCATTCTCTCAAGGAAAATAACTAAGTTTTACTCTCTAAGATATCACATAGATGGAGCATGAAAGAAATAAACTTTGTAAACATATCATAATGACCTGAACCCAAACCAATAACTTAAAAATTAAAGCAGGATAGATAATTCAAATCATTTGTTCCAAAATGATTTATACCGTGCTAATTATCTTTAGTGTCTCTTTCTAGTTTGGCTATCAGCAACAGTACTGTGTGCTAGATTTGGAGAACCATATAATTCAGCATGGATAATAACTTTATTTTACTTGCTGAAGAGGAGTGATAAGCCCTCTCAATTTGCCACAGAGCTGTTTGCTCACTTTCTTTCTAAATTCTGCATGGTCAAAGGAATTTTTTTTTTCTCACACCTGTAACATTCCACTATCACCTTGGCCGTGTTGTAGTATTAACAAATTTAAATACCTCTGGTGGATAGCCAACTGTGCCCTTTCTTTTTATGGAAGATGTATTCTACTTCAGTTTTACATGGGCTGCTGCAGTCTCCAGTGCAAATAAGTGCCTGTCTTCTAAAATGTCACCAATAAACTCCCTGTCATTTGGTGTTTGAGAAAGATGTCACGCAAGAAATCACTTTCATGTTTCCACAAAAATCATCAAATGAAAACCTAGATCAAATTAACTAATTTATTTTATTACATTCCTATATTAAAGTAAAATGCATATGTGTGTGATGAATTAAACTGCTGAGTCCAGAGCCATTTTGTTTTTTCACTTTGGGAAGATGGCTATTACACTAATCTTTGTTTTTCTGCATACAGACAAGACTAAGAAAGGTAGATATTAAGCCAGAAAATTAGGTCTTATAGTGTAAATAAAGAAGTCCTATATTGGAGTCCAGAGATCTAGGTTTTAGCCCTATCCCGGCCTTTTGTTACCTGTATGACCTTGAACAAATCACCCTTTCTGAGCCCTTATTTACTTGTCTATAACTTAGAGATATCAATACCTGCTCTATTTCCTTGGTTTTTCATGTGAGGTAATGTTATTAGAATCTGTGAACTACTGCACAAATGTGAGGTGAAATTATTTTAAAGTTGAACTAGAGTATTTTTGATCAAAGGCTGAGCCAATAATGAAATCACTGTGCCAAAATATCCCTTTGTCAATGGGCTCTACCATCTATTTGTATTTTTATTAACCATGCCACTTTAAGAATAAAGACAGCAGATAAGGATTATTTGAGGCACACATTTTGCTGACTCTGAGGTTGGTTGCTGGCAGCAAATAAAAATAAGGGCTCCTAATCACTGTCTCGTAAGTGTCAAGCATTGTCCCTGGGGCTTCACACACATTATTTGTTTTTCACCAAATTTCTGTAAGCAACTCCCACTATGCAGTTAGCAGATATTCAGATAAGTCAATGAAGGCTCAGAGATGATGTCTTGCTCAGGTCATAGAGTTGGCTCCAAGCAGAGTCAGAATTCATACCTGGACAGGACAGCACTCCCGTTAATGTTTCAAGCATTCGACAACAACCGTAACAACAGAATTCTGCTGCTAAACTACCAAAAATTGCTAGATCCTAGGAGAGATCTACCAACAGGCCACAATCTTGAGGGTGAAGAAAGGTGTCTTCTTCTAGGAGAATTGCTGTTGGCAGCTGTGAGAAATGATAATTTTCCTTCATGTTTTCTTAACTTTTATTTGAGCTTTGTTTCTCAAGAGTCAATATCATCTAGACATTTCCTTTTTGGGCCCATGCCTCCACTTACATTTTAGTTTTAGGGAAATTGATCCCATTATGTATTCAAAAGAGAAATTCATATTTCTATGAAAACTAATTATTTTGCACAAAGTTGTCTATTTAGACTCAGTTCTTAGCAATTCATTGCCACAAGTAATGATAGAAGTGGACTGCACCTAAAGGCAAACTTGCTGTCAGCATGATGTATATTAGGTATGATTTCTAACTCACATATTATTAGAATTGTAAGGTGACTTGAGCACCATCTAGGCAACTTCCTTTTTTGTTTGTTTGTTTGTTAGTTTGTTTTAGGTTTGGAGAAAGAGGCCCAAAGAAAGTGACCTGCCTATGGTCACATCACACAGTCTATTATAAACTTTCCAGAGGTACTAAGATTTTTAAACAAATTATCTTTTGCACGTTCTCATGCTCTTATTTCCTTTGCTTTAACAGAAACTTCCAGCATAGAGCAGCTGTTCTACTTACTACATAGTGAATAATAACTTAACTTCAATCCCCATCTACCATTGCTTATAAACTGGGGATCCTATCCTAGTGCCTCTCACAACACATAAGCATTTTTAATTCCTAGAGGACCACCAAAGGCTCCTCCATGGACTTCTTGTGCTCATGATAAAGACTTCATATATTAGTTTAAGCTGATTTTTCCCCCACACATCTACCCACTATAGTTTAAGGCTAATTGGTGCTGCTTTTGAAAAGTGTGCTTCTGTGAGACTCATGAAACCTTGAGATGACAGAGCAAGTCTATAGACAACAGAATTTGATTTACCCAAAACATTTTAGGACCCTCAGATATATTAAACACTGTACTTTCTTCAAAATATTTTGTCTTCCACATCAATCTTAAGTTCAGCTTTTCCTCAATATTCTATTTTACAAACTATTGTGTGTAGAATGAGAATGACATACAGGAGCAGAATTTGTGTATAATTTAATAAATTAATTATTAATATATGGAATAAAAAAATAAGAATGCATGTAATTTTGTCCTGTTTTCTTATCTGCCTCATCAGAATGACTGTCCCCTGATGTATACCCAGTCTTTTAAAGCTATGGTATTGGAAGTAAGGATAGCTGTCTATGTGACACACAAGGAAATTTTGCAATTAGAAGTAATCAACTCATAAATGTAAGCAGAGTGCCATGCTAGGAAGAGAAAGAAGGAAACAATTTTAATATGAGCATCCTGGTCTTTCTAAAATATAATTTATTGCTCAAATGTACCATTTTCCATTAAAAATGGAATTATTATAATTTTCCCTTTGTTTCTATTATTGTTTCTCTTTCCTTGAGTGACTCATTATAATTCTTTTTCATTTCTATTTATCTCTTCATGAATAAAATAGTAAGACATTTGAAATGTATTAATATATTAGGATATTTTTCTTTTCATTCTATTTAGTGTTTGAAGTTTGGATATACATGTATATATACATATGCCTGTATATGTATATCCATACACATATTGGAGATTATCTATCTATCTATCTATCTATCATCTGTCTATCTATCTCTCTATCTACCTGTCTATCCTTCAGTGTGTTAGAAGTAAAAAGCAAACAGAGACTTCTTGGCAAATACAGAGAGATTTTGTGACAAATATTCAAGGAAGAAAAAAATATATTCAGCCCAGATATCAGTTAAGAACTAGACACCCATTCAACACTGACACTGAAAACCTGGAAAGGCATAGAACTCATGGGAAAACTTAAAAACACTTTGAAGCATTTAAAAGATACAAAATCATGTTGTATGGGCAAATTTAATCAAATCCCGGGAGGAGAAAAGAAATATGCAGGTCCTGGTCTTTCTGCAATAGAATTTGTTGCTTAATTGTGCATTTTTCCATTTTATAAAGTGATATCATTATAATATTTCTTTTGTTGTAGAAGTTTCAATTAATGGTATGGCTTAGACCCAAGAAATTTATTGAGGAGTTTGGATAGAAACATTTAATGATTATATTTGTGTCCAGTCCTGCACATGTTAGAATCAAAAGGGCCAGAGAGGACATGCATCCAATCTCCCTCTTTAGATGTGAATCCTTCCCTGGCATTCCTAGCCTGTGGAATATATATGATGATGGATAGGCTTCTCCTTGTCTATACTGAAAATTCTTTCTCTGGAACTCTAATTCATTCATTCAGCCAACACTGAGTCCCTACTATATGCCAGGCATGTTTGTACACTGGAACATATACAACGGAAAACGTAAGACAACACCTCTGTCCTGTAGACGATCACAGTCTAGTGAAAGAGAGAGAAATATAAATAGCTTATTAGAATATCAGGTAATAAGCACATGGTAGGAAAATCTTAAAAATTCGGAAGGAAATCAGAAGGGAGAGTGATAGACACTGGACTAAAGAATTAACATATGAAAATTGTTTTGATTCATTACAAATTTCTATTAAGTTCCCTATTCTCTGTCTCTGTCTGTCGCTCTTTCTCTCTCACACATATGGTAAAATTATGTAGCCCTTTTTAAATCTTCACAGTCATAATTTCATGTCTCATTTTTCTGCATCTGCCTTTCTTGTGTTCTTATCAATAAACCTAGTAATGAATTTTACCAAAAACATGTTCAGATGACCTAATGAAGCATGAATTGAGTTTGTGTGCCTCCAAAGGACACAATAATGACTTCTGGATAAGATTATAGGGCTCAGTGAAAAGAAATATTTCTAATAATCAGAGATCTTCATCAATGTAATGGGCTGCTGTGGTGACTAGTAAGTTCTCAAGTCTCAGAACTTAAGTAATTCTATATTTCTATTGATGCGGAATCTTATTCTATTGACTTTTGAGTTGACAAAGTTACAGAATTGTGAGTTGGGTTCATAAGAAAACCTTTAAATATGTACATTTAATGATCTTAATTTTCTGTTCTCTCTTTAGATACAATTCTACAATTCCTGTTATTGATGATAATGTTTGAAATTCAGGACCAAGGACAGCAATTTCCATCCAGGATAACAGGGATGATGGTTTGATACTAAATAGCAACAATAACAAAAATCTTACTAGTAACGATATTATATAATATATCCATTTGATCAATAAATGTAATTTCTGAGTTGAAAAGGAGGAAGATTAACAGTTATTGGGCAAACCACCATATTACCTCTTTTAATCCTCCCAAAAAATGTGTGTGATAAATATTGTTATTCATAGATATTTATGTGTGTATGTATAAGTATGTATAAACACATATATGTATAATATGTTTACAAGCTGTCAAGATATGTTCATGAATGAGGGAAGTGAAGGCTTAAAACAACTTTCTTAAGGTTACATTATTAGTAAGAGATTCAGCCCCATTTATGATTTCAAATCTCATTGCCTTTCTACCCATAGGAGAGGAAATATGCAAAAAAGGGGAAGGTTGCATCTGCATAGCCAAAAATAATCATGCAATTTGACCAAATTCAAAGAGAAGGAAAGAGCATTTTTTATAGAGAATGGAGGAGAGACATTACTGAGGAAAGTAGGTTATTACCAGCTATATTTAGGTGTTTAAAACACTTTGCTTTATAACATGTATATTTGCATGTATATTAAACATTTTATTTTCTCAAGATGACCCTGATCCAGTTTAGATACACTGCTTCAGCGTGCTCTTCCCCCAGATTTCTTTGCCTGTGGAAAACCCCACTCATCCTTCAAAGTCTCAGACACAGCTTTGTGTGGTTGGCAATCAAGGATTATTACTGATTTAAATAGAATAATTAAAAATTAAAATTTTATAGCATTCTAGTACTATTGAAGAAGACTCAGCTTTTGGATTATCCAATTTTATAAATTACAACAGATCTCTTCAATATTAACAAAAAATAGCCATCTTTAAAAGATATACTGAGTACTAACTCTGCGTGGAGTAGTGGAAAGAGCACTAGCCTAGCAGTTAGGAGATATGGGTCCTTCTTGTGACTCATCACTGACACTGTGCCCCTTGTGGTTAAGTGTGTTACCTTTCTGAGTCACACAATAGAAATTTAGTTAATTAGTTACTATACAATACACTTAGCTACTTGCCTTTCCAACTAAACTCTTGTTGCAGGCATCATCGTGCTTGTTTTACATCCAGCAGTGTACCCAGAAGGTACTAAGATATCTTATTTTAATTGATTTAAATGAATTGAATTTAATTTTTCCTCATGTGTGGAGCATGAATAACAACCCTTTCTCTGCATACTGCACACTTTGTCCTGTGGTGAATCATTGCATATGAAGGTTTTTTAGGGGAAAACTCCCGTAAAGCATTATGCAAATAGAGAGGTTTAGATCAGTTTATCTCCAAAGAAGCAGATCTGACTTACATGGCCTAAATGTGACTTCAAGAAACAGAGGGAAAATAAATCCATTGTAAGTTGAATCACATAACCAGAATACCTATTCCAGAATCTGAATGTTGAAACCTCACATGTGACAAGAGTTTCCCTGAAACAATATTAGAGAAGGAAGTTCCCATCTATTTCTCTATTAATCAACAAGTGACTACAGTTGATTTGTAAATATGGAAAATAGATGCCCTCATTTAGAATCAAGACTGTCATCTTTCTAAGTCATACAGTGATGTATCACAGGGCCTCAATACTTTCACCCATATTGTTGTTCGAGCTTCACAAAAGGTTAGAGATTCAAGCAAGTACATGTCCCACTTTTTTGGAAGACTGAGACCCAGTAAGATGAATTGACATGTCAGTATCAAAGAGCTTCTTGGTATCAGCCAAGATAAAAAATCAGGTGGCTTAATTCTTAGCCTCCATCAAGATTCCTTCCCTCTGTAGTGCCATCAACATGAGAGGATACTGAAAGGTCTGGCTCAAGTCACATAGACCCTCAAGATCAATCAGAGCCCATCTCTGGTATCCATGTTTGACTTCACATCACTGACCTATGGCTAAAGATGTATAATCAAGTTCTCTGTCTCCTGAGTTTCTGTTTGGTGTCTTGGTTTACTTCCAGAAAAGCACACAAAATAGATAATCAGCCAATAAGGGAATATGTTCTTCCAACCCCAGGGGCAGCTGTTCAATGTGAAGTTAAACTGTCTTTCAGCAAGGTCACTGGCATATGATTATCACTCTAAAAGCTTTTAAAGATCTTTATTCTCAGGACCATTCTTAACTGGAATGTTTGGTATTCTGCATCTTTGAGAAATGTAGGCTTATTTTATGTGGGTTGGGTTGGGATATTTAAGAAAGCCATTTTGAAAATATTTTCCTATGGAGTTCTCTAGCCATTATAGTCTGCATTCTGACATTTTTTCATCTTTCCATAAAGTCTTAAAGTGATTATGCTAGTATCAGCAATAAAGTTCCTTCCCCATCCCTTCCCACAAAATAGCAGATGGTGAATAAATATTTTAAATACTTTTACATTCTGTGACTCATTTTCAGGCTAAGTATAGCTTTACCCAGATGTTCACAACTCTGATCTAGAATAAAGGGCAAGTGGCATTTATCAAGCCATTCACTGTCTTCTAACCACCAGTTCTTGCATAGGACCATGGCATGAATAAAAACTATTAAATAACATTATTAAAATATACAGAATAGTTTATTCGCATGCATTCATTGCAGGTATTGGTTGATGTGTGATCTAGATGTAAAAAATGATATCTTGCATAACACTGGTTTATCAGTATTTTAAAAAACAGATATTTTTAATAAACCTATTCAGAAATATACTTATAAAACTCGGAGAATGTATGAAACAAAAGCCATCTGCTTTGTAGAAGTTAAGATTGTATCACTTTTGTGAGAATCAATAAATAAATTTATTGAGGTATGGCTATGACTTTTCTTACTCCTTCCTATTTCTTAGTAGTGGCATATGCACAAAGGAATTCTGATGTTTCATAATGTTTCTTAATAAATATACATGTAATACCAAATATATGTAAAGGGGTGTTCTAGGTTCCTCATAAGCAGGTATCAATAGTATAGAATGTATTTAATTTTATAAATAATTCAATATGCAGATGTCATTATGCCCAGTGTTGATGATGTGTTATGTGATTCAGTTGCTGCCATTTTACTTTAACCGCAAAATCGTAACGAATTATGTGTTAGAAGCTGAGTGCTCATCGCTATTCTATGTTCCAGGACCAGCACAAGTAGAATAAGATTCAGTGCTTACTTTTGAGGTACTTCTCATTTCTATGGGGTGATTAGACAAAGAAAAGGTCAATGCCCTTTGGCATTTCAGGCCGCATACCAAACGGAGCACTATGCAAGGGGGCTTTCACCTTCTAAGCCCCCAGGATCCTGCTCCTGGCCCAGGGAAGCCTCTTTATCATCAGCCAACATAGAGGGAAGGTTGAGGGAGAGCAGCCTTGCTCCTGAGGTGGGTCGGCTAACAGGAAAACCAACAATCTGTCCTGGACCATTTGGCCACCAGACTTCATTGACCCTCTTGGAAGGCCATGATGACTGACTGGATAATCTTATCCAGTCTGATGATCTAGACTGGATAACAGAAGTCTGAAAGTTGGGGTGAGGGAAGGGGAGCATGGTAGTCGCCTTCAAATAATGGCAGAGCCGTCTTGGACAAAAGGGCTGCTCTCAGTGGCACAAAGGGCCTGAACTAGGGCCAGTGATTAAAAAGAGCTGGGAAATTTTGTTTCTGCTTCATGTAATGAAGAATTTTCTGATAATCAGAGTTGCTGAGTTTGGAATTGACTTTAGCGTGATGTGGTGAGCTTCATCTCTGGAAGAGGGATGATCACTCCTTGGGACAATGTGAAGGGCATACGGGTGTCAATGGAGCCCCAAGACATTCTTAACCTACTTGGGCTGTGTGTTCTACAACTTTTTCGGCTTGTACTTTCAGAACTACAGGGCCTGAGTGGTAAACTACTGAACCTCAAATCTAATTCCTCACCTATTATTTGTAGCCAATTTTATTCACCTTAAAGTCTACCTTTTGAAAGCAGCACTTTCATTAAGCAATGTAAACACATGTCTGGAAATGAGTTTTCTTCTTAAACCTATTTGTCCAGTCTCCCTTTGGTGAACAACCTTGTTTCTTCTGGCTTTTCAATATTCAGCCTTTGTTTTGACTCAGTGTATTTTACAACGTTCTAATCTTTATTTCTTTGCTACTTTTAAATCACCCCCAATCCCAAGACTTTGCTAGATAGAACAGATTGAAAAATATTTTTTATTGAAAAGCTATATTCTCTAAACTTCAATGACTTTGTAAAGCAGATTTCATCAGAAGTGGGACTTAAAAATTTTTAGTAAATATGAATGCTCACTCCTTCTCACTGCTGCTTAGAATTTTACTGATTACACTTTGGAAATGCATAATTGTGTAATTAATCTTGAGGATGTCAGAATGCGTATTTTTAAAAGTAACTTTCTTAGGGAAATAATACATATCTCATTATTTTTTTTACTGTAACTGGTATTCATGCTCTCTTCATTTATAGGTATAAACCCTGCCAGAGATGGTCAATATCAGTGCCATATATTATTAAAGTGAATTAATTTTTCAAACACATCTTCCATTCAATTTCTCATTAAACGAGGTATTGTAAATTCTGCTGTCAAGGAATACAAATAACATGATTATACAATACTTGCATTATACAGAGTCCTCTTGGCTAGGATGGTTATCTACCATAAACACTGATTCATTCTTTATGGAAAAGAACTTTAAAACACAGTTGTTAAAACTGACAAAGAGCCAGGTGCAATCCAAACCTTTGATGCTCTTATAGCTTTTACCAGTAAAGAGTTTGTAATCATTGCATACCGGGAGGAACCCGAAGATAGATACATATTTACTTAACCTATAGCTTTTGAAAAAATGTACAATTTATTCAAGGACCACCAACCTTGGCATTACACAAATGTAAGCAAATAAATGGATGAATTAATGTATCAGAATGAGTAAGAGGGTCTTCCCCGGTAGCGCAGTGGTTAAGAATCCGCCTGCCAATGCAGGGGACACGGGTTCGAGCCCTGGTCCGGGAAGATCCCACGTGCCGCGGAGCAACGTGAAGCCCGTGCACCACAACTACTGAGCCTGCGCTCTAGAGCCCGCGTGCCACAACTACTGAAGCCTGCAAGCCTAGAGCCCGTGGTCCGCAACAAGAGAAGCCACCACAATGAGAAGCCCACACACTGCAACCAAGAGCAGCCCCAGCTCCACGCAACTAGAAAAAGTCCACGCAAGCCACGAAGACACAATGCAGCCAAGAATAAAAACAAATTAAATAAATAAATTTAAAAAAACAAAAAGAATGAGTAAGGGAGGAGTGATATATACCAGCACTGACATGGGTAAACTGCAAGAAAAAGATGCACGTAGACATGGGATTGTTATGCTACTCATGTACTCACACCACATAGACAATGGTCTGCCGTCTGTACTTAAGGATACTGCTGTGTATGAAGGCATTCAGGTTCTCAATGATAAAAAACGTTTAATGGAAATCGTGAGGTATTAGCCCTAAATAAATGCCAGGCATTTGTCTATGTAAAGTTGAGTAAGACAGGATCTTGCTGTTAAGGAGCTCAGGATCTTATGATAGGCACATAACTGAACATAATAAGTTCAGTACAATGTTCTTGCAAGTGCCAGCAAAATGCTTTATCCAGCTAAGGAATACATCACCTCACTCTGCAGAGTATGATAGGTTAGAAGGGGAAGGTTCCCAGAGGAAGGGAGATATGAGCTTTGGCTTGACACATAGAGAGGGCTGTGTCAGTAGGAGGAGGGAAAGGCACTCGGACTGAGAGACCAGTAGGTTCAGAGGCATGAGGTTGGAATGGGCCTGGCATTTGCAAGGATTAGTATTAAGCTCCATAAGTCTGGAACAAAGGGTTGGTGGGCATCAAGGACCTACCCTGGACCCCGTTCTGTAAGCAGTGGAATATGTGTAGAGATTATGATGTGGGGAGGAGCTTAATGAGACTGCTTTTTGGAAGGCCTCTCTGGAGGCAAAGTGGAGGGCAGATGGGAGGATGAAAGGGCTAGGGGAAAGAATCCCTTTAGTATATTGCCAGGAAAATGGAAGTAAGGGGGCTGATTTGAAAGAGGTACACAAAATTGAATTCAATAGAATATTGGGACTAACAGATTTGAGGGATAAAGGAGGAAAAGTGAAAAGCTAATTCTGGACTTTAGATAGATTATTAGGTCATTAATAAAATCCAGAAATGTAGAGGGAGCAAGACCGGTGAGTGGTGGTGTTTTAGATGATACCTTTAGTTTGGGGCATGTTGCAGTTGAATATCTTATGACATTCAGGCGGAGATATTGAGCTGAAATTACAGAGTTCCCATATATCCCATCCCCACACGTGCCCAGCCTCCCCATTATCAACATCACCCACTAGAGTGGTACATTTGCTATGACTGAAGAACCTACATTGATACATTATCACAAAACACTTTACATAAGGGTTCACTCTTGGTGTTTTACAGTCTGTAGATTTTGAAGAACCTGTAAAGACATGTATTCACCATTAGTCTCACACAGAATAGATTCACTGCCCTGAAAATCCTCTGTGCTCTGCCTATTCATCCCTCCCTTCCCCAGCCCTGGCAACCACTGATCTTTAGGGTTTTTCCCTTTCTGGAATGCCATATAGTTGGAATCATATAGTATGTAGCCTTTATAGATTGGCTTCTTTCACTTAGTAATATGCATTTAAGATTCTTCCTTGTCTTTTCATGTCTTAATAGCTCATTTCTGTTTTAGCACTGGGTAATATTCCATTGTCTGGATGTACCATAGTTTATCTATCCATTCACTTACTGAGTAATGTGTTGGTCGCTACCAACTTTTGGTAATTATGAATAAAGCTGCTGTAAACATCTGTATGCAGGTTTTTATGTAGACATAAGTTTTCAACTCATTTGGATAAATAGAAAGGAGCATGACTTCTGGATCATGTGGTAGGAGTATGTTTTTGTAAGTTTTGTAACTTCAAAATGGCCAGACCGTCTTCCAAAGTGGTTATAACATTTAGCTTTCCCACCAGCAATGAATGAAAGTTCCTTTTGCTCCACATCTTTGTTAACTTTTGGTGTTGTCAGTTTTGGATTTGGGCCATTCTAATATGTGTGCTCTTGTATCTCATTGCTTTAACTTGCAATTCTCTAATGATATACGACGTTGAGCATCTTCTCATACGCTTATTTGTCGTCTGTGTATCTTTTTTGGTGAGGTTTCTGTTCAGATCTTTCATCCACTGTTTTAACTGGATTGTTCATTTTCTTATTGTTGAGGTTTATGAGTTTTTTTTTTATATTTGGGGTACTAGTCCTTTATCAGATATATCTTTTAAATATTTCCTCTCAGTCTGTGTCTTATCTTCTTATTTTCTTTAACATGGAGTTTTCCTATATCTGATAAAATGGGTAAAATATTCTCAATTACCTACCACAACATAGTTAAACTTTTAATTTTGAAATAATTTTAGATTTAGAGAAAAGTTAGTGCAGAGAGTAGTTCAGAGATATCATGTGTACCCTTTACCTAGCTTCACTTAATGTCACCATCATATATAAGCAAGATGCATTCATAAAAACTAAGAAATTAATATTGGCACAATGATGTTAACTAAACTACAGACTTCATCAGATGCCTTTTCCTCTTCTAGGAACCAAGGATTCCATGTTGCATATGATCACCACGTCTCCACATTCTCCACTAATTCAACAGTTTCTTGGCCTTATTTTTCATGATCTTGGCACTTTTGAAGAGTACTCAGCAGGTATTTTGTAGAATGTCTTTCAATTGTGTTTGTCTGATATTTACTCCTGATTTTACTGGAGTTGTGATTTTAGAGAAGAATAGTACAGTGGTGAGGTGCCCTTCTCATCATATTATATCACATCAGGAAGTACAGGATATCAACATAACTTATTACCAGTGATGGTAACTGATTACTCGCTTAAGATGGTACATGGCAGGTTTCACAGTAACTGTAACTACAGTAACTGTAAATCTGTTACTTTTCCCTTTCTATACTCTATTCATTAGGCACAAGCCACTAAGTCCTGCCCCCATCAAGGGAGAAAAATTAAGCCCCACTCACCATGATTGTTTGAAGCTCTAAATACTAAAGTTTAGTACAGTTGTTAATAATAATACTAACAGTAATTACAATGATTCTACTTATTGTTTTCATTATTACTATTACTTCTTTTCAGTGAAGATCTAGCAGAAGTTATTGGTCACTTAGAAGGCACTGTAGAGAAGAAACATCTTAAAGGATTGAGGAACTCAGACCAAGATATACTCTTCTGCCAGTTGCTTGAAGCTTCCTAGAAAGAACCTTTCCTTGGACATTTGTCGGTATTTTGTAGACTACATCAATTATGGAATATTCTACAAAAGATGATTTTATATTCAGTTATGTGAACTCAATCCAAAGCTAGACATTTTGGCTGTGTCGACTACTTTTTAAAATCGCCAGTCAGAAGTCAAAATGTTTGCTGAAGGGTTACCCTAGATTACATACCTGGAGCAGCACATTAGCTGGGGGATGCCAAAACCTAGTAATAAATGAATGCAAACAAATAAAACCAACTCTCTGGTGAGGATTGCTTACATTAACTGGATTCTGCTTGGAATGTTTATTCACTTCCACAAGGTTACTATATGTTCATAGAATAAATATTTTATGATCCGTGGCATATGTTCAGACCAAGAATTAGAGTAATAAAAACTTAATTTCAAGCTGGATGTAAATACAACTATGCACAAGTGTCTAAAAAGAATAAACATCCATATGGCTTTTAGGCACTATATATGATTTATAATGTTAAATATCTGAAATGTCCTGTATTTATAGGTTCTGGCTTTTTTTCCCCTAGTCTCTCCTTCCCTTCCTTCCTTAACAATATTTACCATAGTGTGATGTGCTGGAATTCCTTCTAAATGAACCTGAACATGCTGTGTTTGGTGGAAAGGGACAAATTTCACCTATGACTCATGACTCCTCTACTCACAAGGATCAATGGGAGAAGCAGTAGGAAAGATGCTGTGGGAAAGCCTATGGAGCTGGGACAGCACTCAGCTACTTTTTTTTTTTTAAGACTTTTTATTTTTAATTAATTAATTAATTCGTTTATTTTTGGCTGTGTTGGGTCTTCATTGCTGTGCTCGGGCTTTCTTTAGTTTTGGCGAGCAGGGGCTACCCTTCATTGTGGTACGTGGGCTTCTCATTGTGGTGGCTTCTCTCGTTGCAGAGCACGGGCTCTAGACGCACAGGCTTCAGTAGTTGTGGCACACGGGCTCAGTAGTTGTGGCACACGGGCTTAGTCGCTCTGCAGGATGTGGGATCTTCCTGGGCCAGGGATCCAACCCATGTCCCCTGCATTGGCAGGCAGATTGTTAACCACTGTGCCACCAGGGAATTCCCTCAGCTACTTTTTCTACGTCCTGCTTTGCTCACGAAGCCACATCCTCTATGACCAAGAATAAGGAGTGATCTTGTCAGAGAGTCACATGCCCAGGGAAGAAGTTGGTTGAGCCATCAATCCTTCTCTCCCAGAGCGTCTACGGTGGCCAGCAGCTCCTCATATAAAAACACAATCCAATCTGAGTTGAAAAGCCACAATTCAAAGGCAAACCCCCCTCAGCTTGCTTTCTCTTATCCACAACCACCTAACGTAGAACAGGCAGTTCCTCTTACCTCACTTTGCTGATTACACCTTTTGCTAAATAGTAATAAATGTTTCTCTCTAAACACAAGAATTCAGTCGTAAGTGTGGCATCCACTAATCTGATCAACCTTAAAAAAATAAATACTTCTTTAGAAAAAGATGTATTTCTTTTCTGAAATGAAGTTCTTTAATTGAATTTCTTTACTAAGATGCACGTTTTACTATCAAAGTCATTGCTCAGAAATCACTGTGGAATTGTACCAAAAATACAGGATTTTGAAATTCAATGACCTTGGCTGAGTAGTGGCTTCTCAATTTGCAAACTGCATGAAGATTTAAAATGAAACAAAATAAGAGGTGGTCCCGGACTTAGAAGGATAAGCTGGGTTACCAGCTGGGGAAGGAACAGAACATGCAAGGGTATGAGGTATGAAAATACTGGCAAGTGCCTGTAGAGGGAAATGGTAAGAGATAAATAAAAAATAAGGTTATTGCCAGGTTTGGAAGAATGCTACGTGCCATGTTAGCTACAGGGCATGGGAGGTCATTAGGGGTTTCTGAGTAGACTAAGGTCTGATCACATTTCTGTTTTAGGACGGTCATCTTGGGGAAACGTGAGGCTAGATCAGAAGAGGCAAGACTCAAGGCAAGGAGACCTGTCTGAAGGCTGTTTCAATAGTCCTATGAGGGAGGGTGCACAGAGGGAATGGAAAGGACATTTGTGAGGTCAAATCAACAGACCTTCCCATTGCTTCCTGGATGTAGTAGAGTGACAGTAGGTTGCAGAGTTATGGGAAACAAGAGAGACAATGAAGGGGAAGAATAATTAAAGCTGATGATGAAGACGATGTGAGGTAGAAGAAGAAGGAAGGTTCTAAGACCTCCTGGTCTCCGACTGGAGCAACAGGAGTGTGAGTTTGAGTGGAAAGTGTGAGTGGAAAATAGGAAAATTTGTGAGTTTGGAGAGAAAGATGAAAAAACAAAAATCAGTTGCAAATGAAGTGTTTAAATTTTTGCCATTTATAAGAAGGCTTGGAAGGGTTTTTGCTCTTTCCTCATTCATCTGTGGGAGGAAGAGGCAGGTCCAGATCGTCTCTTAGGACCTTTCTGGTTTTAGTATTCAAATCTCATGTTTTACAGAGAGGTTCTCTGAACTCACATTGTTCTCTGAGGCACTCGGGGACTGCAAGAACCTTCTGTTCCTGTTAGGTGATTTCAACCTCAGTTACAAGCTCCCGCAAGTGTTTGTTGAGGCCAGAGATTTTCGTGCATTGGGAAAAAAAACGCTACACAAGGGGAAAACAACCTCTCACTTTGGAAAATGTAATGAGAAAAATTGAACATTTCCAGCTAACAGCTTTTTATGGGCTATGAATAAGTAAACACAGGGTGAAATGGGAGAGAAAAAGCATGCTCTTCACTAGAGAAATACTTGTTTATTGAGCCAGTCGGTACTGCCCCAATTTAGCCTTCAGAAGGGCAAAGATGCATGTGTTCACTTCTAGACTCAAATCCGACACAGACCTGCTGTGGTCCAGATTGCATCTCTGGATCATTCATTCATTTCCGCGTTCACATGTCAGCATTTATTGAATATCTACATTATGCTGGACTCACTGCTGGGTCCTAGGACACAGATATGCACAGCTTATAACTTTTAAAAATTCCCAGTTTAGTGGGTCAAATAGGCTTCTATGCAATTAATTAAAATGTCATTTTGTAGGTCTGATATCGGAGACACCAGTGTTTACTTCATTTCCTCAGCTCTTGCTTCCCGACATTATCATATATATGAGTAAGCACTTCTGTTTCGTGGGCATTTTCCTGGGCTAGAGAACAATACGAAATATCTGAAATATTTTGTACACCCACAATGTGTTTGTCTTTGCGATTCTGCAACTCATCCTTTTACAGCTGAGTGACTGAGACAGAGATAGGCAAGATGACTTTCCTCAGATCACAATGGTAAGTTGAAAAACCTTGGTATGACTTTGGTGTCTGACTCCGAAGGCCAAGTATTTTTCTCCTTTGCTGCATGGCTTGAAGATGTCTTCTGGGAATCCTGCTCTACCCAGCCCAGGGAGCAGGTGTGGGTTCAGGGCTCCAACATGGATGAAGAGCTGCACAGACATCTGTTTATCCCTTGGCTTCAACCGTGCCTTTTCTTGTCCACTGGTAAACTAGTCATCCATAGTCACAATAATGCCACTCCACGCAAAGTAATCCTAACTGGGCAGTGTGTGTGTCAGGACTGTTTCACTGGATGACTTGGCTCCCTGAAGACTTTTTCAGGATCAGGGGCCTAAGAAAATTCAACCTGAAGGGATCGCCAAGCCAAAGAAGACACTCGGGAGCAGTTTCCCTGCTTTTGCTAACCGTTCCTGTCAATCTGGGTACCTTGTGATAGAGCAGGACATGTCTCTGTGCCCTAACTGGAGATGCTTCGTTGGTACAGGCTCATAAAGGAACCGCTGGGAATGGGGAGAGCCTGGATGTAGAGTACTTCCACAGTAACACTGGGAACTCAATATAATTTTGATTCAAAATCCCAACTCCTGTGTCAGAGTCTTCTCCCTCCACTGCCAGTACCCCACTCCATCTGCCACTGCTTCCTATGGGTCAGTGGCTTTGTGTTCTCTTTTCCTCTTGTCTCAAAACTCTTCACAGAAGCTTCTGCATAGTATCTTGTGGCATGGTTCAATGGAAAGAGCATGGCCTTTGAGGTGGGCAGGCCTGCACTTGTAGTGTGACTTAAGCAGGGAGGTGAATCTCTCTGAGCCTCATTTCCTCGCCTGTTAAAATGGGGTCAGGACCTCTATCTTGAGGAATAGGGTGTTATTTCATAAGATTAGGTTGGTAAGTCACCTGGCACAGTCCTGTGATATTATTGTTTGGTCTATAGATGGCAATTCTTCCAGCAAATATTGCTATTTACTATAAATCTGTAAGCAATTGCATTGCTTCTCACATTAGATATTCAAATTTACTTTTCATCTTTGTAAAGAATGTTTTATTCTCAGTAAGGACAATTTTAATCATCATGAAAAGGCCCAAGAACAGTCACTGTGGACCAGGTGTCCCTTCCTCTTGTTCCTGAAATACACAGATACTCAAGGAAGTCCTTGGTTTTTCCCAGACCAGTACCCCTCCAGTGAAATACCTGCAGCTCATCTCCTGAGTAGCCTAAGAACAATACTGGACTCTTAAGCTATTTCTTTTTCTACTCTTCACCTCTACTTCCCCTCAGTAGCAAGATTATTTCTTGTTGTCTCGTTCTCTCTCTTTTTTAAATTGAAGTAGTTGATTTATAATATTATATTAGTTTCAGGTGTACAGCATAGTGATTCAATGTTTTTATAGATTATACTCCGTTTAAAGTTATTACAAATTAATACTCTTTTTCCCTGTGCTGTAAAATATATCCTTGTAGCTTATGTATTTCATACATAATAGCTTGTATATCTTAATTCCATAGCCTTATTTTGACCCTCCTCCCTTCCCTCTCCTCACTTGTAACAACTATTTTGTTCTCTATACCTGTGAGTCTCTTTCTGTTTTGTTATATACATTTGTTTGCTTTTTTTGTTTAGATTCCACATATAAGTGAGGATGCAGAGAGAAGGGGACATTTGTACACTGTTGGTGAGAATGTAAATTGGTGCAGCCACTGTGGAAAACAGCAAGGAAGATTCTCAAAAAACTAAAAATAGAACTACTATATGATCTAGCAATTCCACCCCTGGGTAGGCATCCAAAGAAAATAAAAACATTAATTTGAAAATATATGTGCACCCCAATGTTCATAGCAGCATTATTTACAATAGCCAAGATATGGAAGCAACCTAAATGTCCATCAGCAGATGAATAAAGATGTGGATAAAGAAGATGCGAGATCTATATGTATATATCTACACACACATGTGCACGCACACACACACACACACACACAGGAATATTACTCAGCCATAAAAAGTGAAATTCTGTCATTTGCAACAATGTGGACGGACCTACAGAGTATTATACTTAGTGAAATAAGTCAGACAGAGAAAGACAAATACTCTATGCCTGGGTCTATTCTGATGGGCAGCCCTCTAGTGGGCATAGATGGAGAGTGGGGATGCTGAGAAAAGTTCCCTTTAAAAACTTCATCACAACCATGTGATATTAAAGATGGTGTGGTTTCTGGAGTATTGAGTGATTTGAAGGGAGACATACAAAAACCATCATCTTCATTCATACAATAAGCACTTCTTGGGAATCTTTTAGTGCCAGGCACTAAGCTAGGAACTGGGATAGAGAAGCAAGTCAAATATGGTCCTGCCCCTGAGAAGCTCATAGTCTTTTGCAGGCGGTAGATAAGTAAAAGGACATTTGTAATACATTGTAGTAAATGTTAGGATAAAGTCATGCATAGCGTGTCTGAATGTTCAGAAGATGATATTCTATTCAACTCCCCCCAAAGAGGCAAGACCTATGCCAAGTCAGGTGGGCGTTGGCCAGGCTGTCACAAGGGCATTCCAGGAAGAAGAATAGCACTGAAAAACGTATGAAGGCAAGATGTGTGTCTGGGGCTCAAGGTCCATGTTGATGCGTGACAAGAACTGATGCTAGAGACAAGCAAAGCTAGTTTTCACAGAATCATGTTAGTCATGATGAGGAGTTTGGATTTTATTCTGAATATTACAGGATGCTATTGAAGGATTTTAATTCATTTATTTATTCCCTACTTCATTCCTTCATTTAGCAATATTTTTTTGAGCACCTACTATGTAGAATAGACAGAGTAGAAGTTAATAGCAAGAACTCTGGATTCAAACTGCTTGGGTTCAAATCCTGTTTCTGCTAGTTGCATGTGCTCTGGCAACCTCTCATTGCCTACTTTCCTCATTAATAAATTGGGGATAATAACAGCATCCACTTGACAGGATTATTGCAAAGATTAATTTAAGGTAACAAATGTAAAACATTTAGAACAATTCCAGACTCATGGTAAACATTCACTAACTGTTAGGTATAATTACATGTCTGATAGGTTCTAGTGAAAGTACAGAGAAAGACATCATCCCTGCTCTCCTCGAGCCTAGAATCCATGGAAAATGGAGACACAGCTGGGAGAGTAGTTCTAACCGATTTATGTGCCATGATTGGAGTGCCATGATAAAGAAGCACACGGGAGAGGGCTTAGACTTGGGGTGACCAAAAGAGGCTTTTGAAATAAGTATGTTTCAGTTGGACCCAAGAATGAGTAGCATTTAACTGGACAAGAAGAGCAGAAAAAACTCCCAGAGAAAGTCATGGTCGGATATGTTTTTGGAATGTTTTTTCTGGCGGCAAGTGTGAGCTAGACCAGAAAGGGAGGAATCCACAGTCAGGGAGGACCATACAGAGGCTCTCCTTTGGGGGTTGCTTACAGCTCACGGAATAGTAAGGCCAGCGGTTGTTATCCCCTTTCACAAATGAAAAAGACAAACTCCAGTGGCGTTGCGTGGTGCCCAGTAAGAAACTGAACCAGGTTAGATGCTCCCTCTCCTCATTACTTTCCCACTGGTTCTCAAGTCCCCCAAAGAGATTTTACTCCCACATGTCTTACAGTAGAATCCCACGGACTTACACAATCAGGGGGGCATTGATAACTATGCACAGAAAGACCCCGATGCTTGAATTATTCTCCTTCACGTGCCACGTGCACGTGATCATGCTTTACATAACACCTCAAGCAAGCATACATTATGTGCGTTTAAGTTCTAAAATCTCACAGCCCAAAACAGCAGAATGAAACCCATTGTTGGCCAAAGGACTATAGCATTTCAGAAATAGAGACTTACTCTTGCCCTTAATTATGCCTTTGAAGATTTCTCTTCTCCCTAGACAAAAAGTTTTCTGCTTGGACTTCCATAAAGTCATGTTTGACATTATGACCTTGATAGTTAGGTAAAGGCTGAGGCTAACATAAGTGTCCAATAAAAGCCAAGAAGGTCAGTGAGCTACATTGCAAACATGCCCCTGGAGTTAGCAAGTTAATGTAAATCAAAGCCACAATGTCTGCATGTTTATAAAGGTCTCTACAGAAATAGTCTAGACTCAGTCTTAGGACTCCTAGTCTGCTGTCCCTTCTGCCATAATATTCTTCTGCCTTAATCTACAAACTATCACACAAGGCTATCTGCACCGTCAGCCCAATGAGGGGTGGACATGCCATTTTTGTGTCTCTCCTATTGTCAAGCACAGTTGATATTCAGAACTTTCTTGGTTAATTTGTTTAAAAACATAGAAACTGCCTTTTGGCAACAAAGATGAAGAAAACACATTTGTTTTGACTCATCAGGAAATGTTAATTTTCTCATATTTATAATGTTTCCCTTAAAGGTATGAGCTACTCAAGAGTAAAGTGATTAAATTTGAATTTACGTTCCAGTGTCTGGAAATATTTCATGGACTCTCCCAGAAACCATAAAATAATTTAATTTTTCTCAATTCTGGCTAGTTTGGTTAGAATTTATAAATTAGTAATGCTCCTAAGAAACCAATAACCTCCCAAAGGAAATAGAAGTTAGACTTTAAAATGTCATCATTAAAAAATAATAATTTTCCTACTGACATCTGGACTATAGCCCAGTGAAGTTGATGAGTTACTTGCCCTGCCAGTTTCACAGTGTGAAAGTTGTAGAAGAATAAGGTGAATAAAATCCCCTCAAGACAGCCCAAACTGTTGTGCTTTGTGTCATGGCTCTCACATAAGCCAATATGCCATTGGACAGGTCTATTAGCAAAGTGGTCAATAATAATGGCTCACATGCCCAGCTTGTTTTCGTCTGTAAACTTATCAAGTATAAGTGGGGAGGGAAAAGGAGTTGGCTAAGAGTACAGACCTTCCAGTTAAACAGCCTAGGATCAAAGTACAACCCAGCCACTCACTTAGCCAGGAAAACATAGGTAAGTAATGTGTTTTCTCTCAGCCTCAGTTTACTTATCTGTGAAATGATGATGATAATGGCTGTTATATGGATTAACTGAGATACATTTAACTATTTAGTTTCTGGAACATAGGATGCACTCAACAAATGCTAGCTATTATATAAATACAATCTTAAATTGTGTGAGTATGAGAGCTATTGTAGCTTAGGTCTCCCATTTCACAGATGAGGAAATTGAGGCATAGGAAAGGGAAGCAACTTATTTAATGTAACAGAATAAATTGATGTTCAGTGGCAACTCTGCTGACTGATTCTTATTATAGAACTATTTTTACTTTGTGAGATTTCCCTCCACTTATTCAGAATAGGAATACAGAGTAAAGAAAAAACAAGTTAATATAAGAATCTTTGATCTTTAGATTTTGGGAACATTTTTTGAAAAATGAATTTCATTGTTTTTTAAAATTACCATCTGTTATTCCAGATAGGTGAGTTAAAAAATTAAATGAATTGTCAAGCTTATTGCTTTGGAACTCACCAAAAGTGTATTTCAATTAATCTTGTTCTATTTAAGGCCCTGGAGCAACAAGCTTTTTGTGCTGTTTCTGTTGAACCATCTGCCAGCTTGAAAACTGATCCTGTTCTGTGTAGGGACCTTTGCTCCTGCAGGTGGAGCGCCCTTCTTAGGGGTGAAATGTAAACTGTGCCATACTTGGGCAGGGGCGGCAGTGCTGCCTGGTGAGTGGCTCCAGCTAACAGTTCCTTTGTCAGCAATCCATCAGTGCCAGTCTGTCTTTGGGGTCTGAATAGCATCTGTGCTGAGGACTGGCTTCCTCACAGAGCAGAAATCAGCATGTGGAAGCTCTGGCTTAGGGTAAGAAAATTCAGGCTTTTGAAATTTTCCATCTATATTGTATATTCCTCTCTGCATACAAATTCCTTGGTGTTTATATAGTTTCAGCTTTCGGAAACTCCTCTAGTTTCTGTCTTGTCAAGCTGTTCATCTTTCAGATGGATGTAGGTATTTACCTTAGAAATCGTCCCAATTTGGTGGAGGCGAAAGAACCACATGGTAGAGGAAAAAACACTGGAATTCAAGAGATAAGCCTGAATTTCCATCTTTGATTAGTGAGATAATTTAATAAACATTTATCAAACACCTGAGATGAGCCAGGCAACTCTCTGTAAAAGGAGATACAAAAATGAAAGTAAAACAGTCCTTGACCTCAGGAAGTTCACAACTTAGTGACAGCAACAGGCATAGAAATAGTGATAAAGACAAAAGCAGTGATGGAGCCCGTGGTCCTCTGGGAACCTGAGGTGGAACATCTGACTCAGAGTGGATGAGAACCAAAGGGAAGGATTCCTGGGGGAGGCGGTGCCTGAGTTGGTTTCTGAAGGGTGAGTAGAAGTTTCCTTGACAAACCGAAGATGGGGAGGCACAGCGTAAAAGAGCAAGAGAAAATAGAACTAAAACAGAAAAATCGGAAAAGCCGTTCAATATTTCTGAAGCCCAGAGTATATGCGGTGTGGGGAAAGAGGAAGTTAGAGAATGAGGACCTTGTTTGTCACATCAGGAAGCTTGGGCTTTATCTAGAAGGTAATTGAGATCCTCCAATCAATAGTGAACAGAGGAGTGCCATGATCATATTTATATTTTAGAAAGATTCCTAGTATCAGTGTGGGGAATTGATTATAGAGTGAGCATGGTGGTAGGAAGAATATTTAGGATATTATTATCTTCAGGGCCTGAAGTTAAGCAGAGCAATAGTGATAAAAGTAAGTAAAGGAACTTCCCTGGTGGCGCAGTGGTTGAGAATCCGCCTGCGAATGCAGGGGACACAGGTTCAAGCCCTGGTCTGGGAAGATCCCACATGCCGCAGAGCAACTAAGCCCGTGGGCTACAACTACTGAGCCTGTGCTCTAGAGCCTGCAAGCCACGACTACTGAAGCCTGCACACCTAGAGCCGGTGCTCCACAACAAGAGAAGCCACCACGATGAGAAGCCCACGCACCGCAACGAAGAGTAGTCTCCACTCACCACAACTAGAGAAAGCCCACGTGCAGCAACGAAGACCCAACGCAGCCAAAAATAAAATAAATAAATAAAATTTTTTAAAAAGTAAGCATAATAATTCAAAGGTTTTTAGTTGATAGAATCATTGGCATTAGATTACCTATTGCTTAAAGAGAGTGAGAGAGAGGAAGAAGACAGGGAAGGCTTCAGGGGCCTGATATACAACAAGGTGGATGGTAGTTCTGGGTCCTGAATAGGAAACATAGATAAGGAGGAGGAGGAGGCAGGGGAGGGGGAAGACTTGAAGGTGATGAAGGAAGAGGAGGAGGAGGCATGAGTTTGGGGAAAAACAATGAGCTCAATTTTAGACGTAATGAATTTGATAAGTGAGAGGTGATATCTAGTAGGCATTTGGGGTATGAGAGGCCTTGGGGGGAGGTAACTATGTGAGAGTCTTTGACATGGAAGTGATGAATAAGAAGGAAGTCACGCAGAGAGAGTAGAGGGAGAGGGAAGAAATGCTGACAAGCCTGGGCTGTTTACAGTTGGGTGTCAAGGATGATGAAGGCCCTGGAAACTATTTAGCACAAAGAAATTTTGAAATAAGTGAGGTTTCCATTTAAGAAAAGAAGAATCAGGATGATTATAAAAATATCCAAATAATTATTTTTAAAAACATCTGAATGCTTTCACAGAATGAGGTAGAGGCTTTCTTCATGGATCTGAAACCAGGCTGCTGAGGAAAAATTGCAAAATTTGGTCCTATATATGGAAACACTTTTTTAACAGCTTTATTGAGATATAATTGATATACAAAGAACTACACATATTGAATGTATACAGTTTGGTGAGTATGAATGTATGCAATCACTTGTGATAGTATCACCAAGATTAAGGTAGAGACAGTTCCAATACCTCCCAAAGTTCCCTTGTGTCTCTTTGCTTTTGTTCCTGTGGTAAGAATACTGAACATGAGGTCTATTCTTTTAATAAATGTTGAGGTGCACAACACCGTCAAGTTAGCTGTAGGTACTCTGTTGTACAGCAGCTCTTTAAAAGTTACTCATCTAACGTAGCTGGAGCCTTATACCCAGCGAACAACAGCTCCCATTTCCTTCACCTCCCAGCCCCTGGCAGTCACCATGGTTTTCTCTGCCTCTCTCAGTTTGCTGGGATAGATACCTCATATAAGTGGAGTCATGTAGCCCTCTCCTTCTGTGACTGGCTTATTTCACACTCTTTGATGAATTCAAAGTGGTCCAACAAAACTACCTTGTGCAGTAATGAACTCTCCACTAATAGAATCATTTGCACAGAGAAGGATGACTGTCTACCATGGAAGAGGTAGAGCAGTGAATCCTTTACTTTCCCACTTCCAAACCATTTCAGGATATTCAATAAAAAGCACAAATTCCCAAAGCACCACTCTACAGCTACTGGACCAGGAACCTTCATGTATGTACTTTTTGAATAATTTTCCCTGGTGGCATTTATATTCCCAGATTACCACCAATTCATGGAACAGTAAATCACTATTGTAAATTACTATTTGAAGACATTCTTGCATTTTGGGTGTGTATTTGTGAATTTGTATGTGTGCACATGTGAGTGAGTCATGAAAAAAACAATTCCAAATTGTCTTCTAACCCTTCCAAAGAAAAACAATATTTTATCCTGAGTTTTGAACTTGCTTCCTTTGTATTCTCACACAGTGAATAAACAATTTTTTTAAGTTAAGCAATGGCATACCCTGACTACACCAAAATGGGTACACCATGCTGCTAAGGCCTATTTTGGGGTAAGATTCCTAAGATGGATACCCTCACGTCTCTGGAGATGCTGTCACTCTGCATCCTGTGATTTATAGATAATTAAACACCTGTTTCCATGTTAACTGTCTCTACCCAGGGAGACCATGGGACTCAAATTCCTCTTCTGAAGTCTTCACCTTTCTCCATGTGGCTTCTCTAGCCAAGATCCTCTTACATCACAGTATCTTCTCCAAAAAGATCATTTCATATTGAAGTCCCTTTTCTGGGCTTCTAAAGTCGTGTTTACTATAGCACAGGGCTCATACCTTAACTTGCGTCTTCTCTTGTCATCTAAAGCACAACCTACTGAAGGAAATAAAGACTCTCATCCATCTTCTTCTGCAGTACTCACAACTTCTGACATGGAACCAAATTCAGGGTAACCGACAGGAATTACTTATTAGCTGATTCCCAAGACTAGTATACCAGCAAATAATATATTGAAGCAGGTTTCTTTCTCTTCTAAAATTGATAGAACATACTATTACTCCTTGATCTTGCAAACTTAAGGATGTTTGCCTGCATTTCCAATGGGAGATTGGGCCCGACAAAATAAATTGGAAATCACATATAAAAATGAATCATCTATATTTTATTGAATACACATTTTCATGTTAAACATCTTTAATACTTTACATGCATCCATGTTAGCTTTAGAAATCAAACATGGTTTATGTATTCAATTTAAAATCTTTCACTGAAAAGAAATCTATTTTTAATTTTCCTTTTAATCATTTAAATATTTAAAGATGTTGCCTTTGTTCTCCAAACTTCTTTTTATCATATTTGGTACGTCTACATAGGGAGTTTTGAGACAATGGGTATTTTTATTAACAGGTTATTCCAAAACAGATGCATTTTTCAACCTGGCAAATGGATTTTCTAACCTCTAGTTTTGCTTTTGAATTCCGTCAAGTGTGTAAGCAAGTCCTGTGTTAATATGTGCATGAGGAATCCCTGTTATTACTACAATAGATAGTGATTCAAAATTTACTTAATATTTAACATTCTGTAGTATGAGTGGGGCTTCTATGTCAGATGCTTGCTTTTGCTCAACCTACCGCCATTGTCTGGCATTCACCATTCTAATAAGTGATTAAATTAATGTGTAGGAATTCACTATATGTATATTGGGCTCTGGAGGTCTATCAATGGAATCTATCAAGTAGCTTCACTTCTATCCTGATGAGGAGTCTAAGTTGGCTTGGCATGGACTTCAAACAGACTTGGGTTCTAAATTCATCTCTTTCATTTATTAGTTTTGTGACTTGAGCAGTTTATTTCTTTGAGATTCAATTTCCTCATCTAAAATAATGTTTATTCTGCAGGGTTGATGTGCAGATCAGGGATAATATATGCCTGGCTCCTAGAGGGTCCTTGGTAAATGATCACTCTTGGAAATGTCGATTTCCCATGAGAATGAGAAACCTGAAGTAAAGAGATGCTGTGTGGACACCAAGAGGAACCTCATGTTATCCTTCATCTATCTCCTTTTCTTGTTTTTAAGCATAAGTGCCTATCTTGTACCCAAGGGAACAGCTCTGTGTCCCCCTGTGTGCCTAAAGCATATATTGGTATTCTGAAAGCAAAGGATGCTGATTTACCTGTGAACAATGAGTGAGAAAACCACACTCTGTTTTACTAATGTGGATTCACTTTTGCTACCAA
This sequence comes from Eschrichtius robustus, assembly GCF_028021215.1. Taxonomy (NCBI): domain Eukaryota; kingdom Metazoa; phylum Chordata; class Mammalia; order Artiodactyla; family Eschrichtiidae; genus Eschrichtius; species Eschrichtius robustus. Next base: position 13,672,974 of record NC_090838.1, read on the forward strand.
CAAAGATGATCCTGTGCAAAGACACATCCTGGGCTGTGGATGTTGCTGTGGCCTCTTTCCAGCCCATGGATGGACCAGATACAGCCTGTACTGTTTCTACAGCCTGATCAGCTTTCTGTTTGGGGATGAGGTGGAGATGAGACATATAGGCAGATGGTGATTTCAAGGGTGCTGGGAAAGGTCCTCTGTCACATTTAAAACTACTCTATATCCTCTTCCATTACTTGAAATAGGGAGACCATGCCTTTCCTTTCCTGGTTAGAGGGATGCAAATGGTTCCATCCAATAGGGAATTTAGCTCTACCACGTCTTGTTCCTGTTATGCTCATTGTTCTTCTAAGGAGCAAAATCGTTATTTAGAAGACATTTCTTCCACCACCTTCGGCAGCATTCCTCCTGGTGCAAATCATCTACAATAGTCTCTTATTTTGTAAATTGACCCCATTCACTGAAGGAACATTTATTAAATGTCCACTATACCTGCATTACATACCTGATCTTATTCATTCCCCACCACAATTCTCTTGGATGAGGGGCATGAGCTTTATTTTTACACATGAGAAAATGTTCACTCTAAGGTTCACTATGACGTTTTGAGAAACATTGCCCACACTATACAATGAGAGAAGGACAAAGCTGTGATTTAAAACCAAGTTTGTGATTTCAAAGTCCATGTTCTTTACATTACATAATGATGCTCTTTGCTTTAAGAAAAAATGAGATTCTCTGCATGTTCACCCCTCTGACCCAACTTTATAATGATTTGCACTATTGAAATTTAGCTAAGTGACCAGAATATCTCAAAATATAATCTTTATTCATTGTATACCTTTTAAGCTGAAGCATTGGAATTATTAATTTTGACCATATGCCCAGCTTATATTTTTTATTTATCAATATCCATAGAAAGTTTGGAAATACAGCATTAAGAAAGAGATCTCAGAAACATAGTGCAGTGGAAAGAGTTAAGACTTTGGAATTAAATATGCATCCATTCCAGTCTTTAGCTGTTTGACCATAATCAGAATTCTTGATCCATCTAAGGCTCAAGTTCTTCATATACAAAATGGGGACAGTGGTAAATATCTCACATGGTTATTAAAAGAATTAAGCAAGGTATGAAACATAATGTCACAGGATCTCACACATTGAGACATGCATTAAATGATAAACCTTATTAAGGTCATTGCCATCCTGTTATCAATATAGTAGCTTAAACATGTGTAATGTTTATAGATAAATAATATTCAAATACTGTCCAAAATTTCCCTAATTCTCACTATGCTGTGTCTTGTCTACCACTATATTCGTAGCCCTTAGCACAGTACCCAGGATATAGTAAATACTGAGCAAATATCAGTTATATTCAGTTGAGGATAAGGCAGTAATTTAAGAGATCTAAATTTATGACCTAGGATTTTATGAGGCTGTCATCAATTTCAAATGTGTGAAAGAAAAATTGGGGACTAGGAAATCTGTAAGGTCCTTACAAATGGTAAAACCAGTTCTCCTTCCTTTGATCAATTTACCTAATGGCAAGGGAAACATGATGACTTTTCAAGAGTGAATTTGAGGTCACCAACTCTGTTAATATAAAAAACCTACCATCTGATGGATGTGTAGTGAAATATGGATAATGTATGCTGCTGAAGCAGTCATCCAAGATGCTGAAGAGTGTTCTGATTCATTAACCATCTCCAATGACATGTGGAGAGAATGAGCTCGTTGGTCACACAGCTGAACAGAGTGCAGACCATGCTTGCCAGACAGGTCTGAACTGGGGTTTTGGTGACTCAAGAATGAAAAAAGATCTATGGTATTTTCATATTTATTGTCCTCCAGTTATATTTTGTGCTCCAGGATTTTATCCTTGATTATACTTTGTAATGGACCTACGTGTACATACCATCTTTTCCTTAGTATATTGTATGTTCTTTGAGATAAGCAATTTTATATATTCCTCACACTTTTAGTGGAGTTATAATGAGACCGAAAACTTTAAAACAGGTATAATCTTTCCTATCTTATAGAATTTTTCTGAGGTCTGAATAAGCCTGAAATGTAAAACAGCCCAATGTCTGGCAGTTCATCAAATCAACAGTGTTGTTATTATTATTATTGCAATTATGAGTGTGCTAGCTAGATATTGAAGGTTTGACCCCTTCACTAAGTCATCCTTATTAAAGATCTTAACAGAAGAGCAGAAATTAGGGAGGCATAAAATGAGGGTAATCATAAAGCGTTATCTCCACTAATGATGTTCTCATATTTTCTGTACTCCCAAAGGAATTTTTTCCTTTCTGATTTGAATCACTGAAATAGTTGATAAGGAGGATGTTCTCTAGTAAATGAAGGCTCTGTTAAAGCAGAAGGGTAATTGCCACTCTCTCATCTTACTCGAATCCCTCATGTGCATGAAATGTGACTGAAATGACTACCTTCTGATCAGGAGGTGTTCCCTGGAATCTAAGCTTCCTGGATTGTCTTACCTGTGCATATTTGAGACTTAGGTATGTACCAAAGGAACTTTGCCATGGAAAGCAATATATTTAGTATCGGCATGCTTGTAACTCACTTTAATTAAAATTTAACGCAACTCTAATAGAGAATGTGGTAAGGGAAATTTGTGGACCTTGTTTTATTTTAGAATCTACATATTTAAGCACTTCAATGGAACTATCTAAAGGAGATGAACATAAAAAAGAGAGTTATAAAAATAGACCTGCAAACAGACCATTTTGTTGAAAAAATACATATGGAGAAATAAAAAAAATTATGGGAGGAGAATACTTTTTCTTCTATTACTTTTCCTCAGTTTATAGTAACTTGGTGCTCAAGTTACACAAAGGATTTTGGGAAATTTCCTTGCTGCGTAGGTGTTATTTATATCCATCACAAAGCACTTATTCCTTTCTTTCTATAGTGTTTTTGATACCATGGCAACAGGGGGTCCTTCTCTAGCCCAGACTATCACAGGAGAATGCATTGCTCTTTTAATATAGTGAAATTCTCTTTAGGGACTGGTCCAGTCTCAAGAAAACCAATCCATGTTTTATCCAGACAATCTCTGTGTTATAGCAGAGCACTCAGCTGTCAAACACTCCCCCGCCTCTTTCACTAGCATATGCCTGGGAAGCAAGGACATTTTCAAGTAACGCTTCCCTGGGGCGAGTATCTGTAAATGGAAAGGAGAAAGAAATAAAAGACTCACTGAACTCTAATGGAAAGGTTTCCCCTTACAGAACCTAGAATAGAGACTGTGGTATACAAATGATTCGGCTGAAGTTAATAACCTGAGGAACTGATGTCTCTTGGAGCTGGAGTCCCTCTGGGATAAGTCTGCTCCCACCCCTCCACAGGGTCCCCCTCTGAGTGATTTCAGCTTTTTCTTTGACACAGTCTCACACTTAATCTGCATCCAGTAAAACCCCAGTGAAAAGCAGAACCTGGGGGGGTGTGGGCATTCAGGAAGTTTGGTGTTTTCGATTTACTGATGGAATAATACCCTCCAAGCCTTGTTATTGAAAAAATTTTAGGTTCATTTTGTACTTTCTAGAGTCTGGTGTACATTTCCCAAATTAAGATGTAGTAGAACATTGTTATGGACATTAATTCTCATCACATAGGACCACTGAAGGCAGTGTTTGGGAGATTGCTGCAATGCACAAATTACAAATTTTAGGTTCGTTTTCTACTTTATAGAGTCTGGTATACCTTTCCCAAATTAAGATGTAGTAGAGCATTGTTATGGACATTAATTCTCATCACATAGGACCACTGAAGGCAATGTTTGGAAGGTTTTTGCAACTCACAAAGTACTTGTCTGGCTCTCTTTCCTGGCTGCTTCCAGAGCTAAGACACCCTACTTTGCATCTATATGCTTAGCCCAGAGCAGATTCTGCTATCAATACTATTCTCTGTAATAGGTAGTTAGGGGCAGGGAGATGGGGGCAGGGTGGGGGGAGGCTTTTCCACACAGCGTAAAGGCAAAATCTGTGTTAGTTTCACTATAATTTGTTTTTCCCATGTCCAATGTTCCATCTTGTAGCCCAGAGCCCTAATCAAGTTTGCTTAGTTGTAAAGAACAATGATCTCATTCAAACACCCCAAATTGTAAAAATAAGAGTGAATTATGTAAAAATAAGGGTGAATTATCCAAAAACAGCATTCATCAGAAACCCCAGCCACTTCAGGGGCCTGTTACCCCCCTCACATCTTCGCCACACAGCTTTCTCTTCCTAATGGCGTCTCTGCTTCTCTTTTTGAATCTATTTAGTTCTCTTCTCTTTACTGACTAGTGTCCTCCACTCATATTTTTTGCTTCCTTATAACTTCTCCCTGAAAATGGCTTGCCTTCTTCTTTACTCTTGGCATCCTTTCTGCTTCTGATTTCACCACGAGCTAAATACTCTTCAACAATTTCATTGTATAAATTTCTGATGATGATCTCACTTATACTTTTTGTATCGGGCCTCAAATTTCTAAGTAGTTGATGAACTTCCATTCCTGAGTTAAGTGTCTGTCCTTGATTCAATCAGTCATGGTTGGGTGGTAGAACAAAGGTCTGAGGTACTAGTACTACCCATGGTGATTCAATCCCTTTCTCTCCTTTGTCAGGGATGCCAGTGGCCAGTCCCCTTAGAAGGACCAATACATTGTCAGCAACATGAAGCACAATGAGCCATTCAACGCAGGCTTGACATACTTACTGCTGTGAATCTGGCCTCTTGAGTGTTAGTTTCCTCATCTGTAGGTAGGGTACTGACAATAGCTCAGGGCTTCTGTAAGGATTACAGATATAAGTGAGTAGGACAATGTTTTCTATTTTTAAATCAAGGATACAAGTAGTTACAGTAGTAGTATAATTAGTAATAACAGTTGTATAATCTCAGCAGTAATGGCTGTAATGATAACAGTAGTGTTTTGGTAGTAATAGTTGTAGTATTAGAAATAAGAAATAATAGAAGAGTAAGAGTAGGTGAAACGTATTTGTTTAGTTGTGGAGTTCTGTCCAGGAAGAGAAGCTGTGTCTTCTTTAGCCTTTGCTGAGTCCCTGCCTTAAAGACCTGGCCAGAACTTCATTTCTTGAGACCAGGTATGCAAGAAACTAAAATAAAGCTTACCAGAACTAAGAGGGGGCAGAAAATTAATTTATTTGTTTAAATAACTGAAGAGTCAGGGCATGGTCCTGGGTATAAACTTTATACCCATTAAACAGTCACTCCCCATTCCTTCTTCCCCTCAGCTCCAGGAATCTACTAATCTGCCTTCTGTTTCTGTGGATTTCCTCATTCTGGATATTTCATGTAAATGGAAACATACAGTATGAGACCTTTTGTGTCTGGTTTCTTTCACTTAGCATGATGTTTTCAAGGTTTGACCACGTTGTAGCATGTGTCAGAACTTCATTCCTTTTGATGACTGAATTGTATGCATGTAATACATTGTGTTTATTCATTCGTTCATTTTGAAAGCTCTCATTTTATTACTCTAATTTGGATTATAGCTAGAATATCCTGCCAGGTCTGCTGCATTGCTCAACCACACGAAACAATATTCACTTTTTATTCTGTATGAATAGCACCCTTCCCCCACCCCCAGAGTTACACAACACAGGGAATCTGCTCCTAAGCAGAAGCTTTATCATATCTTATCTCAAATGCACACTGATTATGCTGGCCACCTACATTCCTAAAGCCCATCTTTGACCATATCATCCCCTATTCAAAACCCTCTGATGACTCTCTTTCACTTACATGTTAATTAAAATAACAATAGCTATAATGTATTAAATTCTGGATATATGCCAGGCATTTTTTCTATACTCCTTATGTGAATTATCTCATAATTCTCATAACAAACATATAAAGTAAGTATTCTTCTTCCCATTCTATAAGTGAGGAAACTGAGTCACAGCACAATTAAGATCTTTTCCAGGGTCACACAGCAGGAAAGTGTTGGCAGAACTCCAACGGCAGAAAGACCCTAAGGTAATTTCCTATTGTCCCCACCTTTTCCTTGAGTGCTGATTGGACCTGTGACTTGTTTTTAACAAATAGAATAAAGCAAAAAGTGATGGGATGTCATGTTCATGATCACCTCATATTGTGTAAGTCTCTGCTTAGGATACTGGAGCTAGAGACTCTCCTTGATGAAGTAATTGGTCGTGTTGGAGAAGCACGTATGGCAAAGAACACTAGACAGCCTCTAGGACCTAAGGGTGGCCTCTTTCCTCAAGTCAGCAAAAACCTGGGACCCTTAGTTATACAGCCACAAGGAAATGTTTCTGCCAACAACTAAATGAACTTTAGAAGTAATTTCTTCCTCAATCAAGCTTTCAGATGAGAACACAGCCTGGAGGACAACTTAATTATAGCTCTGTGAGACCCTGCAGAGGACTCAAGTAAGTCATGCCCAGACTCCAGACCCATGGAAACTTGAGATAACAAATGTGTGTTGTTTTAAGCCACTTGGTTCATGGCAATTTATGACACAGCAATAAAAAACTAACACAGATTTTAGTACCTGCAAGTGGGGTGCTGCTGTAACAAATACCTGAAAATGTGGAAGTGGTTTTGGAACTGGGTAGTGGGTAGAGGCTGGAGGAATGTTAATAAGTATGATAGAAAAAGACTCAAGTGCTTTGAACAGACTGTTAGTAGAAATGTACACCTGGAGAACACTGCTGGTTAGGACTCAGAAGGAATGAGGAGCATGATTTTGGAAACTGGAGGAAGAAGCATACTTGTTTTGCAGTGGGAGAAAGCATAGCAAAATTGTCTTTTTAATTTATGTATATGCAGAACTCATAAGCAATGAACCTGGATATACAGCTTAGGAGATTTATGACTCTTGCAAGTTTATCTTGAACTATTGAACTAAATTTTCCACAGTGAGGTTCCTTTCATTTACCAGCCCAGTGTGTTCCAGACACATGCAAAACTTTCAGGTTCCTGAATTGCATCTGCACATCCCTGCCTCTGCACCTTGGAATATTTTTATTTATTTTTTCCCATTAGAATTCTCTTCCCTTTCCCCATAATTCCCCATCCTTCAAAGTCCAGTGCAAATGCTCTCTCAATACCGAATTGTCTGGCCGGAATTATTTTTATCTGTTCTGTATAATTTGGTCTCAGTAACTCTGCTGGGGGTCAGAGTTCAATGCTTACATGTTGATTATGCCTGCTAGATCATAACCTTCTTTTGTGTGTGTTCCCTTCTTTTTTTTTTTTTTTTTTTTTAATAAATTTATTTATTTATTTTTGGCTGTGCTGGGTCTTCGTCTCTGTACGAGGGCTGCCCCCAGCTGCGGCGAGCGGGGGCCACCCCTCATCGCGGTGTGCGGGCCTCTCACTATCGCGGCCTCTCTTGTTGCGGAGCACAGGCTCCAGACGCGCAGGCCCAGCAGTTGTGGCTCATGGGCCCAGTTGCTCCGCGGCACGCGGGATCCTCCCAGACCAGGGCTCGAACCCGTGTCCCCTGCATTGGCAGGCAGACTCTCAACCACTGCACCACCAGGGAAGCCCGTGTTCCCTTCTTTTTTAAAAAAAATTTAAACTGCTTTATTGAAGTATAATTACATACATATTTTTAAATTAATTTTTATTGGAGTATAGTTTATTTACAGTGTTGTGTTAGTTTCAGGTGTACAGCAAAGTCAATCAGTTATACATATACATACACTCTTTTTCAGATTCTTTTCCAATATAGGTCATTACAGAGTATTGAGTAGAGTTCCCTGTGCTATACAGTAAGTCCTTATTAGTTATCTTTTAATATATAGTAGTGTGTATATGTCAATCCCAATCTCCCAATTTATTCCTCCCCCACCTTCTCCCTGGTAACCATAAGTTTGTTTTCTACATCTGTGACATACATATTTAAAGTATACAATATGACGAGTTTTGACAAATGTATATATATGTGAAATCAACATCATAATGAAGATAATGAACATATCCATCACTCAAAAATTTCCTCATGTCCCTTGGTAATGGCACCCTCCTCCGACTTCCCATCCCTCCTTTCAAGGGAAATAAAAGAATGATTTTTTGCCACTAGATTAGTTTGAATTTTCCAGAATTTTATAAAAATGCAATAATATAGTCTGTACTTTTCCTCCTCAGCATGATTATTTTGAGATTCATCCATATTGTTGTGTGTACCAATAGCTTATTCTTTTTGTTGCTGTGCAGTGTGATACTGTCTGGTTTTGTCACTAACTGTTTATGTGTTTAACTATTGATTCATATTTGGGTTGTTTCTAGTTTTAGGCTATTACAAATGAAGCTGTTATGAATTTTCATGTACAAGTTTTTGTATGAACGTATGTTTTTATTTCTTTTGAGTAATTTCCTAGGAGTGGAATGTTTACATCATATGGTAGGTGTATGTTTAATTTTTAAGAAAGTATAAGACTATTTTCCAAACTGACTGTTCTCTTTTTACATTCCTGCCATTAGTGCATGAGTACTCCATTTCCTCCATATTCTCGTCAACCCTTAATCTCAGCCATTCTAATAGGTGTGAGGTAGAACCTCATTTTGGTTTTAATTTGCATTTCCCCAACGGCTAATGAAGTTGAGCATCTTTTAATGTGCTATTTTCCCAGTAAAGTGACCATTCAAATCTTTTGCTTACTGTTTTAATTGGGCTGTTTTCTTATTATTAAATTTTGGAAGTTCTTTATATATTCTGGGTACAAGTCCTTTGTCAGATATATGCTTTGCACATATTTTCTCAGTCTGTGGCTTGCCTATTCATCTTCTTAACAGTGTCTTTTCCAAAGCAGATTGTTTATTTTATTTTGTAAATTTTAAACTGTCCTTCATTGCTTATGGCCACTATCCAAAACTCCATTGCTTCATATATTATTTTGGTCTTTTGGTTGTTTCAGGAAAGAAGGTGAATTCAGTCTGTGTGTTATTGCATCTTGGTCAGAAGTAAAAGTTCTCAATCATAAGCTTGCTGAACGTAGAGAATAGATCTTTGATTATCTGTGTCCTCCTCCATTTGTAGTAAATTATCTTGTACATAGTAAAAGTCCAAAATAAATGTTTGTTAAATAGTTGAAATTAGTTTAAAAAGTAAAAACAAATGTAAATCTCCTGTCTCAGGTTGTTTTTGTATCTATAACAGCTTTCTCTTGAAAGTAGAGTGCAGGAAAATGAAAATTCAGTTTAGTTCAAAACACAGAGCAGTCTTTTATAGCTGCAGAGGAGTTTATATTTTTGCATGTAATTAATGAATAAATATTATTATTTCACTGCATAAAAATCAATGACAAATTGAACAGCCTTCATGGAACTTTGTATTGCTAGTGATAAACAAATAGCTCTTAAATAAGTCTGAATATTCTTTATAATTTTCTTTTGTCAGCAGTTTTTTTCTAATTTACTAACTTTTCAGTACGAGAAATACAATAAGAGTTTTAAACTTTTTACTCTTTAAAATTTATAAATATTGACTATTTCTTGAATTGAATTGGTTTGTTGTCATATGACACGTTTAAGATCCTGGAGAGCATATTACAAACCAATCTTTTATTTTTATTATTGGAATTAAAGACGGAAGTTTTAACTCTGACTTTTCTTTTTGTAATATTTTTTGGAAGGGATGTAATGAAATATAGTGTAATACTTAAACTGTACATTGCCTTTCAGGTAAGTCTATTCAATAAATGACATGTATTTCAAGTACTCAACATTGATCTAGCACATGGAAGATACACAAAGATGGTAGTGGTATTTATTATCGTTGTTGTTGTCATTTTTATTGTTATGCTGACTTGAGCTGTTGTAATTCTATTAAACTTAAGCACACATTTTGCATTCACTTTGTGCTGTGACTGGGCTGGCACTGTTGATCTCACCCAAGCTGTTTCCTCTTTCTGAAAAATTTGTCCCTTTCTTCTGGTTAATTTCAATACTTCCTTCAGCTCTCAGATTAAGTGTTGCTTCTGGAGGATACCTTCCTAATCACTTAGCCTATGTCAGATTCCTTTATTTAAGCAAATAATCATGTTCTTTAACTTACTTGGTAATAATAGATTTATTAATATGATCAACTGATTAACAGCTCTCTTGTCCACTAAACTGCAAGCTTCAGGAGCGCACAAGTCTGTTTTTCACATACTACAGTGCTTAGCACATAGTAGATAATCACTAAATATGTTCTGATGTGAAAGTAATGAAAGTAAATAATAAAAGGTTTATGATAAAATTCCACAGCTCCCAAAAGCTACTCACAGAAAGCAGGCTTATCTTTGTCAGTTATTTTGTGTAGCTTCTGTAAGATGACTTGCTGGGGATGTTTAGCTTGACTAGCTTGAAGCCAAGATTGGAGTGCATGGGCAGCTTTGCTTAGATTTGGGCTTCTTTGCAAAATTCTCCTTAACTAGGCTCTTTGATAGCTTTTCTTCATTTCCTATTCCCTTCATTAACACTGTATTTTCCCCTTTTCTCTTTGCAGCTTTCTGGGCTTGGAAATTTGTTTGGATCAATGGACTGCTGAATGTCCAGGAAAACTGGTTCTCTCAAAATATATTACAAAGCAACAGTAATCAAAACACGATGTTACTGGCATAAATACAGACAGGTAGACCAATGGAACAGTATAGATTACCCAGAAATAAATTGACAAATTTATAGTTAGCTGATCCTTGACAAGAGTGCCCAGAGCACAATTGGCAAAGGATAGTCTCTTCAATAAATGGTGCAGGGAAAACTGGATAGCCACATGCAGAGGGATAAAATTGGATCTTTATCTCATACTACATTCATAAATCAGTTCAGAATGGATTAAAAGCATAAATGTAAAACTTGAAAATATAAAACTACTAGGGAAAAGTATAGGGAAAAATCTTCTTGACACTGATTGTTTTTAAAAAACGTGATTCCCCGAAGCACAGCAAACAAAAATAAACAGACAAGTGGGATTGCATCAAACTGAAAAGCTTCTGTGCTGCAAAAGAAATACTCAACAGAGTGGAGACAACCTACAGAATGAGAAAAAAATATTTAAAAACCATACATCTGATAAGGAGTTAATATCTGAAATTTATAATGAACTCAAGTAACTCAACAGCAAAGAATTAAAAATCCAATTTAAAAATTGGCAAAGGACCTGTTTAGACATTTGTCAAAAGAAGACATATGAGTGGTCAACAGGTACATGACAAGGTACTCAAAGTCACTAATCATAAGCAAAATGCAAATTAAAACCACTAATCCAAAAAAATATATGCACCCTGTTGTTCATTGCAGCATTAGTTACAATAGTCAAGATATGGAAGCTACCTAAGTGCCCATCGATAGACGAATGGATAAAGAAGATGTGGTATAATGTATACAATGGAATATTACTCAGCCATAAAATGAAATCTTGTCATTTATGACAACATGAATGGACCTAGAGGGTACTGCGCTAAGAGTAATGTCAGACAAAGACAAATACTGTATGATTTCAGCTATATGTGAAATTTTTTTAAAAAAAGTACAAATATAACAAAACAGAAAGAGAATCATAGGTACAGAGGAAAAACTGGAGGTTGCCAGAGGGGAGTATGGTGAGGGGAGGAGAGAAGTAGGTGATGAAGAGTAAGAGGTACAAACTTCCAGTTACAAAATAAATGAGTCATGGGTATGAAATGTATAGTGTGGTAATATAGTCAAGAATTATGTAATAACTTTGTATGGTGACAGATGGTAGCTAGACTTACTTTGAAGATCATTTTCAAATGTATAGAAATATCAGATCACTGTATTATATATGAGAAACTAACATAGTGTTGTAGGTCAATTATACTTCAAAAACGAAACAGGCAAAAAAAAAAAAAAAAAAACACTCATAGAAAAAGAGATCAGATTTATGGTTACCAGAGGTGGCGAGTAGGGAGAGGGGGAATTGGATGGAGGTAGTCAAAAGTACAAACTTCTGGTTTTAAGAGAAATAAGTACTAGTGATGTAATGCAGAATATGATAAATAGAATTAACAGTGCTCTATGTTATATATGAAAGCTGTTTAGAGAATAAATCCTAAGAGTTCTCATCAGAAAAAAATACTTTTTTTTCTTTTTCTTTTATTTTGTATCTATATGAGATTATGAATGGTCACTAAACTTATTGTGGTCATCATTTCTTGATGTATGTAACTCACATCTTTATGCTGTACACCTTAAACTTATACAGTGCTGTATGTCAATATATCGCAATAAAACTGGAAGAAAAAAAGAAATTAAAATGTATATAAAAATATCATGTGCACTTTAAATATATGCAATATTTATTTGTCAGTTATACATCAATAAAGCTGGAAAAAAAAGAAAAACTGAGGCTGGAGCGGTAGACAGTGGATACATGTCATTTAAGACTAGATAGATCATGCTGAAAGCCATTAAGAATAGTTTTTTTTTTTTTAATTTATTTTTATTTATGGCTGTGTTGGGTCTTCGTTTCTGTGCGAGGGCTTTCTCTAGTTGTGGCAAGCGGGGGCCACTCTTCATCGCGGTGCGCGGGCCTCTCACTATCGCGGCCTCACTTGTTGCGGAGCACAGACTCTAGACGCGCAGGTTCAGTAATTGTGGCTCATGGGCCTAGGTGCTCCACAGCATGTGGGATCTTCCCAGACCAGGGCTCGAACCTGTGTCCCCTGCATTGGCAAGCAGATTCTCAACCACTGCACCACTAGGGAAGCCCCAAGAATAGTTTATGTTATAGGTGGTAGAGAGTCAGTTGTAGGATGATTCAAATAATGGTTTTATTAAAAATTAGAATAATAATGATAATAACTGAGATTTAGTAAGCTTGTACAATGTGCAAAGTTTTATTCTGGAAGATTTATTTGCACATCTTCTGTAATTCATCAACATCCCTATATTCATGTAAAGCTAATTTTCATAATTATCCATATTTCACAAATGAAGAAACTGAAGTTTCAAAATATTGTAATTTTCTTAAGTCACATAGCCAGTTAATGGCAGACCCAGCGACATGAATGCAGTGTTACACAGTCCAAAAACCAGTCACTTTAACCCCGCCCTCTAGGATGCAGTGTGACAAAAAGAGGGAATACATTTCCCTAATACTCTGATAATCTAAATAACTTGGCACTTCCAGAGTAGCAGTTACTTTAAATGTCTTGATTTTATTTTTATTTTTTGGAAGAAAGTACAGATGGAAATTTCCATGGACATGTAATACAAGTCCTCACAAAATCAACAGAGACAATTATGTGATGAACAGTCACATGAAGTTAATAAAATTTTTTTGATCATTTTGGTGATCACTTAAGATGTCAGAATTGGTTATGAGCAAATAAATGTAGACATTAGTGTTTGTGTTCCCTTGCCCACTTGTTCAGCAAAATCAACCATAATTTTTGAAAATTAAAAAATGGGGCCAGCATTATTTATGTTAAAACAAAACTGGAAAACATCCCGAGGTTCTTTAAAAGGAATTGATTAAATAAGTTGTAGTATTGCTATGCAATGAAATAATCTACAACCATTAAAAGACTGTTGTAAATCTTTAAATGTTGGCTTTAAAAAAGTTAAAATTATATTAAAGGAAAAAGCAAATCATAACATGGATGCAAACATGTTTATATATTAGTGTTTCATACACAATGTCTGGATAGTGGCTACCTTTAGTGGGATTGAGAGTGGGAACAGGGTGAAAGAACTGTATTAATTCCATACCATTCTCTGCTACTTGATTTGATTTTTTTTTTTATAACAAGCACATATTACTTTTGTAATAACAATTTAGAAACTTAATTTTCCTCTTAGAGAAAAACTATGCAAGTTCCTCTATCATTTTCTGCATCCTAAGACAAAGTATAGAAAGACGCTGAGATCTCTTTAATACCCTGCCAAAGTGTTTACAGATTTTATTAAAGACAGAAGCAATATAAATATTTACAAGCAAAACTCTTATAGCCATGTTATGGAGAAAAGACTATTTTTTGTATGACTCATATTGAATTATCTAAAGCATAAAATAAAAATGCAGGCTTTCTATACAACCCACAAAGCAATGAAAAAGCCACGGGAATGTATCTTTATTATAATTTTGAAAAAAGTGGTATTATAGTGGGAAATGAGAATATTCTACAGCAGCAGTTTAGTTTAGTTTCCTTAAGGTTGTGATAAAGTTCTTTAAGAAACTTTGTAGATGTTTTAAGTTTAAACCTCATGTAGAATTCCACTGATGTATTGATGTAGACATAAGGTTCATTCAAAATGAGAAAAAAGCTTTTTCTATGTTTTTATGGTAATTCATTCTGGTTACAATTACTGAAACAGTGTTTGTGAATAACCATTTCCTTCAATTAAAAAGAATTGTTCTAAATTTGAGTCTGGCTAATTAACTAAAACTTTGGAATCTGTTTTGGAGGAAAATTTGACTCATTGCTCTTAATGTTTTTTTGGCCAAGCCATGCGGCTCGTGGGATCTTAGTTCCCACCTGGGCGCTTGGCAGTGGAAGCTCAGAGTCCTAACCACTGGACTGCCAGGGACTTCCCAATGCTGTTAATGTCTACATAGCACCTTCCATTATCCCTGGTTTACCACAACGTTGAAGGGATTCAGTTTTCTCAGATTTCATTGGAACATATGATTCTTCCTTTCAAGGATCAAATAAAAAGTTCATAGTCAATGATGACTAGAAAATTATGATTAAGCTTGCTTTTTCAAATAGCTCTATTTTAATAATACAAATAAATGAATCACATGGCTTATTGCCTGCAATTATTTAGCTTCTATCTTAAGATTCATCTAGGTTTCAGATGTAAAGAAAGCATTTTCTCTAGGTAAACCCTAGCCCTGGGTACACTGCCTGGCAAGCAGAGCAGAGACTGGATTTCTGCCTTCACTCTCTTTTTCACCTTAGCATGTTAGGGCAGTGCACAACCTGCACAATCTTACTCAGTGGCCCTGGGTTAAATAACAAGTGAAATCTTGGGAGCGAAAGAGATTGCCTAAAAAGAGTAGTCAGAATGAGAAGGGTTGTCTGCTGAATGAGGGCTAAGGAAAACCAAAGTTTAAGTGGTGGGAAAAAGGAGGCGTTGCCAACAAAAAGATTTAGAAAGACCAGTCAGGGAGATTAGGGGGAAAGTGTTACGGAACTCGAGAAACACCAATATTCAAGGAAAAGTTTCAAATAGTGTCAAAAGCTGCAGAGCAGGCAAGTAAAATGAGATGGAAAAGTTCCCATTGAATTTATCAACATTATACTAATTAATTACATTAGCACTAAAACCCTTTTGATCACCATTTATTACTTGTAGATTAAAAATGCTGTTAGGGTCTTAAAAAGCTAGTGTCTGAGTCATCAATATGAATACCACTGCTCTTCTTGGACACTGTCTGTGTTGAAATGTACAGTCTAATAAAGACTTATGAACATAAACTACACAAATATTAGATGATTAAGTCTGAAAAATAGCTACCTTTTATCTGGCTTCCTCTGTATGCTAGATACTCTACATGTTACCACATTTCAACCTCACAACAACTTTATGAGGTAGATATCATTATATAAATTTTACAGATAAGGATATGGAGATCCAGAGTTGAGTTACTTGTTCAAGAATGAATAGAGATAAGTGAGTGAATTAAAATTTTGTCCCAGGTCTGATGATTTCACAGTCCACGCCTCTTCCTCTGTCACTGTGCCTGCAGAATTCTAAGCTTCTGTTTAAACACTCCTTGCCTCTGGTATTCGCTCCTGACTATCAAGCAGCTACCAGCTAACTGCAGGGTTTTTTGAGAAATTATATGACCTCTTGCTCTGGTAGCCTGGAATGACTCTTGGTAGATGAACGCCACATCATCCCAAATTCAATATAAACAAAACTGGGGCTTGTTTTACAATGTAGACCCTGTCAGCCAGTCTAAGTGGTGGTGCTTATTTTCACAACTGCAACGATTATTGTCCTTAAATCAAGAATGTGTCATTGGTTTATAAATCAAAGATCAGATGTTAAACTACTGATCTACCAAGTTAGAAGACAAGAACAAACATCGCTTTAAAAAGCTGTAAATTTTCCACTACTACCAAATTATCCATGAACACTGGACTTTATCTTTCCTCTATATTCTAGAGACAAGTCCTAAATTATATATTACAAGTCCTATGTATGGGAAGAGTATCTAAGTCTCCAGATCCTGAAAGAAGATTCTAGCATTGAACTGACACTTGATTACATGAACAAATAAATTCTTTTATTGCTTAAGCTAATTCAAAATAGACATTTGACAAAATAACAATATCCTTTCATGATAAAAATGCTCAACAAACTGTGTATAGAAGGAACAAATCTTAATTGAATAAAGGCCATATATGATAAGTCCACAGCTAGTATCATACTCAATGGCGAAAGTTTGAAAACTCTTTTTCAAGTATTAGGAATAAGGCAAGGACACTTGCTCCCACCACTGGAAGCCTTAGCCAGAGAAATCAAGCAAGAAAAATAAATAAAAGGCATCCAAATCAGAAAGGAAGAAGTAAAACTGTCTCTGTTTGCAGAAGGTATTATCTTATATGTAAGAAATCCTAAAGATCCACTAAAAAGCTGTTGGAACTAATCAATGTATTCAGTAAAGTTGCGGAAAACAAAATCAAAATGCTAGAAGGGAGTTGGAGTGGATATTGATTTAGCTAATCTGTAGTAACCATTACATTATAATGAAAGTTTGATCACAATTTTCCTTTTCTCCCTGGCTATATTTTTCTGATGAAAGTACTTTATATACTGTGTATTCTTCGTTTCTTTCATTCTTTTGTTGTTGTTATTTGTTTGATTCTTCTAATGTCTATATAATGCTTATTCTGGTTCCTTTTTGATTATTTATCTTAAGTAGTTGACTTTTTCCTGGACCAACTGTTTGGAGAACCTGCTTGTGGTGAAGGAACAGAGAAGTACTTAAGGTTAGTAGGAATTTTCCTACCTCCCAGTGTGGTGTGTGTGAATTCATTTAGCCTTTATTTCTTTCCACACACTAGAGACAGGCATCTACAGGCATCTGCAGGACTGTTCAAAATGTAAAGTTCCTCTTCTTCCCTATGCTCCTTAGGTGATTTTTTCATTCAGTCCTCCCCACTATGTTTCTTGAACAAACAGCCTCCAGGGAGGCACCCATTGTTGGATGTGCACCCAGGGACCCCATGTGAACCTCAGCATGTCCCCTCCCTGAGAAGGTCACTTAGATGGCACTTTCTGAGATAACCAGCCATGGCTTTCACATTTCTGCTTTTTTCCCCACAGCCCTGTTCAATACTCCTCTGCTTTGGGCACCTCCGGCCTGCTTTGTGGTTATAGCTTTCTTCTGGCTCCCTTAAAGATGTGGTTTACACCTTCCTTTCCATTCCCCTTGTTGGTTTTACATGATTTATAAGAGGTGAGGGAAAAGGCTGTTTTCACAGTAACATTTTAAAAACCTACCCTCTTCTTGAAACTTTCTTCACTCTCCTCCGTGGCCACCTCTGTTACTTGTTGCTTCTTCTTGGTCGCCTTTGCTCGATTTTCTTCTTTTTTTTTTCAATCTATAACTGTTGGGATAGTACAGGATTCAATCTTTAGAACTTCTCTTCTCCTTCTGTGCTCACCTCCAGTCCTAAGACTTGATATTGCTGATGATTCCCAAATTTGATTTGTCTTCCTAACCTCTCCAAATGAACCTCAAATTCATATGCCCGTCTGCCTATTTATTACTGTCATTTAGGTATCTACCAGGCATCTCAAATTTATCACGTCCAAAACTCAGCTCCTTTTTACATTTCCCTGTCAGTCGTAGAGTATCACCGTTTTTACCCAGTTGTTTCCCATCACATTAAAGAAATAAATCCAAGGCGCTGGTCAATAAGGTCCTTCATGATCTGGCTCTTACCTCATTGACTCATCTCCTGCTACCCTCTACCCCACGCCTTCTGTTCCAGCAGTGCCGGCCTCCTTGCTGATCCCTGAGAAGCATCATGAGCTCCTGCTTCAGCCCCTTTACACCTGCTGTTTCTCCATCTTGGAACACTTTTCTCCCAACATTTGCCTGGTTTTCTCTCTCACTTCAGTTAAGATCACATTTTTTTCTTACAGGGGACTTCCCTCTCCATCCTATAAAAATTTGCCGCTCTGATCAAACTCTATCCTCTTAACTTACTTTATCTTTTTTACAGCCTGTGTACTTGATATAATAATTTGCATTCACGTGTTTATTATGTGCAACTAATGTGGACTCCAAGAGGGCAGGAACTTGGTCTGTCTTGCTTGCTGACATGCTCATTTCACCCAGTGCTAGACCCTTAGTAAGCTTTCAGTACAAGTGCAATGAATCAATCAATGAATTAATAAATAGGTAGACCTCATGTTCCTTATCTATTGAACCTGATGGTAGACTAGTGCACAGATCCCTGACTCTTTGTTTCTCTATATTAAAGAGTTGCCCACCTGGACAAAAAACCTATATCTGTGAGGCATGTTCAAGTGCTAAAACATTTGGCTGGGAATGTAGGACATTGGCAGTCACATTTTTTCTTGGCATCTGTGAATGGCAGAATCAGGATTAGGACCCAGCGATTCAGCACAGCGTACACACTTCACTACTGAACCATCTTGCTAATATCCTCTTCAAGTATCAGCATCTCTTGTTTGGACCATTTCAATAGCATCGCTTAACACTCTATAACCAGCTAAACTTTTTCTCTCCATCCTACACACAGAAATAGTGATCTAACATGCAAATCTGTTCATGTCAACTTCTTCCTTAAAACCTCGACTTGGAATCCATCCCACAGAGATACAACCCAACCTAGTATAGAATGCCCGACTTACCTCCTCCCCTGACAATCCCATTTTACGTTTGTGGGATCCCAAACCTGAATGAACTTCAAACCTTTCTCACCATCCATGCATATGCTTTTCTTCTTTTTCTTTCTCCTCAGGGATCTCACATTTAATGCTCCTTCTGACTGCTGCTTTCTACTCCATCTGTATTCCCCCCACTCCTCCATTCTTTATCTAAATCCTTCTCTGCCTTGAAGACTCAGCTTGGGCACCACGTCTTCTAAGAAGACTTCGCCAAATAGTCCTCTACTTCCTTGTATAGCTTGTACCCAAAGAGAAAAAAGGAGAAATGGGAGGAAAAGGAGAGAACAAAACCCAAGACACAGTAAAGAAGGGTAAGAGAAGAAAGGAGGGGAGATCAGAAAGTAAAATGATACACTGAGGAACGATCTAGAATAAAGAAAAAGAAAAGAGAGGAAAAACTGTAGACATAGCTGATGTGGTCTCAGAGGCTGTCCCTGGGTTTTACACAGTTTGAGAAATGACTGATCTCTGAGCGAAAAACCTCCTCTGTGCTGCCATGCTGCCTTACTGTAGCACTTGCAATGTCTTCCTAGACCGTGAGCAATTTGGGGACAGTGGCTTCTTCCCTGACAGCTCTGTCTTAGCAGTGTCTGGCACACCCTCAGCTCTATAAATGTGTCTTGACTGAATGGGTAAACAAAGTGCCACCAGAGGGCTCAGAGAAAGGAAAATATCAACTCTGTTTAGAAAGAGGCAGGGGACGGTTGTGAAAGGCTTCTTAGAGGACAAAACTTTTCAGCTGAAATTTGAAGATTAGTAAGAATTTGCTAAGTGTGCATTGGATACTTTGGAATGGAGGTGGGTTTATAATGATAACAAACACTAATATTTTTGACCACTACCACCATGCAGGTGTTCTTCAAAGAACTGTAGGTAAATATGCTCATGATGTCCTTACAACATACAAGGGAGGTGTATTTAATGATGGTTGTCATTGTATAGATTAGGGAGCAGTAACAAGGTAAGGTTCCCTCGTATGCCCAAGATCACACAGCTGGAAAGTGGTGGAAGGAGGCTTTTAATCCCGACTGTGAGCAATGTGACTGATATTATTTACTCTAAATAGATTAAAGCATGCCTTAGGAAAAACAATCCACAAAGGCAAAAAGAGCCATTATATAAAGCTATGTTGAGCCTTGCAGATAGTAAAATGGATGTCATAAATTATTTCTGCCTCCGTGAAGAGGGAAATCTCTTGTCAATTTAGTGAGTTTAGGAAACAATGGAATCACGTGTCACCTTATCAGATTACATTTATCTGGTTCCAGCTTTTAATGTCCCTCCCAACACCATCCCTAAGTGCTTTTCTTCCAGGGGTCACTGAACCAAGCATAAATTGAAGATCTTTGGGGAAATATATGGAAAACAGAGGCAAAGCTACCTTTTCTAATGCTTACAGAACCCCTTATGGAAAGAACCATTATAGGAATTTGACATTAATCACCAAGTTTCTCCTTAGGGTCACAACTGTCAAATTCTTGCAACAGCTCTCCCAGTAACTCTCACCCTAGTGGTCCAATCCACTTCCATTTCCTTCACCCACTGCCAAACCACCATAGCCAAACCCAAGCTTTCTTGCCCACTAAAGCATAATTGCATATATGTATATTTCCATTGACCTTAGAATAGTATCTTCCCTCTCCCTCCCAAGTTAGACGTCACTGCTTTTGATGATACAGCACTAAACTCTCCAATCATTCACTGGGGTGAGGACAAGGACATGGTCTGTGGTGACAAATAGACCTGGGCTCCAAGTTCAAATTTCCCCTAACTATGTTACCTTGGACAAGTCAGCTCACTTCTCTGATCCCCAATTTTCTCACCTGCCAAAAGAAGATTATCATAAGGATTAAATAAGACTTCTCATTTATGGGCCAACATATGGTAGAAATGCAATCGATATTAATTATCTTCATTCCTTTAAGATATGTGTATGCAGCTTTCAGCTAACAAATCCTGTATTTAATATTGTTTTAGTGAGGAAAGTGATATGAAAGGAGATGGTAAAGTTTAGTGCAAACCTGAGTAACGACTGCTATAAATCTGGGTTCTATCTTTCTAAGTTTTATTCAAAGTATCCAAAAGGAAGAAAATTCATCAGGAGGAACTTTATTACCCATTAGTAAGGCAAAAGGGGATTATCCTATTTGCCAATGACTCTAACAATTATTCCCCAAATCATTAAATTATATTGCTGAAAGTCACAATGAAATGACCCTTAACTCTGAAACATAGAACACTACAACATTCTCAGAAAAAATTAAAGGGACCTATTCTCTCCTGAAAAGGCATGCATGACTACAACATGCCTGCAAATGTGCTTTTCTGGAAGCTGCAGCTGTCCTTACTGTGGGAAGGAGACATGTCTGAATTAGGACCACTAAGAGCAGTCCTGGGGGGTGGGAATAAGTGGCCCCTTTCGCCACCCAGACAAAACCTTAAAATGTGATGTTCCGGTCAGTGGTTTCAACAGCATACACAGTTAGGTCCTCAGCACCTCAAGTTCGGTAGTCCAGAGATGACCTGGCTTGCGGAGGCTGACTCACTCTAACAAAGCTTATGAGACTGATGCATAAAACCAAAATGACCATTTTGTGGCATCCTGAGAAATGTGGTTGTCAGTTGTAGAAGACATTTTTTTAGTCCTTGGCCAGGTTAAAATTTCCCAGTAATCAAGTGAGGTAGGAAATCAGATAAAAATCAGATGGTTGCTTAGTATGTAGGAAACTAATTCTCTTAGTCAGCAAATATTTATTAAGTGACTCCTATTTGACATACAGTATATTATATTCTAAAGTTACAACAGGAAAGAGTATAATAATAATAATAGCTACAGTAATAATTGCAATCACAATATATAAGTATTTACTCATATGGTGCTTACTCTGCATCAGAAACTGTTATAAGTGCTTTATATATATTAGCTCTTTTGATCCTCATAATGGCCTAATAGGTCATGGCTATAATCATCTCCAGTTTTCAGACAAAGAACCTGGAACACAGGAGGTGAAGCTATGATTTCCGCATGTAAAGAGATTACAGTCTAGTTGACAGTGTGTAAAGTAAGCAAGCGATTCAATCTAATATAATAACTGCAGAGGTAAGGTAGGTGCTGGTGCTCTGGGGAAACATGAAGGGGCATCCAGGCCAGGGCTGAGGGATCAGGGAAAGTGGTACCCACGTGGAGATTGAGGAACACATGAGAGACTGCCAGGGAAGAGAGGGAAGAAGGGGCACCGTAGAGGAAACAGGCATTTGTGCGGTGTGGCAGGAGATTATCTCAGGAGGGGAGAGCAGATCTGAAATGACACTGCAGGACTTGGCAGGAGCCAGCTTATGAGGCTTTTTGAGCCATGTCAAGTCATTTGAATTTTATACTGACTATAATAAGAAATCATTGAAGGGTTATAAGCAGGAAAGTAACATAAACTTTATGATTTAGAAAGATCTTTCTGACCGTAGTATATAGAACGATTGGAAGGGAGATCGTGGTGGCGTGGGCCTGGGGGCAGGGAGATGTCGGGAAGCTGCTGCATGAGAAATACTGGGGCTTGCACTGTGGCCATGGCCAAGGGGAGGGTGGAGGTGGTCACATTTGTGTCATTCATATGGCAGAACTGATGGAAGATCAGATCAGTGAACTCAAAATGTGGAAACTTTGGCAAGTTATCAGGAAATGCAGGAGCATCAAGCTCTGAAGTGTCTGTGTCTGTGTTGGGGATTTATCTTCCTGATAGAGTAGAGATACCCACATCCCCATCAGCCACAGGGACCCCTCTCCTAGAGGCATCTCCTCAGTGACTTCACTTTTGTTGTGCTTTGGAGGCTACCGTGCCTTTCTGATGAGAGGTGGATACCTTCAGTTAGCCAGGTCCTTCACCTGGGAAGCATTCCACTTCCTCAAGGTGGTGCTGCATGTCTCGGCCAATTCCCATTTTGTGTTGGTTTCACAGTGTAAGTCCCAGAAGACAAACCTATTCTCCTTATATCCAAGTTACTAGGTGTACCCGAGCAGGTGTCTCCTGCACACCCACTCTCATTGTCTTGGTTTCACAAAGTAACCTCCAGAATCTTCACAGTATGATCCCTGCAACAAGATGGTGAGTGGGGAAGTTGGATGGGGCAGGGGTAATCTGAAAAATGAAATAATTTCACAAGTGATGTGAATGGTTAGTGGCAGGGCCAGTGCTCAAATTCCAAAGCCTTTGCTCATTTTACCACTCTGTAGCATTACGTTGCTTGAGTGAAGTCTTTAGAATCATCTCCCAACACATCAGTTGAATGAGAGCTATGAACTTAGCAAGATCACCTTTATTTGTGTAATAAGCGTTTGCGTTTATTATGTGTGTAAATGTATATATGTATACACACACACACACCCCTAAGTAAACTCTATGACAGTGGAGACCATATCTGCATATTTGTCTCATTCATTGTTGCTCATGTCATTTTTTTCATGAAGGATAGTCCCTATTCTAAAGGAGGTCACATGACAAACAAGCAACATGGCCAAGGTCTGTACCAATGCTGTTGTCCCTTTGCTTGGACGGTGAACTCCTCAAGAAAAGGTGTATGCCTTCCCATCTCATTCTCTCTGTGGTGCCAGCTTAAGGTAGGCCTCAAATCGGTGCCCCACGAATCCACCGGACTTAATTCATCTTCCTCTCCAAGTCCATGGACTCCAAGTCCTGACCTCCCTGCTCTGAATACAGATAATCTGATATGCTCCAGGCACGTAGTTTTCTTTTCTGTCTCCTTATTTGACAGGAAAATATTACAGGCCCTCAGCTGTCACTCATCCTATGACAACTCCCTGGCAGTCTCCTACCTGTCTGTCACCTCCCACAGCCAGTGACATTTATCAGATTGGATTCCTAAAAGGTTACAGAGACAAGTAATAGGAAATGTCTGTTTGCTTCAGCCATAGTGAGACTGTGTCTGCTGCAGTTAAAATTTGGGGATGTGCCACAGTCCAACCCACAGAGATCCTGAGTTATCTCAAAAAGCACTTCAAGCTAGAACTAAATGAAAGGGAGCCATCTATATGGGGCAGGGGTCTTCTTGGAAGGCTCCCTGGATAAGGTTCATAGACCCCAGTTTATGGTCATGTGGTCTTTCAACTGTCAGGGAGAGTAGGTACAGCATCTGCCTAGAGGTCAGCATGATTGGTTCGTGTCTGATACTCACCTTCACGTGTGTTCAGCAAGGCCCTTACTCCTCTGCACCTCCGATTCCCTTTATATTGGGTTGGCCAAGAAGTTTGTTTGGGTTTTTCCATAAGATTTTACAGAAAAACCCAAACTTTTTGGCCAACCCAATGAAATGGGGGTGTTGTACTAGAGCTCTAAAGCCTCATCCAAGTCTCACATCTTATTTTTGCTTCCGAAGGAACTACACGTGTGATGAGAAGGAAAGCAGCCCCTCTGTGGATCATTAGACCCCAACTGTGGTGAATGTAGGGAGGCTGAGAAGACAGGTTTAGGCTGAGATCAGGGGCTCGATTTAGCTGCAAGTTCTGAGAGAATCCATCACATGGGGTGCTATGCACTAGAATATCTGGATGGAAGACTGGTTCCCCATGGCCCAAGTCCTGCAGCAGAAGGATCACATGAAAGCCACATGTGACGTCTGTCTCCCAGGATGTGGGGCAGCCGTTGGCTTTTGTGAGAGCTGCCAGCACAGGATGATAGATTGCTGCTCTCCTGTCCAAGGTTCTGGGGACAGTCAATCACTCCTGTTCCGAGTAAAGGCCAGAGCGGGGGGAGGATGTGTAAAGCATTCATGAGCAGATCCTTTGGACACAGAAACCCGCCCAGACTGTGACATTTGGGATTCCAGTGTGTGTGGGGTTCGGGGGTGGTAATCAGGCCTTAACCAATCAGCTCTAACAATGTCTTGCTGGTGGTCTTAGCCCCCTCTGGTCCCACCACTGTGGCCCTGCTCAAAACCTCATGGCGCCACAGTTGGAGAATATTTCCTAGAACTTCATACAAAAACGTTATCAAAAAATTTTTTTTTCAGTTTAGGGATATTAGGAACTTCATATTCCCAGAACATAGGTTCAATTCTGTAACCCAAGTAAGATGTATTAGGAGGTCTCATAATCTCTGCCAACTCAACAACTAGATTATATTTTGGTCCAAGTGTCCCAGAAATAGGGTTGACATTTTCTTAGACCCTTATTACTACTTCCAAGATTTTACTCCTCCCCTTTGTCCAAGCGCCCTGCTTTTTGAGGTTGTTGCCCACCAGCTACATCACCTTCATCGCTAACATCTACCACACAGCCATTTTCATCCTTCCTTGAGAATGTAGTCACTGGGAATTCGCTATTTGTCCCATCTGTTCTTTGTTCCATTGTCCCTCTTTTTCTGCCTTTTTAGGTTTAGTATGTTTTATGATTTTATTTTCTTTGTTGGATATTAGCTATAACTCTTTGTTGTGTTATTTTAAAGGTTGTTTTAGGGTATAGAATACACATCTTTAACTTATAACCACATTCAAATGATATTATATCACTTATAGTATAAGAACTTTACAACAGTATACTTTTTTTTCTCCCCTTCTGGTCTGAAGAGAAGGAGCTGAAAGGCTCCAGAGTAGTTGATCAGTCACACCAGGCATCTCTGTCTTTGTTCAATGTTTGCTTAACTTTGAACTAAAGTAAAGCACATCTCTTTCTCAATTATCTTTTTTTAAGGGTAGATATAAAATACTGATGGAAGAACTCACAGCATATTCTGGATTTTAGGTGTTAATCCTTGTAATTACAGGTAGAAGGATAAAATTTAACATCCTATTCATGCTGTCTAACAGGAAGGGAATGAATTTTCAGATCACGCAGAGAAATTTCTCTCTTAGTTTGGATTTCCCATAATAAAGCAATTGTAAGAATGCATTTGTAATTGACCACACTAAACCAGGGTGCTCTGATTTCATTTTACCTTCCCTACCTAATCAGGTATATTTTCTATCCTGGCGAAAATCACATTTCTCTGGAATGTGCTCTTAATTGCACTGTGCTGTGGGCCCTGTTAAATATTGCATGAGATAGTGTGCTCTCTTATGATGAACATCACAAACATTTGCATTTTAATGTGCACAATGAATCTCAATTAAATGTCTCCAGTCTGTTTAAGGACTATTTCTCCCCACATTACAGTCTCTTTGGAAGTACCAACATTACAACAATCATAACCTCGAAAGGACTGCTGGCGAATAATCATGTGGACTTAATTACAGAAAAAGACAAGTTACACCAGAGGAACCCAGAACCAAAGACTTGGGAGGGAGAAGAAGTGTTCTGTGTCCCACCTTGCTGCAGTGATGGGAGACGGAATGGAAGAATTTGCTCTTTTTTTTTTTTTTTTTTTGAGAATTTTGGAAGGCTTTGCTTTTGTCCAGCAAATGTGGTAAAGTAACTGTATACTTACCTAAAGCTCTGCCATCCATCACACTGAAACGATACAGAAAATTTCAGCTATGCTACACCTAAGAAAGGTCCCTAACCTCATACTACAATCTGAAAAATATCTGTCAGATGCAATTTTATTTTTATCAAATTGAGATGGATCTGAAGTTGACAAAGAACAATGCTTCTTAAGATCAAAGTTCAGTGGAAAAGAGGATAAGAACTTCTGAAGGCCCCAACGAATATCTCTGTGCTTGGTTAATAAGACTGGAGCATAAATAGGACACATATAAAGCAGGGAAGACAAATTCATGGTTTATTCCAGTTCTATAGATTAGCAGAGATAGTAGGGTAAGAAGAGAAGCTGCATGAACATACTTTAACACTGTCTTTTCTGGTCCAGCTTCCAAACAGGAGAGGTGTTATATGGACATGAACCAACTTGTCAGCAATAGGCCCAATTCAGTAGAAATTATACATCTACCCACCAAACAGTATCAGGAAATGGTTCACTGTTACACAACTTCTCACCAAAGTGGGTAACTGACTCATGGCTATATGATGAAACCCAAAACCTAGGTGCTAGCCATCCTTGAAAGACTAAAACATATACTAAAATCAGTGAAGATACTCCTACATTTACAGAGAAACTCAGAAACAGAATTCCAGGGTTGGATATTCCCCAAGTTCTGGTAATCTCCCCTCAGATACACTTTTCACCCAACAGCAACGTTCCACCCAGTATCTAGAGAAAGAGGTTCTAGCAACTTTTTGAATGAATATGGAAGAGAGTCAAGAATATCCATCCTGTTCTATTTTGGGGAAATAGCAAGCTGAGATGAAACTGCCTCATCAAAGATAATTAAGGAGAAATATAACAGCCTGTGGTCTATGCACGATTCTAAAACAAATATGCACATATATATTGAAAGGGACCAGAATACAATGCAATAATGCTATGAGTGGAAACAGATTTACCTTCCTGCCGTAAACAACAAGGTATTTGAAAATACCATTACTATTAGATATGGGGAACAGGCAGTGCAGGAATGTAATCTTTAGGGAGGATTATACTTTCTGGATGATAGTCTAGGGAGGAGATCACAAGTGGAATATGCGTTCTCACTGAGTGAATGAGACAAAAAAAAAAAAGAAGAAGTATTGGAGAAAGTACTGGAGAAGAGGAACATATGTAGATAAAGAATTCCAGAAGTTTACAAAGGGGTCCCCTGGAGTCTTTAGCTGAATAATAACCATTGCTTGTGTAAGCTGAAACTCCAAGTGGGATATAAAAGATTGATTCAAAATAGAAAATCTATTAATGTGATTTGCCATAGGTATTAGTTTTCCATTCTTGATGTAATATATCACCACAAAGTTAATGGATTAAATAATAGGAGTTTACCATTCAGAAGGTCAGAAGTCTGATGCAGATCTCACTGGGCTAAAAGGAAGGTACTGGTGAGGCTGTATTACTTTCTGGAGGCTGCAGGAGGGAATCACTTTCCTTGCTCATTTGGGTTGTTGGCAGAACCCAGTACCCTGTGATTGCAGAATTGAGCTCTCTTTTTTCTCGCTGGCTGTAAACCGAGTGCTGACGCAGCTTCTAGAGGCCATTGCATTCTTTGGCTCATGGTTGCCTTTCTACATCTCCAAAGCCAGCAACAGTGGGTCGAGTCCTTCTAATACCATATCTCTCTGACCCACTCGCTTTCATTTTTAAGAATCATGCAATTAAACTGGACCCACCCATACATATAATCCAGGATCGTTTCTCCATCTCAAGATTTTTAGGCTTAACCCCCCTCTGCAGAGTGCTTTTTACCATGTAGGCTACCAGCCACAGGTTCCAGGGATTCGGATGTAAACAGTTTTGTGCCTGCCACATCATGTGAAGAGACTGATGGAGAAAAACTATGGAATCATTTCAATAAATGTTAAAGGAATATTTGATGACATTAAACATTTGATCACTACTAACATCTCTTAACAAACTAGAAATAGATTTTTTTTTTAACCTGACAAATGTAGCATCATAGGAGAAATATCCACAATATATAATGGACTACTACAAATCAATAAGACGAAAAGCAGAACAACGGGGAAAGGACAATAAGTGTTTACAGAGAAAGAAACATTTTTAGTACTTAAACTATGCGCTCAGTCTCTTTAGTAATCAGGGAAATCCAATTAAAACCATGATGAAACACCAACCAGATTGACAAAATTATGAAGTTACACAATTCCAAAAATTAGAAAGTTGCTAAGGATACGGAACAATGGGAATATTAGCCCACCGCTTGTTGGAATGTAAATTATGTCCACCACTTTGGGAAAACAGTATGGCATTATCTAGAAAACTTGCAAATTTGTGTACTCTACAGTCCAGTTATCCTCTTTTAGATAATTGCCCTAGAGAAACTTTTCCCTGTGAGTGCCAGAAAATATGCATAAGGACACACATAACACATTGCTTACAATAGTAAAACACTGAACACAAACCGAGTGTGTTAATAAATTATTATCTATGTGAACAAGAGAATACACTATAGCAATGCAAATAAATTAACTATGCATCTGAATAAACCCGGCAACTGCTGGTTTCTTGTTCTCTTTGTCGATGATTCACCCTTTGATTCTCTGAGTCTTGTTGCCTTATTTGCAAAATTAGAAAGTTTGGATGAGATGATCTCAAGGAACCTTCTAACTGTAATGTTCATGATTTTCTTTATTTGCTTTTTTTCCTCAGAACATTAGAAAGAGTTTCATATGCTATTACTCCTAGATTGTGTCCACTCTCCTAGTTCATATTCTGAGAACATACTTTTGTTTTATGTGATTAATCTGCTGGGCTCCTTGCAAAATAGATATAGACATCCTCGATCACCAGTGAGCAATAAGGCAAGATATATGCTTCTAATTTCTCTTCTAAGATTATTACACATTCTGTGGTACCTAAGTCAATGAGCCTAGACTGTG
The DNA here is from genome assembly GCF_028021215.1 of Eschrichtius robustus. Taxonomy (NCBI): domain Eukaryota; kingdom Metazoa; phylum Chordata; class Mammalia; order Artiodactyla; family Eschrichtiidae; genus Eschrichtius; species Eschrichtius robustus. Next base: position 13,702,227 of record NC_090838.1, read on the forward strand.
GACACCAACTGTCAATGGAGGGAAAAGCCTACTATCCTTTCCTTTCCATCTGGAGGCCATCTGGGGTCATGACTGTGATTGGTCCTATTTGCTTCCTAGTGACCTTTGGCCAGTAAGTGGAAGAGGAGCAAAGCTGAACTGAATGGGAGGGTGACCGGAGGAGTTTATGGAGGCATTCGACTCATTGGCTCAGAGATTTCAGAAAATGAGGCACTGAGGTGAGACAGCTAAAATGCAGCCCGGGTTTGAGCCTCCTCTTGTGCTTTGGGTTTATTCCAGGAGTCAGTTTTCTCAATATTTGTGAATTTTGCTTTTGTTAGTTTTTTATACTCTTCACTCCAGACTGATAGTTTGATTTTAGTCTTCAGCACCAAAGTTCTCTGAAATTAAGTGCCCTAAGGCTGTGGGAATCTGTGTGTCTCTGGGATCAGAATATGGGCTTGGGTGCCCTCTGCTGTTGGATGGGGGCAACGCTTTACCTGAGAAGATGGCAAAGAGGAGCCAGGAAAAGGCGAGGACGGGAGAGTCAGGAGGAAGAGAAGCCTCCTGTTCTGGACACTGCCGTAAGTGATGGAGTCTTGCCTGTTCCTATTATGGCATGAGGAGGCATTTCTGAAAACTTACAGGGACATCATGGACGTTAGATAAGGAGTTGTACTTGATATAAAGGCATATTCCCTATTAGAAAATGCAACACAATTTTTAAAATGTTATACCGATATGCTCAGCAACAGTTTTTTATAACAAAAACTGTCCGTGTCCCTCCCATTTCTCCTTGGACCACTTCTTAGATCCACTCTGACACAAACTGCTCTTGATTAAATACCCAGAAACCACTCTGAGACAAAATGTCGCAGGCAGGTTTATTCGTGGTTACTTTCAGGAGATACACCTATAAAGACGTGAAATAGGCGGAACTGGGCAGAAAAAGAAGGTGACCAATAATGCAGATTATTACAATTGAGGCCTCAGCTAATCCTATGAGGAGCTCTGGAGCTGAGATAGCCTTTTAGAATGTTCCAAATGGAGACAAGAGGGGCTGGGTCTTATGTGTGTGCATATGTGTAGTGAGACATTTATTGCTCGGCTCTAGCACTAAGGTTATCACCTTTTGGGGTTCCAGCTTTCTGTGGGTCACTGATTTAATTTTCATTGAAACTATATGAGGAAGTTTGTATTATTATTCCCCATTTGCATAGAAAAGTAAAATGAGTCTCTCAGAAATTAAGTAACACACCGAATGCCACACAGCTAGCCAGCCATAGAACCGGGACGAGAACAATCTCCAAGAGTAATTTTATATTTATTTGATTTGGCTTACTCTTAACGACCTTACAGCTTGCTGTTCCCCTTTACAATAGTTGTCTGCATATCCAGAATCCTGCTCTGGCAGAGATTGTTCTGCATGTTCTGTCTCTGCCCCTCATGTCACTACCCCTTCTTCTTGTTTCTCTTCCTCGCCAGTATCCCCTTGTGCAAAGATCTCCATTTCTCCAGGCTCAGCTCAGACAACACCAAACCTATGCAAGGGATATTCAAACCTCACCTTAGAAGGAGGGCATCCTCCAACTAGAGAGTACATAATTCTAAGATTCTATAATCCCCCCACCAGGAAATCCTCAGTGAGTGGATATTGTGTTATGCCACCCAGATCCCCTTCCAAGAGCCCAGGTACCTTGGTCTCAGCATCTGGAATTATCAGCTGCTGATAATTTATAATTATGACTCTCACAGAGAATGGCCCTTCGCTTGGGGAACTGCCTTATCCAAGGTCATGCTCCTCGTAAGCGGTGGCCCGCGGCCAATGACTGATACAAGGACGTAAGACCCAGCCCCTCTTGTCTCCATTTGGAACTTTCTAAAAGGCTATCTCAGCTCCAGAGCTCCCCATAGGATTAGCTGAGGCCTCAGTTGTAATAATCTGCATTTTTGCTCACCTTCTCTTTCTGCCCAGTTCTGCCTACTTCACTTCTTTATAGGTGCCTCTCCTGAAAGTAACTCAAACAGCACAAAACAAAATGGTAGATAAAGCTCATTATAATATTAATTACCACAAATGTAAATAGACCTTACTCGTTTGAGTTAAAAGAAAATGACTTTCAGCCTATGTTTTTAAAATTCCAACTACGTGCTGTTAAAAAAAAAAAAAAAAGCCGAAAATTTAAGGACAGAGTAAAACTTAAACTAAAAAGTCAGAAAAAGATAGTCCCGACACCTAATAACCTAAGGAAATCTAGTATGGCTATATTAATATCAGGCAACTGGGGACTTCATCTCTGGACTCTGATGGTGTAACAGATTCCAGACTTGCAATCAGACAACTGAACTAAACATATGAAACAACTATTTTCACATATTAGACAAGGGGCAGAACAGGACCGGGATCACTGAGAGAAGGAAAATAAATAAGGTAAGCCTGCTGGACGCTGCCTTTCTGTGTGCAGGCACTTTCTGGCAGTCACACAAGGAGGGGGAGCCCAAGCAAAGCACCACAGTGTCACTGAGATGAAGAGACAGCTCTTTGAGGTCTGGGAGACTGAGCTGGTGGGAGTGTGCAAGGCAAAGCACAGAAAGGAAAGAACCAGATCAAGAGATCCAGAAATCTGCATAAGGTTTCCCTTGTTTTTGTTTTGTTTTGGTTTTTGCTAAATATCAAGCCATGAACACATAGGGTCACATCCCATGAAGCAGGACAAAGAAGGGAGACACCAGGTTACTGTAAGCTGAACAAACAACCTCACGTGGCTTGGAGATGTTTGAGGTTCCACCCCTTGGTGGAACAAGTAGACAGAAGGTTCTATCAGGAAGGTTCTAGAAGACCTGAAAAACACTATCAAACGTCTTGTTTTTATTGATATTTATAGGACAATACACCAACAATAGTGAAATATGCATTCTTTTTAAGAGCATATGAAACATTAACCAAGAAAGATCGTATTCAAGGATCAATACATTTTAAAGGGTTAAAATCATAGGAAGTATTTCTCTGCCTTCAATGGCTGCGTGCGGAGTTACCAGGGTTGGGAGGGTGAGGGAAAATTGTGTCCTAAACTGCAGCCTCAGAGTTTCCCAGGGGTGAGTCCTGAGAGGTAGTACATGCAGTGACTAACAAGTGCCACCAGGGGGAAGTATTTGCTTATGAAACCAGCAAACTGAACAATCAGTAACAGACTCAGATCCCGGATATACTTCTGGATTATCTGGAGAAATGGGAATTGAAATCTTCCAATGAAGTATAAAGGGAAAGACGCTGTTGCTGAATCTCTCCATGGCACGGTTCCAGCTCAGCCACAGCGGGACCACAACAGTCCGCCCTCCCCTGTGGTTTACCCAGGAGCTGTGACATTTCCTGGTGACTTGATCACAGATCTCCAGCAAGGGCTCAGAGGTCTAAATCATCTTCTTCATTAACATCCTTAACCTCCTTCCATCCCATCTTGTGGGCAACACCATCCAGCTGGGGTTTGAGAAATGTCAAAGGAGACAGACATAGGGTCCAACTGCTTCTTTTTGGACAGTTTTAAAAAGGAATCTGCATGACAAACTTCAGACTTTTTGGATTTAGCCTTATCTCAACTCTTAGAAAGCAGGGCAGACTGAAGTTCAAATTTCAGCTCTTCTATTTACTAACTGCATGAACTTGGATAAATGTCTTAACTCTCAGATGTCTGGTTTACTCATTTAAATATGGAGCTGCTGTGAAGATGAAATCAGAACATATATGCAAAGCACCCAGCACATAGTAAGGGCCCCAGAAATGAGTTCCGTTTGTCCTTTTAGCTATTTTCTTAACCTACCAGCCTCACTTTACTGTGCCCAGCTTACTGTTAATGCTTCTGGGGATAGAAAGGATTATAAGCTGTTTGTTCATTCCTGAAGCCACCCACGTGGCAAAGGACACTGTAATTTGCATTCTCAAATGCATTCTCAAATATGCTTCTCCAACAGCAGATATCCCAATACCAAGGGTCTGGAGTGTTTCCTCTACCATAGTAGTTCTCAACTGGGGTTGTTGACTTTGCCCCCCAGAGGACATTGGGCAATGTCTAAAGACATGTTGATTGTCATAACTGGAAAGTTGTTGTTCATCTAAGGGGTAGAGACCAGGGATGCTGTTAAGTGCACAGGACGCCCAAAATAATGTGCAGGTATTGCCAAGGTTGAGAAACTCAAGTCTGCTCTACCAGAATATAGAAGAAGTATGATGAAGAAACTTTCAAGCCATTAAAACACCACAGCACTCTTATTACGTTCAATGCCTGATTTCAATTCATCCACAGGGGCCCTTGGAGCGTCCCAAGTGAGGACCCTGTCCAAAATCTGTGGAGTGAGAGAGAGCCAATGAATGAGTAGTGAGTGTATCCTAATAAACAAATATTCCTTTTCAAGTGTTCTTTCTTGAGGCCTGTAGCCAGTGGCAAGAATCTAGTGAGGAACAGGCAGGCTTAAGGGTGAGAGTGGTAGTGGAGGTGAGGAAAGAAGGAAATTTGGTTAGAAATAACATTTCCTTTTATTTATTTATTTGTTTATTTATTTGTTCGATATTATATAATCCCGAAGAGATGTTGGAACACCAGATGAATCTTAGCAAGTCTTTTTTTTTTTTAAATGCTTTTTCTTCCATCAACTTCTTGTCTTCCCAGCTGTCACCTTCCTCTGCACCTTGCTTGCGCTCACCTGAAAGCCACGCCCTGCCCACCCTCCCCCCTGCTCCCCGATGGAAGGTTGGGTACAAGCCCTTAGTAAATCTTATTCCCACTATGAATTCATTAAGATCTTTACTGCCTCATAGCTTTCACGCAGATGAGACAGGATTTGTAAAATTCCTTCCATGTTTTTCCAAGCCTCACACGTCCACAAATTTTCTAATCAACCTGCAGAATATTCAAAGTGGGTGATGTCATTCTGATGTTTGATTATTGCATTCTTTGAAGGTGAAGGGATGGAGGTCCATAATGGTCTGATTGATCCCGTAACTGAAAGTTAATAAGCTACCTTCCATCAAGACACTAGTTTGGCTTTATGTCCATTTTTACTCAATGGAGAGTTGAGTTGAAAGAAGTACATTTTTTTAATTTAAAATTTTATTCTGAAATAATTGTAAGTTCACATGCAGTTGTAAGAGGTAGTACAGAGCGGTCCCGTATACGTTTCATGCAGCTGGTGCATTTGTTTTAACATTTTGAAAACCATTGCCTGTTACCCCAGGGCAATTGGAGAACAGACCTCTTTCATTAATTGGATATTGAGAGCTGCCTGCTTTTAGAATATAGATCTCAAAGACCCGAATAGAAGAACACACTAAATTATATATACATTGAGACTAGTATGCGAGGTCTTTTTTTAAAAAAATAAAGCTGTCCTTTTTGGATGATTCAGAACATTGGGTTTTCATCAAGGCATAGAAAGGTGTAGAACTTTAGGAGAAGAGTATGCTTATCCTGTGATGAGACACATTGTGAAACATCTTTGGAAATATTTTTGAAAATGAATGAATGAGGAAACGAATCTATGATCGCGAGGGAAGGACCAGAGGACTCCAATGCCCAACTGCAAATAACCTGAACTGGGGAGAAGCCTGGGTACTCCTCTCTGGAGAACCCAACTCATGTCAGTCAGACTTGTAGAGAGGGAACTTTATTTCATGTAGTATATAGGAAATATTTGGTTTTCAATCCATCTTAATTTCATCCAAAAGGGTCTTCTAGGAAAAGCCCATAATTCAATTGTGCTAAAACCAACTAATAGTTGACTCTGAGTGGGAAATATAAGCCATATAGAATGTGTTACCCTAAATCAAAATTCATTCTTCTGAAGCCTACAGATTATAAATCAAAAATTAAACTCGGGTCAGTAAATCCAAGCAAATGCACACCAACCTGAGAGTTAGCACAACTAAAACAGAAGCTTGCAAGGTAAACCTGCATAAATCAAATCTCGAAATCAAAGGGGGAAGCAATGATTTTTCTTGTCCTACAGAGCAAGAGAAATGAACTCTCTAAATCCCTCTATGCAGATAAAAGTTCTGGTTTTTAGGTAGCTTGATATATTTATGTATGGAGGAAGCACTGCCTGAAATTAAGCAAGAAGAATGAAATATTGTAACGACCATGACAGAGAGGCAGGCAGCCCAGCCAGCACTTTTACCATTGGGTCATTAGCAAGAATGTTTGCGAAAAGACCCCTTTAGCATTCAGCTGCTCTTTTTTTAAATATTTATTTATTTGGTTGCTTGGGGTCTTAGTTGCGGCAGGTGGGCTCCTTAGCTGTAGCTCCAGGGCTCCTTAGTTGCTGCATGCAAACTCTTAGTTGCGGCACACATGTGGGATCTAGTTCCCGGACCAGGGATGGAACCTGGGCCCCCTGCATTGGAAGCGCAGAGTCTTATCCACTGCGCCACCAGGGAGGTTCCCATTCAGCTGCTCTTTGCCAGGAGATGGCAGGGGGTGAAATGAGTTCAGAATCTGTCAAAGGTGTTAGTCAGAGCAGCTGCCCAGTGGTCGAGAAAAGTCTCCTGCAGCTTCGGAATGAAGCCACTATTCCTGACAGATTTTACCTTCCACATCCCAAGAGTGATCTGAGTATGTGTCATGCTTTGCATAGATCCGTCCCCACACGGCTCAGGGACCCTAACGTCCCCAGGTTTTAGTCCTTTGGAATGTTAATGTCACCTTTATAACGTAATTTTCCCTCATTTTAGAAAATTCCTTAAATCTAACTTACTGCTCTGTGTTTACACATCCCCTTACTAAGACAGCCAGACCCTCAAATCATTCCGGTTTATTGATTAAATGTTAAAAACCACATGCATAGAGAACTCTATTTTGTTTTGGTCAGAGGGCACTGGTGTAGCCAACAATATGGCTTAACTTATTTGCTTTAATTGGAATGGCATTAAAGAAAAGGCTTTGGTATTTTCATGTAATGCACAGTAGGAAGCTGGGTCCCTCACAATGCTTCCCAGGTTGCATTAACTTTCTGATTCAGAACGGATCTGTGCACAGAAGGGTTTCTAATTTAAAATAGAAAGCCTTGTGTAACAGCATTCGGGTGGACCCGTGTACTACACAGACCATGCCAGTGGAGGTAGGGTTCTTTGCTCAACTATCCAAAGGAGATAGCTTACACGTAACAGGTAGGAATCCTTTGCAGAGCCTGAAAACCAATTGCAACTTGTTAATGATTCTTCTTTAATAAGTGGCTTGTTTTGAGGCAAAGTATTCAAGTACTATAGGAACTTTGCCCAACTGCCTGCACTTACACCCATTCTAGAGACCTCTAAATTACCCAGAGTATATGAAGGAAATCTTTATTTGTTAAATTCATTCATTCATTCCACAAATATTTAGTGGATGCCTTCTAGTGTGTTCCAGGAGCTGGAGATATAGAAATGAATAAAACAGACAAAAAGTTGAACCCTAAATTAATTTTATCTCCTCATTGAATTACTTTGGGCTGAATGTCGCCTTAATAACCCTCTATTCTTGTACAAGGGTTAAATAATTCTTACAAGGGTTCTTAGGGTACCTTCTCATCCCAAACTCCAACAGGTCATTTTATTTAGTGAAGTTTTATCTTAGAGTTATATTAACCTATAAGTTCATATCATGGGCTGGGGATAGACACTTTATAATTCAGAAAAAAGAATTTAAATGGACAAATTCCACATACACTACGATAATAGCTATATAAAAAAGATGGCATTATGTAGACAAAGCCTTGGGAAGAATGAACAAAAAGATGAAAGTGTTAGGATGGAACTGTGGTCTTACAGTGTGACCAGAAGCATCTGTATCACCTGGAGACGCATTAGAAATACAAATTCTCCAGCCCCACCTCAGACCTACTGTGTCAGAAACTCTGGGGGTGAAGCCCAAGCCCTGGGCTTGAACAAGTCAGCCAGGTGATTCGGATTCACCCTAGAGTTTGAGAACCACTGGTGTAAAGAGACATTCAAGGTTCTTTTACTTACAATCCTTTTAATGGTGTAGTTCTAAGTACAATTATTTTACAAACTTGCAAGTTTCCAGAGATGAGAGAGACCCATCTATTATGTAGGGCAGATGTGCACAAGCAAAATTGAATTGGTGACTAAGCCAGCCATTTGAATATATTTTTGGTTCAGAAATTTGTTCTCCCTGAATCAGAAATGCCTGACTCATGGAGTCACTGGTCAACATTGGCCCAGGAGTCCAGACACAACTGTTCCTGTGCCTGTTCTTGGGCTAGTAAAACCTAGCCTCATCTTAGGCTGACCAAGCCGTAAGCTATGAAAAGCTTGGTCCCCTGCCTGCTTGCTGATGGAATTAGAGCACAATAGAGAGGACCACTGAAAGAATCAATCAGCTAACTAGATTTTGTACAGCAATTTCCATGCACTGGGCACTCGGCCTGGTGTGGTTAGAGAGGAGGGGAGGACAAAGTGTCTCTGACCCAGAAATCACGGGAATTTCAGACTTTCATCTGTGAACAAAAACACTCAGCACCTCAGGCTTTGTGCAGCTGGTGCTGAATGACCATTCAAAGGACAGGAGATTGCAGTGGCCTGGGGTCATCAGGGACAGCTTTGCAGTGCCCACACGGTTGGGGCAAGGGGGTGGTAGGAACAGACCGTGTGACTATGGTGTGGATATAGGAAAATCCACGGCATGTTCGAGTGAGGTTCTGCATAGTTTAGTTGTGCGAGAGAAGGTTGGGATTGTTGTCTGAGCCAGATGGAAATAGATCTTGGATAATATCCCGTGGATCAGACAGAACCATTATAGGTTTTTCAGCAGGGGCATGCCCAGATGAAGATGGAGGTTTAAGACGTCAAATTAAGAGTGATGGTCTTTATTTTCCTCCTTTGCCACATTGAGCTAATCTAGCCTTCCTAAAGCGGTCATGAGTCACTCAGGCTGCGAAATGGGTTCATTTGTCAGGAGAGGGGAAAAGATGACAACAGCTAAGCAAACAGAGAACAGCAGGCGCCCCAGTCAGAACCTGGCCCCAGAGCGAGAATGCACACATGTACCGCTTGGAGATGAAAAATGCTTTCCTTGGGCCGTCCGTCATCATCGCCCTCCACAGAGACAACTCCCCTATCTAGGACACATTTATCCAGAAGGGAGAGGCTGGGCCCTGGGGATTCAGTGTTGCCCAGGCTTCTTTGAACAGCCTCTCCTGACTGATGGGCTCGGGCTCCGTGCCTCTCCAGGATGATCGTGCAGCACGGCTGGGAGGCGTGGAGGGCAGGGAGCCCTCGATTCTCAGTGGGCAGCAGAGGAGTGCACGTGAAGACTCCAGGTCACAATGAAAACGCTTGCTGATCTCCCTCGTTTCACTGTGAGCTCCTTGAAGGTAGAATCAGCTTCCCAACCTTGTTATCTTTAGGGTCAGCCACAAGCCCACCGCACGTTTGGCTCTCAGTTAATGTTGAACAAATGTATGTGTCTAAGAGTTGGCACGGAGAATTTTTTCCCCTTCTCTCTGTGCTTAAATCAGAACCTTTAAGAAGCAGAAATGTCCTCAGACACCATCCAGTCCAAACACTTCATGTGAAAGTGGGGAAACTGAGGACCAGAGAGGGTTAATGGCTTGCATAAAGTCTTCAGTAATTCGTAGAGGTTATAAATTAGTATTACACTAATTTTATCTTGTCTGCTACAACACATGGACTTCAGAAGACTTTTTCAAATGGAAGATCCAGTAAGAATTGCCTATTTCAAGCTATAGGTAAGTTCTAAGATCATCTTATTTAAATTAATACTCCCTCTCCCACTCCCCAAATCCCACCTCACAACCTAGCATTCCTTACCTCCCTCCCCCTACCCGCTCTACTCCACTTTTTTCTCTATAGCATTTATTACTATCTGATATTCCAGACATTGTATGTGTTTATATTTCTCTTGTCTGCCCCAGTCCCCAAGAATGTGATCTCCATGAGGGTGGAGGCTTTGGCCATTATAATCAGTTTTGTCTCTACGACATATAACATGCCTGGTACAGAGCAGACATTCAATACACATTTGCTGAATGAATGAAGAAATTAAATTTTCTAGAACGCAAACCCTTCCTTGAGAATCTTGGTCAATTAGGATTTGTTTTTTTACATGATGTAGTGATTATACCATGACATTGATTCCTAGAGAGGCAGGAGGTTCTGACCAAGATCTCTCCAACTGCAGGTACCCAGGATGGCACCAGGACCCATGTCCGACCAGGTTCTATGCAGTGGAGCTGAACAAGTCCAAGTATGACACCGCACTCTAATTCTGTTTGTATGTCTGTCTCTCCTATCTGGCTGAGAGACCCATGAGGACAGAACTGTGTTGTTTTCCTTGCTAACCCCCTAGCACATAGTACAAGTCCTGGTAAATGGTGGGCCAGCAGAACTTCTGCAGTGATAGAAATGCTAATATGGGTGCTGACTGAAATGGTAGCCACTGGCCACATGTGGTTAATAAGCACTTGAAGTGTGACCAATGCAACTTGTGAGCTGAATTCTGAATTTTTAAAATTTCCAGTAGTTTTAAGCGTGACTTGTCAGAGGTGACTAAAGGCTACTGTTGTATTGAACAGAGTGGTTTTAGATTTTTCAATACATTTACTGAATGAATAACTACAACTGATTTAGTTGAAGAAGTCCCTTGTCTATAAGGTAAAAGCCTCAGTAATTTGGACTATATGAGTGAAAGACAGAAATTAGTCAAAAGTGGAAATTGTTGATCATTTAAAATAATTGCTTTTTGCCAATTCCAAGAATATATATTTGATGCCTTTCCTTCTGGCATAGTCAATGCACGGGAATCAAAACGATTTTTGTATTGTGCAATGTTATACAGTAAGGTGTTTCCCATGGCCTTACATATTCTTCTGGATTATGATTATGAATATTGCATTTTTAGAATGTACCACCACTTATTTAGTCACTCAGTTGTATATTATTAGATGTATATGTTGATTTCAGTGTTTTTGCTAATACAAGTAAGAGTGTAATATGTACTCTTTTACATAAATCTTGGTGTACACCTTTGCTTATTTTGGCTTAAATAATACAAGTGGAGCAAAGCTGTCGAAAATTTAGAAACATAGTTTTGACACTATCCTCTATAACCTCCTTTGATGGAATTATCAGATGGACTAGTCATGCAGAATCCTTAACTGATGGCTCCTGTGTGCACTGGCACTTGGAAGCTATTGCAGGAACCCTTCTTACCACCGCCCGTTCAGGATTGGTACATTCTTTCCTCCATGCGTGGGGTTGAATTAATGCTATACTGTTACAAGGAAATCTAAAACTTCACTGGCTTAAATAAGATAGAGGCATATTTCCTTCTCATATAAAACTCTGAAAATAGAAAGGGAGTTGTCATCCTGTAAATGTGGCTTCTAAGGTTGCCTTAATCGTAGACAGCTACCAAAATCAGAGACAGCAGAAAGGGAGAGAAAACCCAGGGTAAGAATTCCTAGGAGATGACCTGAAAGTTGCTCCCATCACTTCTGCTTTCTTTTTTTTTTTTTTTTTTTTTTTTACTTCTGCTTTCTTTTCACTGGCCTGGCATCAGTCTGTGACCACACCTGACAACCGGGAAGATAGTTATCAAGTCTTGTGGATCATACGACCTTAATATGATTATACCTGTTCGCTAGACCTCAAATCTGTCCACTTACCTCCATCCTTATGGCCATTGCCTTCTTTCCAGCCCCCAACATGTCTTATTTACATTAGCGTAACATCTTCTACCTGGTCCTTATTCTCAATCTTTTCTTCTTCTGATCTGCGTATGTAGCCAAAGTCATCCTTTTGAAATGCATATCTAATCACATCATTCTCTGCTTAAAATTTTAAAGGTGAAACAGTGACATGGGAGAAAAGAACTTTCAAAAGCCAAACACCTTCTAATGACATCCAAGGCCTTTCTTTTTGGCCCTACCCAATTCTCCAGCCTCGTAATGCTCAAATGTCTGGGGTGCAGCCACGTTGGCACATATTTGGTCTTTTAAGGGTGGAAGAAATGGGAGCTAAAAGCTAAGCCTTTAACAGCTAACTTCTCTGGGATATGAAGTGAGAAAACACATGTGTTTTCTATCACTCTAGCGAAGTTCAGCATTTGTCCTCTCTTCAAACAAATGTGGAAACTACCTGTTTGAGGCCTATGGTTTCCCCAGGCTTCCAGAAACTCAGCTCTTTACTCTGCAGGACTTCTTGGGATTTTAGAGATTATCTGTTTGGGGACATATGTCCCATCAGAGTTCCCTCCTGAAACCAGCCTGCAGAGCTGACCTGTCCTGTGATGTGTTCTCACAGAAAGTAGAGTAGGGTTTTAAGTATATTGAATTTTTTACATGCAGGCCTCTGGTATTCAAACAAAAGAAGCTTCTAAGGGGCCAATGCTGAAGATATTTCTTACTATCAACTTAAATGATTCTGAGTGAATAACTATTCCTCTCTGGGCCTCAGTTTTCCCATTGGTGTAATGAGGGTTTTCAACCAGGATGATCGCAAAGGTCTATTTCAATAATATGATGAGATTAATCCATTCATTCAATACGAGTTTTTGAGCCTCCACTATGTGCTCAGAACTATTCTATGTGATGAGGATATTGGGTTGAAAAAGATGGACAAAAAAAATCTTCTCTAGTGAAGATTATATCCTAGTTTGGAGTGGAGTGGTCAGATAGACACACATAAAGACAAATGATACGGAATTAATTAGACAACAATGGCTGCTGTGTAGAGAATTATTAGAGGATGGTGTGATAAACATGAAAGGCTGTCTCTGAGTGACATTTAGACTGAGGGGCAGCCATGACAAGATCAGGCAGAAAGTGTTCCATGCAGAGAAACCATCAAGAACACTGAGCTTGATGTGTTTAATGAAATTAAAGAGACCTAGAGGGAGAAGTAAGGTTGAAAGTGGTCCTAGAGGAGGTGAAGAAGTTGGTCTGGTGCCAGCTTATGTAGGATATTTACAACAGGGTAACAGATTTATCCTAAGCGCTATTGAAAGTCCCTGGAGAACTTTAAGCTTGGGATAGAATACTCTTTATTTAAGTATTGAAAATATCACTCCTGGAATTATATGGAGAATGGGTTATGAGGGATTGGGAGTAGAAGGTAAGGCTACATAGGAGGATATTATAGTACTCCAGGAGAGAGATGGTAGGGGCATGGATTAGAATTGTAGTAGTGGATGGAGAAAAATGAAAAAATATGAAACATGCTCATGGAGTGTTTGCAGAGAATGAGAAAAATAAAGGTCAAGGATATCAACTAGGTATGGTAGGGTCATTTTCTATGACGATAAAGACTGGGTTTAAGAGAATGAAAGAGTTTTTGTTTTGTTTTTGTTTTTGGAACATGTAAACTTTGAGGTACCCATTACACCTGTAGTATAGATGTCATGTAGGCAGTTGAGAAAGGTCATTGCTGGAGATGTATCTTTGGAAGCCATTAGCAAATGTGTAGTTTTCCAAGCTGTGGACTGGGTGAGATTATCTAGGGAGACAGTTTAGACAGAGAAGAGAACAGGTCCCTTAACATTGGAGTACTCCTTCATTTAAAGATCTAGCGGTGGAGAATAATCCAACAAAAGACACTGACAAAGAGCAAAGAATGAGGTAGGAGAAAAATTAGGAAAGTGGTTTCACTAAGCAAGAGAGAGTCCAAATCTGAGCTCATTCATTCTGAATGCTTGTGAGAGGTCAACTAAGACAAAAACTGTAAAGGAACGATTGGATTCGACAACATGGAGGTCATCAGTAACTTTGTCAAACGTGACCTCAGTGGTAGGGTGGGGCAGGATCCCAATCAGAGGAGATTAGGGATAGAAAAGGAGGTGAAGGAGAAAGTGGAGGAAGCAGTGAAGCAAAACTATTGTTTGAGTTGGAGCAGAAATATGAATATATGGGGATGAAAGCAGCTTGGATTTTTTGAAGATAAGAGAAATTACAGCATGATTATAATATGATGGAAGTGATGCTGTAGGGAAAGAGAAATTGATGGTGCAAGAGAGAGAATAATTACAGAAGAAAAATCTCAATTAGCCATGTGCAGATGAGATGAGATCCATATACAAGTCAGGGTGTTGCCCTTGGATGGGATCAGGCACATTTCTTCCAAGGTGACAGGAGGGAGACAGAGAGTATGGGCACTAATAGAGGAGGATGGAAAGTTGTGGGAAGATAAATGAGTTCATCTCTAATAACTTTCATTTTTCAGTGAGTCATGGGGCAGGTCATCAACCCCATGGTGTGATTCAGTGAATCACGGAGGAAAAGTAGGTGGAGAAACAGGGATACTAGAGATAGAGAGTTGAGGAGAGTCCATCTGAGAAACAGGGGGATGAAAGGGAATGGTCACATTTCTCATAATTTATTTATAAATTAAACCAACAATGTATTCAGGATCAAAAACCTGCCAGTTTGTTTTCATATATTATATCTAATTATCCCAATCACAATCCAAAAAGGCAGATGTTACCTCTGCTTTGCAGGCTCAGCATGATTAAATAACTACAAGATCTTTGAAGGGAGACTTTCTTCAAAATCCTTGCTTTTTTGAAGCCTCACTACCAAATGAGGAAGCTGGCAAGGTAAGGGCTTTCAATTCATGTATCAATTCACTTCAGCAGACATTTCTGACCACTTATTATGTGTTAGGTTTCTGACTTCCACAGTACAATTTATGTCTATACCTCCTATGATACCTACCCTCCACCTGTTTCTAATCACTCTCCTTGAAGAATCTAGAATCTGGAAGCATAACAGTGACTAAGGTACAGTCCCTCTTTTCAGAGAGCACAACTGAAGTAGGCAGAAACATGTGCTTTTATTGTCATGAGCCCAGGGAGTGGTGGACGCAGCCTTGTGGAGGTCAGCGAGAGCTCCCAGAGGAGAGGCATCTAAGCTCCAGGTCCTGTGAATGCTTTTGCCTCACTAACTTCCCCCTCTTCTATGCAGCCCATATATAGAGGCTGAGCAGCAACTTTCATTGGTCTTTCCCACCAGCATCCCTACCCCACCCGCCAGGGACTAACCTCCCTGAAAAGCTAACCCAATCACCATCCTCCAGTGGAACTCCAAACCCAAACTCTTTAACTTAGCATGACATTCAAGGCCCTCCTTTCACCCCTTCTCACCTCTCTCATCTATTTCCTTCATCTCCACACCTCCCCTCCTGCCCACTGCTACCCTACTATCCCTTCCTACATAATCCCAACTCCAGTCAGGACTTCTCGTAATTTTTGCATCCCACCAAATTTTCTCTAGCTTTCAGCCATCTCCTTATATTGCTCCTCAACCTGGAAGACCCTTTCATCACAATTCCTGTATTGCTACCTTCTCTTGGTTCTTCAGGATTCACTTTAGGTGTTACATTTTCCTTGGAAGTCTTTCCTTGCTGATACGACCCACCCTCTCCTCCCACCCTGCAGCACACACCCTTTCTTCTCCTCTGCACTGCTGAGCTTCCACAGAACTCATTACCACGTCTGCCTAAACCTTAACGCACTGTATTACAATCATTTGCGTGTCCATCTTCCTGACTGTACTGCCAATCGTTTGATACCACAGATGTGTCTTATTATTAACTACCCATAACGGTACCCAGCCTATAGTATGAGCTCCATGTATACTTACAAAACAACGAATAAATGAACAAATAAATAAATAAACAAATAAACAAATGCTTATAGCTCTTCCAAACTTGCATTGTGTTCTTAGCTTCCATGTCTCTGAATATGCTATTCCATCTATTAAAGTACTCTTTTCCCTTCTCCATCTTTTGCCAAGTCCACCTGACAAACTCCCATTCTTCCTGAGACCCAGAGAATTTGTGATGCGCCAATACAAAGACTTCTCAGCAAAACAGGTTTCTTAAAGCAAGCATCGCTTTATTATAAACTAATTATCCCAGGATCATTTGGTTTGGGATCCTTGGAGAAAGTAGACTTTATTAAAGCGGTTTTGAAAACTGCGTTTCAGTTCCTTTGGGCTACTGTTGCAGAAGTTTAGATGTGCATTCCAGAAGGTCAGGGATCTTTTAAGTGTCGGTACATACTTCCCTTCCCCCACCAATCACTCCCTTGAGAATATTCTATTTTAAAAAGCATTTTTTTTTTTTAAAACAAACGTACACTTCTGGACCAATTCATCTGCAATTTGCTATACTTCATAGAGCTCAAAGCCCCCGCGTGCCTAAACTACTAGGAAAGATTTCTGGACACGTCAATAAAAGTATCTTAATGAACAACAGCTGCAAAGAACATGTCTTTAAATAAATTGATTCCAAATTTCCCTGCATGTTTCTGTGATTTTGCTTTTTAAATGGGCACCACTGACTTTAAACTTGGCTATCTAAAAAAAGCTGAAGGAAAAAAGTCATATATGGTTTCAAAAAAATTTCATTGTCTTGCTTTTCTTCACCGTTCTTTGTTTGGGGAGGTTAGTGTGCGTTCACACTGATTACCTCACTCCCGCTTGTAATAGCTGTTTGGAGCAAAAGAAGGCAAGTTAGATATCTTCCCCATTTTGAATGTGATACAGAACGTTTACAGAGTTCTCCAGATTGAGGATTGGGATTAGAACTCACATTCTGAGTTTTTGGATTATGATTTTGAGGATTATGTTCAGACCCTGGGCTCCATTGTCTGTTAAAACAAAACCAGAAACAGCCTTCTTGTCAGCAGAGAACACGTATGATGAGAATGTCTGCACTGTATTCTGTTGAGGTTCCATGAGCTTTGTATCTAACATAGGCATTTGGTTCAAAGTTTGTGTTCAGTTATAAAATGAAATGAGAGCTAGCATTTTTCCTCCAAGGAGTAAAACTTACCAATCTACTTTATACTCAAAAAACCTTTTCTAGGGACTTCCCTGGTGGTCCAGTGGTTAAGACTCCGAGAGCTTCCACTGCAGGGAACGCGGGTTTAATCCCTGGTCAGGGAACTAAGATCCTGCATGCCGCACAGCCAAAACAAACAAACAAACAAAAAACTTTTCTATCAATTACTTACTACCTGAAATCATATTTAAACTATCAATTATATTTAAACTTTATAAAGAATGAACTTGTTTTACTAATCATCAGTAAATAAAGAAGTGGCACTTAGAAGAAGAGTGTGATAGATGTTTCCATTTGGGGTTTTAATAGCAGAGCAGATGGTCTTTTTTCTTTTTCTTTTTCTTTTTTTTTCCTTACACAGGAGGCTAGAAATCAAAATTTGGCTCTACAGTCGCATCATTTACCTTCTCTGATCTACTACTCTGGACATCTGGGTTTCCTGTAGATTGTGTTCAATCAGCAGTGTTGAGGTAGTACATATTTCACCATCCAGCTCCCCTCTTTTATTCTTACTGAATATAAGGAGAGAGCACGGTAGATTCCTACCTTGGAAGTCCTCCTCTGTCACCTTGCACACATTGTCATTGAAAAAGCAGCTAGTGACATTGTTTAGCTAGAGCAAAGACAAATGCACAGTAGTGGGAGGTAGGATGGAGGGAGGGAAGGGTTGAATTAGGACCCAGAAATTGTTGAATAGAACAAAATGAAAAGCTGTTCCCAATTTGAAAAGTGAGTTGACGTCTGTTACTCTGGTATGCGGTAAAACATGTTTTTCATCTAAGACATAATAAAAGCTACAAGCATTTTACACTGTGCATTAAGAGCTGCATCTTTAAAGGAACATCTTTTCATAGAGAGCACATACGGGGTTCTCTATTTGATGATACTTTTGAACATTTTATTATTACAGTAGATGAAATATCCTCCAGTCATGGCAAATCCTAAATGAATTCAAAAGACACCTTTGTGGAAATGACTGTTAGGGGTATATTGACATTGCATTTTTTCATCTGTTTCTATAAATATAAAATTTATGTTCAGACTGACTGTGAGCCTAGACTACATCATTGGGATGGCATCAATAGAGAAGATAGCTTCCATGACATGCAAATAATCCAAAGGAACCCTAGGGTCAAGGTGGGTGAGGATTTTGAGGAGACAGTAAAAGAAGGTAGGAGCAAGGAGCTCATTTTTCATATTTTTTGTGGATTAAAAAAATGTTTATGTGCTGAGCCTGAGGTCAGCTGGAAAAGGGACTTGGGGAGCCACACCACTGCAGGGCTGCACAGCTCCCGAAAAGTCCATTGACATTGTATATTACATAAATGGTATCCCCTAGAGTTGTACAAATGTAGTGTCCCTGTCAAGAAGAATGACAGCAATTTTAAGCATCTGTCATGTGGAATAAGAAAGATAAGTGACTAGGAATCTTTCCTTCTTTTGTCTCTGCTGTTACTTCTTCCTTAAATTCATTCTCCATCTCTTTCTCTGACTATTCTTTCTTCACCCGTCCCTTTTCGCTCCAGTTTTATCGAGGTATAATTGGTACCTGTTCCTTAAATATTGTTGTTCTCTTGGATCCCTTAATAGACTCACTTCTTTTGTTTCCTGCATACTCTTTCTGCATAACCTTATTTACATGCAGAGTTTTAACTACTACCTATATAATGATAGCTTCAGATCTTTATCTCCAGACTTGCCTCTCCAAAGAGCTTCAGTTCTGTTTAGCCACCTGCCTCCTGGATATGGAGCTCTATCTGGATATCTCCTTGGTCCTCTCTTCAATATTTCCTAAATGCAACTAATGGTCAACCCATTAACTCTGATCTTTCACCTTCACCTCCCAGTAAATTGCCCTGTCATTAGATGAGCATAGTCTAGAGCCCCAGAACTAAAACTTTGAGGTCATCCTAAACTGTTCTACTGCTCTGTACTTTGAATATCTGATCACTCATCAGGCCTAGGAAATTCCTTGTGCCCAAGTCCTCTTCTCCACACCCTTGGTTGCTGCCTTACTTCAGGGCTGCATTATATCTTGCAGAGTCTAACTGCCTGGAGGTCTCCAATTTACTGATGGTTTATACATTGAAGCACCTTACGCTTAACGGCAGGCACATCAGGGCATTCAGTCACCGCTGTTTGAGCCAGTGACTAAGTTGATGGTGTCTGCACTGAGTGCTGTGCTTTTGATGTTTTCACAATCAAGAATATTTACCAATATTAGACAGATAGATTTACCAATAATTAGATAGTATTAGTTCAACAACTGTTTATCGAGCACCTGAGTAAATATACTCCCTCTTGGCCCTCAGTGTTATATGCCTCAATGTAGAGGATGCCAAATACATAAAAAAATATATTTCATGTTAATATAGAAGTCATGTGAAAAATACAAAATGAAAAGTTGTAATAATGACTAATCAAAAATAATTTGAATGAAAAATTAAAGTGTTGGTACTAATAGGACCAAACCAATCCAGAGATAAGAGATTCTTGAGGTTTAAAGTAGCAGAAGGCAGGTTCCGGGGAGGACGCGGGACTTAAAGAAAAGACGGGATTTTTAGAAGAGCGATAACAGGAACACAAGGGTACTTTGCAAGACGTTAGCTTGAGCAGGAACATGAAGATAAACAGGATTTACTGTTGACATCATAAGGAAAATAGGGCAGCGGAAACGATGTTGAGATTATAAAACTAATGGCTTCTTCATACTTGGGGAGAGGCAGTATGGTACACTCAAAGGGCTCTGGTGTTGGAGAGATTTGGCTTCAAATCCAAGCCCAGTACTTGTTAACTGGGTGACTGAAAAACCTTTCTAAACTCTCTGAGCTTTCGTTTTCTTATCTGTAAAACGAGGGTAATAATATATATGCCATGGTATTTTGTGGGGATTAAATGTGAGGATGTAGACATCGTAAAATACTTGTCATCTAAGTCCTCTGAGCTCCAGCAAAGGCCCAGCCCAATAGGAATATTCTAGCTCCTGGGTATGGATGCTTCAAGGCCAACAGACTGGAAGCAAACGTTATTTGAAGATCAACTCTCGTTACAATATGGTACTGACAGCTTTCATGGATTTTGAATAGAGATTACATGCTCCAGCTTCATCTTTCTCAAAGCATAGAATCCTAGAATGTCAGTGGTCACCAAGGCTAGCCCTCAGGGTCTCCTTTTTCTTCTTCCAGCCATTGTAGCTTTGCTGATTGCTGCTCCACATATTGGGTGTACAAAGTGTTCCACAGCTCCCACAAGTGTGAAAACCACTGATCTGATCAAACTCCACCATTGTATCGATAGGTAAATCAAGATCCATGTCAAATTTATTATGTTATTGCAATTGATTGTAAATGACATTTATAAATTACCTATTAGTCTGTACTCTTCAAATTAATAAAATGATTTCATGCACGTCGGTACATACATATAATGGTGTTCTGAACTGTTAAAATTATTCGTGAAAAACTCTGTTCTAATCAAAGTTGTGTTGGCAATAGTATTTTTAATGCACTATAAGATTTGGTTATTTAAAGAAAACCTACAGTGAATATTCTATGAAGTAAAGAATTATTTTAAGGTGAATAATTTACTGATCAGAATTTTGACTTTTTTTTTTTTTTAACTTAGATGATTTTCTTTTTTTCCTAAAGAACCTCTTAAGAAAGAATCTTTCTGTATTTGAGTATACTTCCATCTATATGGCAATGTGTAATTACTCAGCCAAAAGGAAAAATTTCAACCCTTTTCTTTGGAATTAAATAAAAGTAAAATTTGAGATTCTTTAGCCTAAGAGGAAGAATGGTATGGTACAGAGAGAATAGGCCTGGGGTTCTAACAAGACTGCATTGAAATCCATGTTCAGTACTTTCAAGTTTTGTGACCCTGGATGAATTTTTTTTTGTATCTCAGTCTCTTCATTTATAAGATAGCCATAATATTGTCATTCTCATGTTATTAATAGCATGAGGAATAAATGAGGCAACACATGGAACAGTGCTTTACACAGTGCCTGGCCCTCAGCAGGCCCTCCTGCAGTGTTCCTTGTCCTGCCTTCTGAACACATGGGCCCTGCCCAAGCCCAGAGTCCTGGAAGATCGTCAGTCTCGCTTACCCCAAAGCTAGCCAGACGTTCACTTGCCATTGAGACTCCCCCTCTGGGGAACTCACCGACAGCCTGCAGAAATGATCTGATGTTGGTGGCAAAGAGAATGGATCTCTTTAATATGCTACCTTTGTAAGTTTGCTTCTTCTTCTTAAATACGAGGGAGATCAGAAACCTGCAGGTGCCGAGTGACTTTCATTGAACAGTTGTAAAACAAAGGTTAAATAGCTTTTTCTCTAGAGTTATCTTTGGCTAACAAAAAATAAAAAATCTACCAATGCAGATCTTTTCCAACATAAAAGTGGAAAAAAGATGACAGTGTTTTATGTAATTGAACATTAAAAATTATGAACATTATGAAAACCATATTTTATAAGGGAAATAATAAATGGATTCCAACAGACAATTTTCTATGTTAAACCCATGAAAAGGTAAATTTCAGAAGAGTTACAGTGTCTGACCAGGGCCTGTTACTAGTAGAAAGGATGTAATGGGCTCATGCATGAAGCTTGTGTGTTTATCTTCAGCAAATTTTTAATTCCAGAAGGAAGAACAAACAAAAGAAGAAACTCTATGGGCTAATCGGAAGGGCAGCAAAGTGTAGGCTGGCAGAGGATTGTTTCCTTGCTATTTTAAGACTTCAGAGTCTTCATTTATTTGCATTTTTCTTTTTAGGTTATTCTTGGCATATTTCCAGGAGAAATGTACATGGAAAATATACATGAGAAAACCACATTCCGTGGGTTCTGAGGAGTCAGAAACAAAGTTTGAATTCTCTCTTTCACTGTTTTCTTTCATAATGTTAGTACTTATAATGAAAAAACAAACGGACAAATCAACATAAGACAACAGCAACAAACCAAAATAGGAATTCAGGTTTAAAAGAAAATGTCTTTCCTTTTTGCCAACAAGCGCAAAAAATCTATATTCCATCACTTATCACTGATTCATTTTAATATTTATTCTATATAATAACTATAACAACAGTAATCACTGAGATTAATTCTGTACTCTATTCGCCAGGGAATGAGTGCTGCTGCATGGTGTTCTGGAGTTGATTCTCACCAGCTCATGAGAACGGATAGTGCATATATTTTTACAACTGGGCATTCAGTAATGTCACATTGGTAACTTGAAACTGACCGTGGTGGCAGTCCCACGGGAGTACTCACACCATGAAAACTGGCAAACACTACAAATCCAGGCTTGCTTTTCAGAATGCTGGTTGATAAACATTTACCACTACTGAAAACTCAAGAGATAACAAGGTTACTATAGAAACTGATTCTTGGACAATGGGCAAATGTTAACAGTTATGCATAAGGAAAGAGTCATACACTTCAGAGCCTACAGATCCAGGTCATAGTATTATTCTGTCCTGTTCCACCGCCACTACTACTACTACTTGCTTGTGTTTATTGAGTGAGTGTAATATGCCAAGCATGATTTTAAGTATTTTGTACCACGTGTTATCTAATTTAATCCTCACAACAATTTTATGAGGTCAATTCTGTACTAAAGAGGAAACTGAGGCATCCAAAGATTATGTAACTTTCCAAAAGTTACACAGTTTATAAATGGAAGATTAATTCATATACAATATTAAATATACGGTCAGTAACTGAGTAATCTTGACCAAGCTAGTTCGCTTCTATTAAATCGGGATAAAATACCTATATTCTTTAAAGTTAGAATAAAATGAGACATGAAAAGTACCTACAACAGTGCCTGATACATCATAGGAGGATGATAGATGTATATTGTCTTCTCCCTTTGTTAGAATAAATCCAGTCAGAATGAGATTTTTTCAGCAGCAGTCATTGAACATGTTACTCCTGATAAAGGTCTTGTCATTTACGTGAAAAGAACATAGAAGCAGCAGAGGGAAGTCATAATAATAACTCAGTGGCACAGGGAGAAGAAGAGAGCCTCAAAGCATCAACTACTGAAGCTCCCTCCAAGCTGTACACACACTGCCTCCTTCAAGCCAGCATCTCCCTACCCATGGCAGCCTGGCTCTCAGCATCAGAAGGTGCTTCCTCTCTGAGTTCTGGTCAATTTATTGCCTATCAGCTCCAGATTTACCTTCCATTGTCTCCTTGTGAAAATATGAAGAAACAAAGTTTCTCTTGCTAGCTACAGTGATGTTAGGCTTGTCAGATTGCAGGATGAAGGAGTTTCCCTTCTCCGCCCGCAGACTCCGGCAACATGCCAAGCTCCTGCAGTCCACACATTTCCCCCGTCCTGGATCCTCCAGTACTAGGGGCCCAGAGCACACACAGCTTCTCCAGTACCTGACTCCTGAGCCAGTGGCCAGCAGCTGTCCGCTGCCAATCGCCTTCCCAAGCAATCCCTTCAAGTGATTTTGTAGCCCAGGGCCTCCAGCAAGTCACATTCCCTGGCACTCTAGAGAGCAGATTGGCATGCGCCACAGAAACTTCTCTGCCACCCTGAGAGCCGTGACCACGCCCTCCAACAAGGACTGGCTCTTAGCCCTGGGGAATGTGGGTGGGAGGTTCTTTCTCCCCCCATTTCTGTCCTGAGGATAATGGTTGCTTCTTGTATCTACAGTTCCTGTATCCTTTAAAGTTCTCTTTATCTGCTGTTAGCCAATCCTTCATGACTTCAATCCCCTGTTTTAGCTACTAATCCTTATATTAAATGTTCCGTGTTCATATAACTGTGTGACTTCTTTCTCGTGACTGGACCCTGACTGATAAATGCTCTCACTATTGGCCTTACACAGATGGTGTTTACAGAGGGCTTAGGACCAAATCCTAGGCCAGTAGCAAAGGCTAGGCTCAAAGCAAAGCCACAAAGCAAGTTAATTGAAGACATTACTAGAAGTTTCTATGACTCCCTAGGTCCTCTGATATTTCATGTTCTTAAAGAGAAAGAGTGAATTGAGTTCTGTTTCTCTGGATACTTAGAATATTCTTCCCCTAGTTTATGTTTCAACACTAACTTAGCTTGAACTTCTTCCTTGTTAGAAGGGAGGAAGTTAGTTTTACAGGCCAGGAAACTTTCTAAATCAAAAACTCAGTGGCCTAAGGGTATTAGGCTGTCCTCTCTGGGTTCTATAACTCCAGCTGGCCATGTCTTTTGGCCAATGAGAAAATCTGGCTTTGCATTTCAGTAAAATGTTGAAATTAAATTACTTTTAGCTAAGCTTGAAGTTGGAAAATTTTATCACACAGAGTAAGTAAATCATTGTAAAATGCTCTAAGTACCTCCTAGTTTTCATTTCTATGTCACGAAAATAATCCATATAGGTTTCCCTGGCTCCAGCAGAAGTATACCAATGTACTGTGATTAAATCATTGGAAAATATAGGAAAAATTCCTCTTTCTGGAAAGAATTTTATTGGGTCAGAGTCTCATCATAAGAAAGCTATAGGGATTTTATATTTAGAAAAGCAAAACAAAAAGTTTGAGAAATTGTTTTAGTCTCTCTTTAACATATAAATATATCATCCTGTGTAGTCTCAAGGAACGATTACTTAGAAAATATAGAAAAATTATTTTTCAGATAAAAACTTCATAGGGCTAGATAGGAAAAGGACTTAGCGTATTATTTCTAAATATGCATATCAATGTAAAGTATTGAGCCACTTTTGGAGGAGTATTATGGTAAGTCAATTAGGGCAATTACCATTTGATGGTCATCTTTTCAAATTGCAAGACTGGAGTGTAATTTAAACTTTAGAAAGTTTAAATTCCAATTTTCTGTCATTATATGTTTCCCTCAAAAATATTTTTAATTAGAAAAATTCCAAAATTCACTATTTAACATCCAGGTTTTTTCCTGTGTCTACTTTATTCTTTCAATGCAAGATTTTCTGCTTTAGAAATTAAAAAAAGGACTCTTTCAGCCCACATTACCACTAATAAGAACATTTTTCAGCAATATAAAGCAAACACAGCCTAAATTTCAGTGTGTTATTTAGTACAAAAGCATGGTCTTGCAAACCTCAAAAAGGCTTACAAAGTAACAGAATCTAATAATTCTGTTTTAAAGAAACTTAGATCATACTATCTTCTGCTTGAGAAAAAATAAAAGTGTGTAAAGCATTTTTTGGAGAGATTTAAATTTTAAATAATAATTATTTTTTAAAGTTTGAATGCTAAAAGGGTAAACCCTCAGCTATTCAACACAACTCATTCCCTAATGGGTTTCTGATACTTGAGATTTTTATAATTAGTTTAAAATATGCCATTGTACCCCATTCACAGGGTTAATATATCAAAATAGCTTCTGTTTATTGAATATTTACTTTACAATAATGCCTTTTAGAGACCTTCAAGATGGTGGAGGAGTAAAACGTGGAGATCACCTTCCTCCCCACAAATACATCAGAAATACATCTATATGTGGAACAACTCCTACAGAACACCTACTGAACGCTGGCAGAAGAACTCAGACTTCCCAAAAGGCAAGAAACTCCCCCCGTACCTGGGTAGGGCAAAAGAAAAAAGAAACAACAGAGACAAAAGAATAGGAACAGGACCTGCACCAGTGGGAGGGAGCTGTGAAGGAGGAAAGGTTTCCACACACTAGGAGCCCCTTCGCGGGCGGAGACGGCGGGTGGCGGAGGGGGGAAGCTTCGGAGCCACGGAGGAGAGTGCAGCCACGGGGGTGCGGAGGGCAAAGCGGAGAGATTCCCGCACAGAGGATCGGCGCCGAGCAGCGCTCACCAGCCCGAGAGGCTTGTCTGCTCCCCCGCCGGGGCGGGCGGGGCTGGGAGCTGAGGCTCTGGCTTCGGAGGTCGGATAGCAGGGAGAGGACTGGGGTTGGCGGCGTGAACACAGCCTGAAGGGGCTAGTGCGCCACAGCCAGCCGGGAGGGAGTCCGGGAAAAAGTCTGCAGCTGCCGAAGAGGCAAGAGACTTTTTCTTCCCTCTTTGTTCCCTGGTGTGCGAGGAGAGGGGATTCAGAGCGCCGCCTAAACGAACTCCAGAAACGGGCGCGAGCCACGGCTATCAACGCGGACCCCAGAGACGGGCATGAGACGCTAAGGCTGCTGCTGTGCCACCAAGAAGCCTGTGTGCGAGCACAGGTCACTCTCCACACCGCCCCTCCCAGGGGCCGGTGCAGCCCACCACGGCCAGCGTCCCGTGATCCGGGGACAACTTCCCCGGTAGAACGCACGGCGCGCCTCGGGCTGCTGCAACGTCACGCCGGCCTCTGCCGCCGCAGGCTCGCCCCGCCTCCTCCGTACCCCTCCCTCCCCCGGCCTGAGTGAGCCAGAGCCCCCGAAGCAGCTGCTACTTTAACCCCGTCCTGTGTGAGCGAAGAACAGACGCCCTCAGGCGACCTACACGCAGAGACGGGGCCAAATCCAAAGCTGAACCCCGGGAGCTGTGCGAACAAAGAAGAGAAAGGGAAATTTCTCCCAGCAGACTCAGAAGCAGTGGATTAAATCCCCACAATCAACTTGATGTACCCTGCATCTGTGGAATAGCTGAATAGACAACAAATCATCCCAAAATTGAGGCGGTGGACTTTGGGAGCAACTGTAGACTTGGGGTTTGCTTTCTGCATCTGATTTGTTTCTGGTTTTATGTTTATCTTAGTTTCATATTTAGAATTTATTATCAGTGGTAGATTTGTTTATTGATTTGGTTGCTCTCTTCCTTTTTTCTTTTATATATATATATATATATTTTTTTTTTTCCCTTTTTCTCTTTTTGTGAGTGTGTATGTGTATGCTTCTTTGTGTGATTTTGTCTGTATAGCTTTGCTTTTACCATTTGTCCTCGGGTTCTGTCTGTCCGTTTTTTGGGGTTTTTTTAGTATACTTTTTAGCACTTGTTATCATTGATGGATTTGTTTTTTGGTTTGATTGCTCTCTTCTTTCTTTCTTTCTTTCTTTCTTCTTTTAATTACTTTTCAATTTTTAAAATTTTATTTGTAATTTTTTTTATTTTAATAGCTTCATTTTATTTTATTTTATTTTTTCTTTCTTTCTTTTTTTCTCACTTTTCTTCTGAGCCATGTGGCTGACAGGGTTTGGTGCTCAGGCCGGGTGTCAGGCCTGTGCCTCAGAGGTGGGAGAGCCAAGTTCAGGACATTGGTCCACCAGAAACCTCGCAGCTCCACATAATATCAAATGGTGAAAGCTACCCCAGAGATCTCCATCTCAAGACCCAGCTAAGACCCAGCTTCACTCAACGACCAGCAAGCTCCAGTGCTGGACACCCTATGCCAAACAACTAGCAAGACAGGAACACAACCCCACCCATTAGCAGAGAGGCTGCCTAAAATCATAGTAAGTTCACAGACACCCCAAAATTCACCACCAGACGCGGTCCTGTCCACCAGAAAGACAAGATGCAGCCTCATCCACCAGAACACAGGAACCAGTCCCCTCCACCAGGAAGCCTACACAACCCATTGAACCAAATTTAGCCACTGGGGGCAGACACCAAAAACAATGGGATCTACAAACCTGCAGCCTGAGAAAAACAGACCCCAAACACAGTAAGTTAAGCAAAATGAGAAGACAGAGAAACACACAGCAGATGAAGGAGCAAGGTAAAAACCCACCAGACCAAATAAATGAAGAGGAAATAGGCAGTCTACCTGAAAAAGAATTCAGAGTAATGAGAGTAAAGATGTTCCAAAATTTTGGAAATAGAATGGAGAAAATACAAGAAAAGTTTAACAAGGACCTAGAAGAACTAAAGAGCAAATAAACAGTGATGAACAGCACAATAAATGAAACTAAATATTCTCTACAAGGACTCAATAGCAGAATAACCGAGGCAGAAGAATGGATAAGTGACCTGGAAGATAAAATAGTGGAAATAAATACCACAGAGCAGAATAAAGAAAAAAAAAAATGAAAAGAATTGAAGACAGTCTCAGAGACCTCTGGGACAACATTAAACACACCAACATTCGAATTATAGGGGTCCCAGAAGAAGAAGAGCAAAAGAAAGGGACTGAGAAAATATTTGAAGAGATTATAGTTGAAAACTTCCCTAATATGGGAAAGGAAGTAGTCAATCAAGTCCAGGAAGCGCAGAGAGTCCCATACAGGATAAATCTAAAGAGAAACACGCCAAGACACATATTAATCAAACTATCAAAAATTAAAGACAAAAAAAAATTAAAAGCAGCAAGGGAAAAATAACAACTAATATACAAGGGAATCCCCATAAAGTTAACAGCTGATCTTTCAGCAGAAACTCTGCAGGCCAGAAGGGAGTGGCAGGACATATTTAAAGTGATGAAAGGGAAAAACCTACAACCAAGATTACTCTACCCAGCAAGGATCTCATTCAGATTCAATGGAGAAATTAAAACCTTTACAGACAAGCAAAAACTAAGAGAATACAGCACCACCAAACCAGCTTTACAACAAATGCTAAAGGAACTTCTCTAGGCAGGAAACACAAGAGAAGGAAAAGACCTATAATAACAAACCCAAAACAGTTAAGAAAATGGTAATAGGAACATACATATGGATAAGTACCTTAAATGTAAATGGGTTAAATGCTCCCACCAAAAGACATAGACTGGCTGAATGGATACAAAAACAAGACCTGTATATATGCTGTCTACAAGAGACCCACTTCAGACCTAGGGACACATACAGACTGAAAGTGAGGGGATGGAAAATGATATTCCATGCAAAAGGAAATCAAAAGAAAGCTGGAGTAACAATTCTCATATCAGACAAAATAGACTTTAAAATAAAGACTATTACAAGAGACAAAGAAGGACACTACATAATGATCAAGGGATCCATCCAAGAAGAAGATATAACAGTTGAAAATGTTTATGCCCACAACATAGGAGCACCTCAATACATAAGACAAATGCTAACAGCCATAAAATGGGAAATCGAGAGTAACACAATAAAAGTAAGGGACTTCAACACCCCACTTTCACCAATGGACAGATCATCCAAAATGAAAATAAATAAGGAAACACAAGCTTTAAATGATACATTAAACAAGAGGGACTTAATTGATATTTATAGGACATTCCATCCAAAAACAACAGAATACACTTTCTTCTCAAGTGCTCATGGAACATTCTCCAGGATAGATCATATCTTGGTCACAAATCAAGCCTTGATAAATTTAAGAAAATTGAAATCTTATCAAGTATCTTTTCCAACCACAATGCTATGGGACTAGATATCAATTACAGGAAAAAATCTGTAAAAAATACAAACACATGGAGGCTAAACAATACACTAACAAATAACCAAGAGATCACTGAAGAAATCAAAGAGGAAATCAAAATATACCTAGAAACAAATGACAATGAAAACATGATGACCCAAAACCTATGGGATGCAGTAAAAGCAGTTCTGAGAGGGAAGTTTAGAGCAATACAATCCTATCTCAAGTAACAAGAAACATCTCAAATAAACAACGGAACCTTACACCTAAAGCAATTAGAGAAAGAAGAACAAAAAAAGCCCGAAGTTAGCAGAAGGAAAGAAATCATGAAGATCAGATCAGAAATAAATGAAAAAGAAATGAAGGAAACAATAGCAAAGATCAATAAAACTAAAAGCTGGTTCTTTGACAAGATAAACACATTTGATAAACCATTAGCCAGACTCATCAAGAAAAAAAGGGAGAAGACTCAAATCAATAGAATTAGAAATGAAAAAGGAGAAGTAACAACTGACACTGCAGAGATAAAAAGGATCATGAGAAATTACTACAAGCAACTATATGCCAATAAAATGGACAACCTGGAAGAAATGGACACATTCTTAGAAAAGCACAACCTTCTGATACTGAACCAGGAAGAAATAGAAAATATAAACAGACCAATCGGAAGCACTGAAATTGAGACTGTGATTAAAAATCTTCCAACAAACAAGCCCAGGACCAGATGGCTTCACAGGCAAATTCTATCAAACATTTAGAGAAGAGTTAACACCTATCCTTCTAAAGCTCTTCCAAAATATAGCAGAAGGAGGAACACTCCCAAACTCATTCTACGAGGCCACCATCACCCTGATACCAAAACCAGACAAAGATGTCACAAAGAAAGAATACTACAGGCCAATATCACTGATGAACATAGATGCAAAAATCCTCAACAAAATACTAGCAAACAGAATCCCACAGCACATTAAAAGGATCATACACCATGATCAAGTGGGGTTTATCCCCCAAGGATTCTTCAATATATGCAAATCAATCAATGTGATACACCATATTAACAAATTGAAGGAGAAAAACCATATGATCATCTCAACAGATGCAGAAAAAACTTTTGACAAAATTCCACACCCATTTGTGATAAAAACCCTTCAGAAAGTAGGCATAGAGGGAACTTACCTCAACATAATAAAGGCCATATATGACAAACCCACAGCCAACATCGTTCTCAATGATGAAAAACTGAAACCATTTCCTCTAAGATCAGGAAGAAGACAAGGCTGTCCACTCTCACGACTATTTTTCAACATAGTTTTGGAAGTTTTAGCCACAGCAATCAGAGAAGAAAAAGAAATAAGAGGAATCCAAAACGGAAAAGAAGAAGTAAAGCTGTCACTGCAGATGACATGATACTATACATAGAGAATCCTAAAGATGCTACCAGAAAACTACTAGAGCTTATCATTGAATTTGGTAAAGTAGAAGGATACAAAATTAATGGCACAGAAATCTCTTGCATTACTATACACTAATGATGAAAAATCTGAAAGAGAAGTTAAGGAAACACTCCCATTTACCATTGCAGCAAAAGGAATAAAATACCTAGGAATAAACCTACCTTAGGGGACAAAAGACCTGTATGCAGAAAACTATAAGACACTGATGAAAGAAATTAAAGATGATACCAACAGATGGAGAGATATACCATGTTCTTGGATTGGAAGAATCAACATTGTGAAAATGACTATACTACCCAAAGCAATCTACAGATTCAATGCAATCCCTATCAAACTACTAATGGCATTTTTCACAGAACTAGAACAAAAAATTCACAATTTGTATGGAAACACAAAAGACCCTGAATAGCCAAGGCAATCTTGAGAAAGAAA
The DNA here is from genome assembly GCF_028021215.1 of Eschrichtius robustus. Classification (NCBI taxonomy): domain Eukaryota; kingdom Metazoa; phylum Chordata; class Mammalia; order Artiodactyla; family Eschrichtiidae; genus Eschrichtius; species Eschrichtius robustus. Next base: position 13,733,171 of record NC_090838.1, read on the forward strand.
AACGGAGCTGGAGGAATCAGGCTCCTGGACTTCAGACTATACTACAAAGCTACAGTAATCAAGACAGTATGGTACTGGCACAAAAACAGAAACATAGATCAATGGAACAGGATAGAAATCCCAGAGATAAACCCACACACATACGGTCACCTTATTTTTGATAAAGGAGGCAAGAATATACAATAGAGAAAAGACAGACTCTTCAATAAGTGGTGCTGGAAAAACTGGACAGCTACATGTAAAAGAATGAAATTAGAACACTCCCTAACACCATACACAAAAATAAAGTCAAAATGGGTTAATGATCTAAATATAAGGCCAGACACTATAAAACTCTTAGAGAAAAACATAGGCAGAACACACTATGACATAAATCACAGCAAGATCCTTTTTGACCCACTTCCTAGAGAAATGGAAATAAAAACAAAAATAAACAAATGGGACCTAATGAAACTTAAAAGCTTTTGCACAGCAAAGGAAACCATAAACAAGATGAAAAGACAACCCTCAGAATGGGAGAAAATATTTGCAAATGAAGCAACTGACAGAGGATTAATCTCCAAAATTTACAAACAGCTCATGCAGCTCAATATCAAAAAACAAACAACCCAATCCAAAAATGGGCAGAAGACCTAAAGAGACATTTCTCCAAAGAAGATATACAGATTGCCAACAAACACATGAAAGGATGCTCAACATCACTAATCATTAGAGAAATGCAAATCAAAACTACAATGAGGTATCACCTCACACCGGTCAGAATGGCCATCATCAAAAAATCTACAAACAATAAATGCTGGAGAGGGTGTGGAGAAAAGGGAACCCTCTTGCACTGTTGGTGGGAATGTAAATTGGTACAGCCACTATGGAGGTTTTTTATAAAACTAAAAATAGAACTACCATACGACCCAGCAACCCCACTACTGGGCATATACCCTGAGAAAACCATAAGTCAAAAAGAGTCATGTACCACAATGTTCATTGCAGCACTATTTACAATAGCTAGGACATGGAAGCAACCTGTGTCCATCGACAGATGAATGGATAAAGAAGATGTGTCACATATATACAATGGAATATTACTTGGCCATAGAAAGAAACAAAAGTGAGTTATTTGTAGTGAGGTGGATGGACCTAGAGTCTGTCATACAGAGTGAAGTAAGTCAGAAGGAGAAAAACAAATACCATATGCTAACACATATATATGGAATCTAAAAAAAAAAAAAGGTTCTGAAGAACCTAGGGGCAGGACAGGAAAAAAGACGGAAACCTAGAGAATGGACTTGAGGACATGGGGAGGGGGAAGGGTAAGCTGGGACGAAGTGAGAGAGTAGCACTGACATATATACACTACCAAATGTAAAATAGGTAGCTAGTGGGAAGCAGCCACATAGCACAGGGAGATCAGCTCGGTGCTTTGTGACCACCTAAAGGGGTGGGATAGGGAGGGTGGGCGGGAGGGAGACGCAAGAGGGAAGAGATATGGGGATATATGTATATGTATAGCTGATTCACTTTGTTATAAAGCAGAAACTAACACACCATTGTAAAGCAATTATACTCCAATAAAGATGTTTTTTAAGAAAAGTCTTTTACACCTATTATCACACTAAATGCAATTTCTATTTTACTGGCTTAGAAGCTGGTATCCCAGACAGGTTAAGAAATTTCCCCAAAAGAATATCATTTGTAAGTGGTAAAAATGGAATCTGACCCAGAAATTCCTAAAAAATATTATGCACATTTCCATTATTCCACATTGCTTTTCCTTGATTTCAAGGTTAATATGGGTCATTTAGGAACATAGTGAGTGACTTGGAACTATGGAAGATTTTGCATGTTTTTAAAAATGGTATTTAAGTTCCAATGCAATGAAATTAGAATAGAAAGAGCTTTAATTACTCCCACCTCCCTCTTTTTTAGCTGCTTCTTCAGTTATCTTGCCCAGTTTGGTAATCATACAAATATCTCATCCATACTAGGAAAATGTAGCAAATTCTCTCTATCTCTTTTTTTTTAAAGAGCATTTCCAGTTCATCATTTGAAAAACTTAATATGTGTTTTCTTTTCAAGTCAAAAAATATCCCTATTTCAAGATGTATTAACTTTTCTAATGTAGCTTTGAGCCCTTCTTGAAACAGTCACTGCCTGGAAGCCTGAAGAAATGTTAATGCAACATCCGAATGGATCTCACCCTAAGAGGGAGGGAGGGAGTAACTTTGGCACTGGGAGAATTTGGCTCAGCAGATATCAGGAGAGTCCCAGTTCAGGAAGTCAATTCCTTGGAAAGATGAAACATCCGAACACGTAAATTACTAGTTCAGTTGCAACTCTATGTGTTACATGTGTAGAAATGCAAAAACCCATTTGTTCAACGGCTTTATCATGAGCTGCCACATTGGACAGTATGAAAGCTTAGATATCCTTACATAAACATGAGTCACCTTTTATAAAATACAATTTTCCATATAAGCAGCTATTGATGATTGTGGAGTCAAAGACATTTTCTCTTTGGCTGTTGTAAAATTTTCTACAAATGATAAAGAACATATTTAAATGCAATAAGTTCAAGAGGATAGCTTGTCACTGTTGGGGGCAGTGGTCGGAGGGTAGGGAAGCCAAGGGGTCCCAACCTCTCTGACTCCCAGATCCTAATGAGAGCACGTTAGCCAAAAACCTTTCACCCTCTGAAGTGAGTCATGGGTCTCGAGAGCTGCCTCCTGTTTAGTAGGCAAAGAGAGGCACTGCTTCCTCCTAATGTCTTCTGAGGTTGGCGCTGCTTAAGTGTCTTTTATCTTAGAATTTGGAGGGTTTGGGGGGTTTTGGGGGGTTTTTTTCCATTTTTTTTTTCTTTTTTCGATAATGAGAATGCAAAGTGGCTGCTGTTTGGCGGATGTCAACTTGGTGGATCTTATTCCAGGTGACTCATGTTTCTGTTTCTCTCAAAACACATGATTCGCTGTGTTAGTGAAATTAAGAAAGATGAGAAAAGTCTTACTCTTTTCCAAAATTTTTTTTACATAGTCCATTATGGGACCAAAGACGTCCAACAAATACCACCCCGGTTGCAACTTTAACCAAAAGCACTCCAGCCCCACCCTAATGTCTGCCCCCATCCCCCTAATTGCTCTTTGCCTCCCCCAAGTTTTACCCACCTTCTTCTTTGTTGCCTCTCTATTTAGGACGGATTTGCATTTGACCATACTAGCTTGTAATTATTTGTCCGTTTGTCTGCCCTTCTCTTTCACTGGACTATGAGACCTCCGAAGACATGGACTTTGTCATAATGCATTTTTATAAATCCAGTCCCTAGTACTGGGACTGCCACAGAGATGGTGCTTAGAATTAATTAACTAATTAGGCATTTGTCAATAAAGACAGGATAATTTATGATACTAATTTGATGATTCTAGACTTCCGGTTGCTAATTCTGGATTTTGTTTGGGTAGCATATTTATAATAAAGATTATCTTTAGGCTAAATGTGATTACCTTTTTAAATATTATCATTTTCCTATTCTAATAAAATTTGACTCATTATAAATATTATGGCAACATATAATAAGATTTTTAAAATAGAGAAAAAAAAATCATGTAATTCAACACCCTAACAGCATTTCTGCCAGTATCCTTGTGGAATACATCCCTGCATTGTGTCCTATGACTATTTCTATTGAATTACTACAGATACAAACAATTATAACCATGATTGAATTAATGATGGGAAAAATGCTGAACAGTAACTGATAACATTGCCAAAAATGCCCTTTACTGTATGGAAAATAACAGTTAAATGTAGACCTTAATTGATGTGTGTACTTGATGTACATAGAAACATCTCAGTTTTTTTTGTGTTGTATTTTTCTCATTATAAAAAAAATTCATCATTGGAGAATATGAAAAATTAGTATAAAATAATATACTAAAAAAAAGACACAGACTTGAGTCAGCAGGTAAACAGAGACAATTACTATTAATATTGGATATATTTTCTTCCAAACATTACATATTTTAAACAAAAATTAGGATTATATTGCCTATAAAACAAATCTTTTTTGTCAATTAACATTAAATACTGAAGTTTTTACCATGAACTGAACAGCTTTAAGAAAAATTATAGTTTCATACTCTTCATTTATTTATAGATATCACTGGTAATTTAACCACCTTCCTAGTTTAGACTTTTTGGTCAGATCTGACTTTTTACTGTATGTAATTAGTTTTGCAGTACATTTATTATTCTACATAAATTCTTGAATGGATTTGTGATTATTTCCTTTAACTGGATACTTGAGAAGACTTTCAGTGTCTATCACTAAATTGAATTTCAAGAAAATGGAGAAAGGCTTGCATTCCCACCAGCAGTGAAAGCATTTCTTTTTTTTTGTCCCTTTACCGATATTAAACATTATGATATATAGTTTGTTTAAAGATTTTTCAGGTTTACAGGTATAAAGATATACATAGTATTTTCTTCCAAAATCTTTCCTAACTATGGTTGCAGATAGACTCTTGGTTCCCATATTGTTTATTTGTATCTTTTCTATTTTTTTCCCTAAAAATTAGTTTACTAAAAATGTATAACATGGTAACAAAAAACATGTATGCACACTAGAAAATGCATTCATAAAAAGAAAACATCTTCCTTTTTTATCAGCCACCACTGTTTCCTCTTCCCAAAGGTAATCACTATTAACAATTTCTCAAATATCCTTCCAGAAAATGAAAAAGAATATACCTGCATATATATGGAGATCGCTTTTTAAAAAGTACATAAATATGTCCTTATGATACAAACTGTTCTACGTTTTGATTGATTCATGTAATGTCTTGGACATCTTTTCACATCAACACATACATAAATATGCCCCACCGTTTTTAATAGCTACCAGGAATATCATAAATTTAAAAAACTTATTAACTTAACGGACAAGAGTGGTATCTTACTTCTTTAAAATTTATATTACTTTGATTGTGATTAAATATTATTTTTCAGATACTTATTTCCCATTTGTACTTCATTGTTTCATGACCTTTATCCATTATCTATCTGGTGCAAGTGACTTTAAAATCCATTTTGGACAAATTGTCTCACGGAGATTCTGGGAGGATACCTTGCTGGTCTTCTAATCCCAACTCCAGCCTGATTTCTTCTACATCCTGAACAGCTCTCAGAGGGGCAGCCAGGCAAGACCCTGGAGGCTGTGAGTCAGAAGACTGCAGTGGTTCTCTTTACTCTCTGAATCTGGGGACCTGCAGGCAAAATCTCAGCCATGGGGTCTGAAAGAGGTAGCTCTTTGGAGATATAGATGCCTAATCTCTCTACGACCCCCAGGATGCTAAGGAAATTCTGAACAGTGGATCCTCTCTACTTCCAAGGCAAGAAGAGTTTAAAGATACCAAGGTACAAAATAATCTTCCCCTGGGTATCTCCACAGAGAACAGGCAATCTGCCTGATTCTCCACAAGTAGCCCAAAGTTTCAGAGACAGATGTTTTTAGTGTTTTTTGATACCAGAGTCTGGGCACATGGAGGTCTGGATTTCTCTGCCCCCTTGCAGTTGCATGGAGCCATGTGACCATTTCTAACCAATTAAATGTATGCTTAATGTTTGAATTACCTTTGCATAATTCTCTATTGCCCTTTCACTCTGCTGTGGCAAATCTTGTAGCTTTGTCTTAAAGGAGGGACACTTAAAGAGGATGGAGCCTCTGTTATTCTTTTTTTTTTTTCTTTCTAGAGTATCTCAACTTTATTTTTTCCTGTTTTATTGAGAAAAATTTGACATACATCACGGCATGAGTTGAAGGCATACAGCATGATGGTTTGATTTACCTATATTGTGAAATGATTACCACAATAGATTCAGCTAACTTCCATCTTCTCATATAGGTTCAGTAAAAAGAAAAGAAGAAAAGAAAAAAGGAAAAATTGTCCTTGTGATGAAAGGAGAAATGTCTCAGGATTTTCTCTGTTAATAATTTTTCCTATATATAGTACAGTAGGTTTAGCTGTAGCCATCATGTTGTGCATTACATTCCTGGTACTTATTTATCTTATAACTGGAAGTTTGTACCCTTTGACCACCTTCCTCCAATTCTTCCTCTCCCCTACCTTTCACCTCTGGTAACCACAAGTCTTATCTCTTTTTTCATGAATTTGGTTTTTCTTTTTTTGGTTTTTATAGATTTCATATATACGTGAGATCATACAGTATTTGTCTTTCTCTGTTTGACTTATTTCACTTAGCATAATGCCCTCAAGGTCCATCCATGTTGTTGCAAATTATAGGATTTCCTTTTTTTTATGGCCAAATAACATTCCATTGTATATATATACTACAACTTCTTTATCCATTCATCCATCAATGGACACTTGGGTTGTTTCCATCTTGGCTATTGTAAATAATGCTGCTATGAACATGAAGGTGCACATACATTTCTGAATTAATGTTTTTGTTTCCTTTGAATATATTCCCAGAAGTGGAAACGCTGGATCACATGATTGTCCTATTTTTAATTTTTTAGGATTCTCCACACTGTTTTTCCATAGTGGCTGTACCAATTTACAATCCCACCAATAGTGCACAAGTGTTCCCTTTTCTCCACATCTACACTAGCATTTGTTATTTCTTTTTTTTTTTTTGATGATGACCATTCTAACAGGTATGAGAGGATATCTCATTGTAGTTTTAATTTGCTTTTCCCTAATGACTAGTAAGGTTGAACATCTTTTCATGTACGTGTAGGCATTTTGTATATCTTCTTTGGAAGGTATATTCAGGTCCTTTACCCATTTTTTAATTGGGTTTTTGGGGGGGTTGTTTGTTTCTTTGCTTTTGAGTTGTATAAATATTTTTATATATTGTGGATATTAACCCTTTATCCGATATATGGTATGCAAATATTTTTCCCAATCTGTCAGTTTTCTTTTCACTTTGTTTACGGTTTCACCTCTGTTATACTTGTTCCTGAATCAGTGTAAGAAGCAGAGCCCTTCACTAAATCGTATTAGACATATGATATCAAAGAAAAATATACTGGCATTTTTGCTGTAACATAATTTAGTCTATACTGATTAATAGAATACCCTAGCTAGAGCCAAAAGGAAGTTTAACAACCAAAAAGAGTAACAATAGCTCATAAAGATAAAGCTGTTGGATAAAATAAATAATAATTTGAAAAATGTTAAAGAACCTAAGGTGACTAAAATTTTTAAAAATGTTGTAGAATGTCTTGAAAGCATAAAAACAGTGATTGTTGAAGACTGATTTTATGAAGTGGAGAAATATCTCAAATACAAAGCAAAAATACAGAGAGAATGAAAATCATGAAGAAAAAGATATGAATTTTGAAAACTAGATTCAAGAGAACTAATGTGTGATTATTAGAAATCCCAGAAGGTAATAAAAGATGGATAGAAGAAAATAATAATTAAACAAAAAACAGGAAAAAATTTTAAAGTAAAAAAAAACAAATGAACAAAAACAGGTAAGTTACAGACTAAAAAGATGGAGGGAAAAACATACACCTTCACAAATAACAAGGTATATTTTGGCAAAACTGTTGAATTCCAAAACAATGATAGTTCCTCAAAAAAATAAAAATAACATTACTGTATGATCCAGCAATTCCACTTCTGGGTATATACTCAAAGAATTGAAAGCAGCATCTCAAAGAGATATTTGTACACCCATGTTCATAGCAGCATTATTCACAAACACCAAAATGTAGAAGCAACCCAAGTTTCCAACTATGAGTTAATGGAAAAGCAAACATGGTATATACATGCAGTGGAATATTATTCACCCTTAAAAAGAAAGGAGATTTTGACACATGTTATGACATTAATGAACCTTGAGAACATTATGCTAAATGAAATAAGCCAGTCACAAAACGACAAATACTTATGCTTTCACTTATATGAGGTATTTAGAATAATCAAAATCACAGAGACAAGAAGTAACATGGTGATTTCCAGAGACTAGCAGGAGGGGGAAAAGGGGAATTATTGTTTGATGGGTATAGGCTTTTGATTCTACAATATGAAAATAGTTTGCAGATGGATGATGGCTATGGTTATACAACACTGTAACCATACACTTAATGCCACTAAACTGTGCACTTAGAAAATAGTGATAGTAAATTGTATGTTTTATATGTACATATTTTATCACAATAAATAGAATGAAATGAAAAAAAAAGTCAGCTCGTATTTGGTACTATTTATATAAAATGCATGTATATGTACAACATTTTAGAAAACAATAGAAGTTCCATATTACCTGTAGGAGTGATTTGTATGAATATCTATAATTTATTGACAAGAAGACAAAGTAATTTGCTGACTAATATGTATGGTATAATTATATTTTAATAAAAAGCAACCAGGAACACTTTAATATGTTTGTAAATATGGGGGTGGTAGAGGAATGATTTCTGTTGCCTTTGTATACATACAGTATCATTTGTTTCAACACCACAAATTACTCTCATAATATGAAAAACTAAATATAGAAAATGTAAAAAGTATAATTTTAGTAAAGCCACATTATATGGTAAGGGCTGTAAACCACTGTCTTTCACATTTGGTGAATGTATTTTCCCAGTTTGAATTATGCCTTTTAATTGTGTGTTAGTATAGAAGTAATTTAAGATAATAACATGTAACATATTATATGTTACTACATTATTATTATATATTATTATATTGATATTAAGATTATTATAATCTTAAATTATTTATATATTGTTGATAATTACATTGTATATACTTATTATATATATTATTTTAAAGTATATATACATATATAATTTTAAAATATTATGAATATATATATCTCCCTGGTATTCTCTGTCATCTATGGATTTATCCCCATTTATGGAAGGCTTGCTGTAGTAGAGGCAGAATACAAATATGGTAGACAAACGCTATACAATAAAGATCAGTAGTTGTTTAATCAAAACAATGTATATTTTAGGGAGGGCTCACACACACACATATGGTTTTTTTTGCATGAACTATTCCCATATTGTCTGTGATATTGGTTTTCTTTTTGTTTTTCTGTTTTTTGGGGGGTTTTTAGGTTTCTTTAAAATGGAACAAGTAATTAAAGACACACGTACAGTGACTTAAGTGAAGAACCCCTGTAATTATCCCTTTCATGGTCGACTGATTGCAGTTATAACCCAAATTTATTCTCCTTTCTTTTCAATATTTATGCCTTTGGGTAGTGCTCTCATACTGACAACAGGCCAGGACCATATGATTTGTTTGGCTAATGGTACAATAAGTAGCAAACTTGCAAACAGTTTTGAAAGGCACTTGTGCATGAGGGCTTATTGTCTTACTGTTTTTGGAAACTTGCAACCTCATGTAAAAGCTTGGGCTGGACTGTGAAGGATAAGAGACCATGTGGAGAGAAGCCCCAGTTACCTAAACTGTCCACAGGCAACCCACTAGCTGATTGCAGACACATAAACAAGCCCACCCAAGATCAGCCAAACCTGACCCAGCCAGGGGAATTTCTACTTAGTCCAACCCAAATTTTTGACTTGCAGAATAATTAAGTAAATAAAGGGTTGTTGTTTTTTGGGGTTTTTTTTGTTTTTTTAAATATTTTAAACTGTCAATCATACAGTATGTCTTAATTTATAAATCACTTCCACATACGTGGTCTTTTTTTTTTTTTTCTTTAAAGTATTTATTTAGTTATTTATGGCTGTGTTGGGTCTTCTTTTCTGTGCGAGGGCTTTCTCTAGTTGTGGCAAGCGGGGGCCACTCTTCATCGTGGTGCTCGGGCCTCTCACTATCGCGGCCTCTCTTGTTGGGAGCACAGGCTCCAGACGCGCAGGCTCAGTAATTGTGGCTCACGGGCCCAGCTGCTCCGCGGCACGTGGGATCTTCCCAGACCAGGGCTCGAACCCGTGTCCCCTGCCTTGGCAGGTAGATTCTCAACCACTGCGCCACCAGGGAAGCCCCATGGTTGTTGTTTTAAGGCATAAAAACTGTTGTTTGTTTGTGGCACAGGGAACATACACCCAACACATACACCTACACACAATCTTTTATATTTGCCTTGACCATACCCAATGCAACCGTTTTTTTATAGTATAGCTCCTTTATCTAGTTTTCATAAAAACAATAACTTTCTTTTTTCATTCATATTTTATCACATTATATAACATTTAATTATATTTTATAAATATAATGGCAAGTACGACTACTATACACAGGTTTGAGAAGAAAAACAGATGATTGCTGGTAATTGTAGAACTCAATGTATTGGTAGAACAGAAGTGTATGGGTAAAACTACAGAGTGACCTACAGTCATGCCCATTCATCATGTTGTTGGCATTAAGTAAGTGAATTTATCCTGGGCTTTGACAACACTGTAGGAGGTCTATTAGGCTGGGACAGCATTTCCTGTCTGGCTTCACTGTCCTGTTAACTTTTTAAAATCTTAACATCACTGTCACTCCTGCTTCAGCCAGGAAATGAGTTTTCTTAATGACTTTAAGATGATCAGGATTCCCACTCATCATTTATGTAAAATTACATATGCATTTATAAATGCAAATATGTTTAAAATATTAAAATTTTGAGAGATACATAATTATATTCTAAAACATTTATCACCATGGTTCATTATGTTGTTATTGCTCATGATAGGAATATACTTGCATTCAATCTTGCCATTTATTCTTAATATATACTGAAATAAAACCATTCATAATCCAAACAGTAAACAGAGTCAACCCAAGAAATGCTGTTCAAGTAACTTTATTAATAAGAACAAGTGTCTCAAAGGTGCTATAACAAACAATACCCCAAGTCTCAGTGGCTTAAGATAGTAGAAGTGTCTTCCTTGCTGATGTATGGCTTGTTGGCCATAGTTTCTCTTCCATGAAGTCATTTTGGGATCCAAGTATCTCTCATCTTATGGAACTGCTATCATCCATACCTGGCTTCTAAAATCCTCATGGAAAAAAAACAAATGAGAAATAAGATATTGTAAAACTCTCAACTTCCTCAGTCTAGAGGTGACACATGCCACTTCTACTCACATTCCATGATCAAAAGTGAATAATATGCCCTCATCCTTTCTTCATTTAAGCTGAGAAATATGATTTAGCTGTGTTACCAAGAAGAGGAACAGGACTGGTGACCATATATCCAGTCTTTGCCATAGTCATTAAGCCTACTTAATCATTCCAGAAACCTGAGTGTCTTAAATTTATGTTTAAATATAATAGAGAATTGAAACAAAAGATTGAGGTCAGTAGCAAAGAAATGGTTCTATGGAAGTTAAAGTGGCCTGGGCATTTAGATACAGCCAAAGGGTCAGCACATGTTCTTACCTTCAATCTGGGACTGTAAGAAACTTGAACATATCAATGGCCTTCTCTAGCATTCAGATTCCTTTTTTGTGCTGGAAATAAGGAATTAATTAATTTCCAGTTTTAAAGAGTGATCAGCAAATTGTTCTAGGAATGTTCTGGGATGATGTTGGTGACTGGGAAAGGGCTGAGACAGGACTTCAGTTTGGCTCCATGACCTTCCAGATCACTGTCTCACATATCTACTGACACCTTGGGTGAGAATTCAATATTCTGGTTTATTCAGAACAGATTTTTTTTCCTTTCTGTACATAATTCTTCCTAAATTCAAAGCCATAAAAGAGAAGACTTTAAGCATGCCATATATATTTATTCATTCGGCATTCACACAGTGTTTTTTAGTGATTCTGTTTAATTTATATGGCTTTGATTGAGAATTTAGTTTGTGACAGGCTCTATACGGGAAATGGGAGTACAGATAAATAAGCTGTAAATATGCCTTTGAAGAACTTCGGGTCTAATCCAAAAAAATAATAACAATAATCTATTCATTCATTCAACAAAGATTTAATGAGCTTCTACTTACGAATCCGGCGCTGCTCTTGCGAAACTGCTTAGAGGAGCCAGTTAAGCCAGTTAAATAAATTCATCAAAAAAGTGAAGAGGCTAAGGAGGCTGGACATTCATGGTTGAGGGAAGCTGGGATGGAAGATGGATGTGTTAGCACCTAAGCGTTGCACCCCACCCTCTCAGCCTAGGTCCTCAGGGAGACCTGAACGCCACTGGCTAAAGCTAGGAAAGCATTTTTCAGACTGTATTAGTTTGCAAGGGCTCTGTGATCGTTAATTTCATAGGTCAACTTGACTGGGCTAAGGGATGCCCAGATAGCTGGTCAAACAATTATTTCTGAGTGTGTCTGTAAAAGTATCTCAGGAAGAGATTAACATTTGAATTAGTAGACTGAGTAACTAAACTCTTTCCTCACCAATGCAGGCGGGAATCATCCAATCCCTTGAGAGACTGAATACAACAAAAAATGTGGAAGAAGAGTGAATTCACTCTCTCAGTTTGAGCAGAAACATCCATTTTCTCCTGCCCTCAGACATCTCTGCTCCTGGCTCTCAGGCTTTCAGACTCAGACAGGAACTTATATCATCAGCCACTCCCCTAATCCCCCCATTCTCATACCTTCAGACTTGGACTGAATTATACCACTGGCTTTCCTGGGTCTCCAGCTTGCTGACGGCAGATTGTGGGACTTCTCAGCCTCCAAAACCACGTGAGCCGATTCCTATAATAAATCTCCTCTTATGTCTGTCTGTCTGTCTATCTATCTATCTATCTATCTATCTATCTATCTATCTATCTATCTATCTCCTATTGGGTCTGTTTCTTTGGAGAACCCTAACTAATATAGGTTGTCATTACCAAGTACCACAGACTGGGGGCGGTGGGGGGAGGGGCTTAAACAACAGAAATTTATTTTCTCACAGTTCTGGAGGCTGCAAGTGCAAGATCGAGGTGTTGGCAGGCTTGGTTATCTCACTGTCTGTGTTCTCTGTGTCCTGATCCCCTCTTCATATAATGACACCAGACATATCGGATTATGCAACACAAGTACAGCCTCATTTTACCTAAATTATCCAGTTAAAGGCTTTATCTCCAAATACAGTCACATTCTGAGGTCCAGGATGATAGGACTTCAACATAAGAATTTGGGGCACAGGGCACAATTTAGCCCATAAAACACACCTTAAATAAAATGTGCACATTGAGAGTGGGAGGATTATTTTCTATTTCAATGTGTAACACTTAGGCAAGGGTGGATCACCAGGGTATAGTAGGCTACAAGACAAACTGTGGATTTTAAGAGAAATGAGAAACCATTGGAGGTTTGTCATGGTAAGATTTTTTAAAAAGATCATTCTGGTTTCTTTTAGAGAATGAATTCTCTGACCATATCAAGAAATATGGGTGAATTGCAGTAGGATCATAACAGAGAAGATGGTATGACATCCTCAGATTTGGGATCTATTTTGAGGCCGAACCAGCAGAATTTTCTAATGGATTAGATATAGAAATTAGTAGGAAAAAAAGCATCAAAAAGGACACAAATGGCATGAACCACTGTGCGGAGTCGATGGATGGCTCCCAGGACAAACTGTTTCTTTCTTTTTTTTTTTTATTTCCCGCCTTTCATTTTTTATTTTTATTATTTTTTAAACATCTTTATTGGAGTATAATTGCTTTACAATGGTGTGTTAGTTTCTGCTTTATAACAAAGTGAATCAGCTATACATATACATATATCCCCATATCCCCTCCCTCTTGCATCTCCCTCTCACCCTCCGTATCCCACCCCTCTAGGTGGTCACAAAACACCGAGCTGATCTCCCTGTGCTATGCGGCTGCTTCCCACTAGCTAGCTATTTCACATTTGGTAGTGTATATATGTCCATGCCACTCTCTCACTTTGTCCCAGCTTACCCTTCCCCCTCCCCGTGTCCTCAAGTCCATTCTCCAGTAAGTCTGTGTCTTTATTCCCGTCCTGCCCCTAGGTTCTTCATGACTTTTTTTTTTTAGATTCCATATATATGTGTTAGCACACGGTAATTGTTTTTCTCTTTCTGACTTACTTCACTCTGTATGACAGACTCTAGGTCCATCCACCTCACTACAAATAACTCAATTTTGTTTATTTTTATGGTCAAGTAATATTCTATTGTATATATGTGCCACATCTTCTTTATCCATTCCCCTGTCGATGGACACTTAGGTTGCTTCCACGTCCTGGCTATTGTAAATAGAGCTGCAATGAACATTGTGGTACATGACTCTTTTTGAATTATGGTTTTCTCAGGGTGTATGCCCAGTAGTGGGATTGCTGGGTCGTATGGTAGTTCTATTTCTAGTTTTTTAAGGAACCTCCATACTGTTCTCCATAGTGGCTGTATCAATTTACATTCCCACCAACAGTGAAAGAGAGTTCCCTTTTCTCCACACCCTCTCCAGCATTTATTGTTTGTAAATATTTTGATGATAGCCATTCTGACTGGTGTGAAATGATATCTCATTGTAGTTTTGATTTGCATTTCTCTAATGATTAATGATGTTGAGCATTCTTTCATGTGTTTGTTGGCAATCTGTATATCTTCTTTGGAGAAATGTCTATTTCGATAGAAAGATCATTCAAACTTAGATCATTAAGTTTGAAAATTTCAATGTTAATTCAAAAGATAGTAAAATAAAGTGGCAAATTGGTATTTCTAAAGTAAATCATACTTTTAAAAATGTCATTCATTTCTTATAGCGTTGTTAATAATTCATTTCAAATTTTGAAACTATTTTAAAAGATCCAGAAAAAGATGACCATATTTACTCCCAACAAATATCACATCATTGTGTCTGATGGGCTTTGCCTATAATTTTAACTGTTGAATAATTACCTAGCCTCCTGGAAACCATGACTGGAAATGGTATAATATTAATCACAAATACTTAAGGAAACATAATAATGAAGTAATTGAATAAGGACCCACAATTGTGAAAGAATTAAATTTTACCTACTACACACACCAACCAGCCGACTACTTTGTTACTTTGTTTCTTCAAAAAATGATTTGATTTTAGCATCTCTAGACAACTCTCAAACTTGAGAATCTGTGAGTGTTAGTCTACTCTCTCCAAATGCTAACCTGGACCAGGTTTCCTTTTCCTCACCTGCCCTTGGCTTGGTGATAGTATCAGCCTCTGAAGGCAGCTCTATGGCTTCTAAACTCCAAGTCCACAGCAGGGGTCCCCCTCCATTCAGTTTCCCTGGTCCTGGGCCAAGTGTGAGCTGGAGTTTCTGGGCACCTGGGTGAGGCAGAAACATGCAAGTAACATGAGCCAGACTAGAGGTCAAGTCTTACTTTCCTCTGACTACACGCTTGCTGCTCCTCTGCAAACTGCTGTAGGGAGGACTCTCTCCCTCACCTAATCATTGCCCCCACCCCTCTTAGCCCAGGTCCCTGTGGAGACCTGAAAGCTCCTGCCTGAAGCTAGGAAAGCATTTTTCACACCTTAAAATAAAATGTGCAGATTGAGGGTGGAAGGATTATTTTCCACTACAATATGAAACATTCTGGCCCTTTTCCCAGAGTTTATAATAGTCCTTGGAACAGGCCATCTCCTCTGAAGTATAATCCTAGAAACCAGCTAGAAATGAGCTGGGAAGTCTGGACCAGACTTGCTAGGGAGGGAGAGCCATTGCTGATGGGAATGTTGGAGCACTGGCCTTGTTACTGCCTCAGCCAGGATCACAAAAGGCTGTTCACATCTGCAGAGTCCACCCATACCTTTATCCTCACTCTCAGAGCCCCACAGGTAACGATATGTTAACTGAGGTTTAACTCCAGGATACTGGGGATCTCAAAGACAGCTAAACACAACACTGAGAAAAGTCTCCATCCACTGAGCCAATCCTCTTAATTATCTCTGATACCATTTAAAATTAAAGTCCCCTATAGACTAACTGCAGTAATAAAAACCCAAATCCCAGTGGATTAACACTATAAATATTTATTTCTTGCTCAACCCATGGTAAGATGCCTTGTGTGATGGGCATCCTTTCACAGCATGGTTTAGGAACCCAGGATCTTTCCATCATCCAGGGTCTTGGGATCTTCCACCACATCCTCTCATTCTGCCTAGACATTCTGTCTGAAGGACCTGGTAGGGGACTTTAGGAGCCAGGCATGGAAGTGGTACATCTTACCAGACCAGCACCATTGGCTAGCACTCAGTCATATGGCTCACCCAACTTTGGGGCAAAATTGACTATACCGCCTGCCAAAGAAGGAGAAGAAACACATAGATATTGATGGGCACATTCTCTGCTATTTCTCACTAAAAATAATAGTGTTAGTTTGGGTTGTCATCTGTCCTCACACATCAGTGGGAATGAAAGATTTAAGAGAACGTTGAGATATGGAGAGAGGAGTCTTTGGGGCCTGGGGTCACTGTTGGAAGACTTCCTTACATTATCTTTCCTATTCACTGACATAAACTTTTCTTTACAAAAGGCTAGAGAATGTATTACCCTGCATTGGAATTGTATTATATTTACCTATCTCTCCTAACCCTCAACTTGAGGGTAGAGACAGTTTCCTACTAAACCTTGAATCTCTAGCACCTACCACAGGACCTGAGTTACAACAGATGCAGTATTAATTTTCTATGCTGGGTAACAAATTATCACAAACTTAGTGGCTTAGAACAATGCCCATTTATTATTTCAACACTTTTGTAGGTCAAGTTAAGATATGGCTTAACTGGATTCTCTGCTTCAGGGTCTCACAAGGCTTCAATTAATATGTAAGTCAGGCTGTATTCTCATCTGAAGGATCAACTGGAGAAGAATCTGATTCCAAACTCACTCATGTTGTTGGCAGAATTCATCTTCTATGATTATAGGACTGTGATTCTATGACTGCTTCTTGCTGGCTGTTGGCCAGGGACCACTTTCAGCTCCTCGAGGCTACCTGGCATCCTGGTCATGTGGTCTTCTTCATAGACCCTCTCACAACATGGCAGTTCACCTCTTTAAAGCCACTAAGGGAGAAAATTTCCAGAGTCAGTCTTCTAGCAAGACAATATCCTATATAATATGGCTTACTCATGTGACTGGCATCCCATCACTTTTACCATAGTCCATTGGTTAGAGGCAAGTCACCGTTCCCATCCACATTCAAGAGAAGAACATTACACAAGGGTGTGAAACCAGGAGGCAGGAATCACGGGGACCTTCTCAAAGACTGTCTTCCACACAAGCTGTTTTCTAATTTGATGAGTACATGGAGAGATGAGGAAGAAAGAAACACAAAGAAAGAGACTGGCTGCTAAGCAACATATACTGTGCTCTGAATCTTATTCTTATCACTTATGAAATGACAATAATGATACTCACTTCCTAGGACTATCAAGCTACTTAAGATAGAAAACATAGATAAAATATCTAATAAAATGCTAGCAAAAGGAGGTGTCCAATACGTTTTCCTTTTCTCTAAATTACTGATGGCCTTGACACGTGATTTCCTCATACCGGGGCTCGCTTGCCTCCTCTATAAATGAGCAATTTAATTTCAGGAGCCTTTCTGGGGGGTCAGTGCCAACTTGAAAACTCACGTCACTGGACAAAGATGATTTGACCCAACAGTGACTTGTACACATTCTCCTCATAAAATAAGAACTTGTAAAAATAAACTGAAGGCAAAAGATAAGGGACTTCCCTCCTCTCAGTTAATCATGGAATTAAGGCCAAAGAATGTATTTCTTCTTGATCATCCAGTCGAAGGAATTTTGGAAGTTGACTATGAAAAGTTTAGCCATTTAACATTCTGTATGAAATAATCAGAGATTAGATCATCTAGTTCACTTCATGTATTACTGTCTTTCTAACTGGTTGCAGCCTTCAGGGAGAGAACTTGACCTTTTTTTTTTTGAGTAGCTGTTAATAAAACACAAATTGGTTCAACAACAACAACTCTAGCTCCATTGAAAACTATAGAGAGAGAAATTTCTAACTTTTTAAAAATCTAGAACTAGAAGCTGACTTGTCTGGTTAATTTGCTTAAATAGGAATCAGCTACCATGCACATTTCATTAGGGAGCAGATACAGGGAAAGAACAAGTCAGAATCGAGTCACCACTTGGATTGATAGCCACACCGGCTGGGATTGCTCTGTATTTGCTGGGCTCTCATCTATGAATTTCTCTCTATCCAACTCTTGTCTGGTCTCATCTTTCTCACACTCAGAAATTCCTGCTCTTCCCCCAACTCTTCTCCTTGCCATCTACGTCTGGCACACCCGGACAATCAAGAGGAATGTTAACAGAATCACCATTCAGCCTAAGATTGTTTCCTTTATCCCCTTTCTCCAAATGAGGTGTCTGAATGTTCAGAAAATTTAGCCAAGCCTCTGAATGGGTTCCCCTTGGTGCTTGTTGCCTCTAATGAGGTCACTATTCACACTTCTGGGGAGGTCTCTGAGGTGTTCTGACTCCAATTAGAATGCCTTAAGTCTCTGAAATTGAAAATATACCTGTAGGCATGACTTTGTCTTGAATTCTGAAAGCTTACTCCCTCTGGGAACTAGTGTGGATAATCCCTGAGTCTGCAGGGGTGGGAGACAGATGCATGCTTGAGTGAACACCCCCTTAAATTTTGTGCCCTGGGTACCTCACTCAACTCACCCTAGGCCCAGTCCTGCTGGATATGGATAGGGCACGAAGGTCCTCACTGAGAGCTCAGTTGATCTGGGTACAAAGATTGTATTAGTTTCCCAGGGTTGCCAGAATAAATTACCATAAACTTGGTGGCTTAAAACAAAAGAAACTTTTTGTCTCACAGTTCGGGAGTCCAGAAGTTCAAAACCGAGGTGTCGGCAAGGCCATGCTCCAAAGATTTTAGGAGAGAATGCTTCCTTGTTTCTTCCTGCTTCTAGGTGGCTTCTGGAGACCCCAAGGTGTTCCTTGGTTTGTGGCAATGTAAGTCCAACCTCTGTTTCTGTCTTCACGTGGACTTTTTTGTCTGTGTCTTCTCCTCTTCTTATAAGGACACTTGTCTTTGGATTTGGGACTCATCCATATAATCCAGGATGATGCCATCTTGAGATCCTGAATTTAATCACATCTGTAAGACCCTTTTTACAAATAAGGTCACACTGACAGGTTATGGGTGGGTATATATTTTGAGAAGTCACCATTCAACCCTCTACAGATTGGAATCAAGAGGTTGAAATCCAGAACTAGACCATGAGATATTCTGTGTAGAGTTATTTGTTCAACCAGCCTTTGCTGAGTGCTTACTTTATCTCTGGCTCCAAATTTGACAAAGATGAAGATGGCACAGATGAAACCCACATGGGTCTGTGCCACACCTCCCCAAAACAATAGCAAAATAAACAAAAAATATTTTTACCTCTCTCTATCAAGTAACTTATTATCCATTGGGGAAGATGAAGATAATTAAACAGAATGTTTGGTTCAGGGGAGTGAATTCTAATAAAGGCACCCAGCACTGGTTTTAAGAATAGAATGGCTGATGGAGTTCACATAACTCAATCCAGCATTCAGGGAGCTCCATCCCATCAATTCCCTGGTACAGTGTTTATTTTCAAAAATACTATTACTTAAGAAAAAAATAGGAGATTCAATCAAAGGGGGAAAATTACACAAAAGTACACTTCGTGTGGCAAAAAAAAAAACCTCAAAAAACCCACCAATGAATGGTGAAGCAATGAAGTAATGAAAAAATTTTCAAGTCACGCTATAAAATCAACCTCAACACTCATCCTTAGTGTTCTACATATTCAAGTTGTGCTTATTTTTAGAGGTCTGGCTCAGGCTCACCTTTTCTAGGAAACTTTTCTAAGCCACCTGAACCCAGAGGTCACACAATTCTCAGTTCACATTGCCTCCTTAAAATATGTTGGTATTTCCCCACCAGTTCCTTCCTGCCTCTTCTGTCTCAGTACATGGCACCACTACCCGAGTCTACAGCAAGTTCTGCAGGCTCCCCTGCCTAATGTATCCAGATTCTGTCCAGGTCACTATTAGCATCTAGTCCAGAACACTATGGTTTCTTGCCTGAAGCATTGTGATACCTTCTGAATGTGTCTCCCTTCTTCTACCCTTTTCCCTCTACCAACCATTCTCTGCAAAGCAAGTATTATGATGTCTTGAAACGTAAACTATGTCACTCCCAATCTCTCCAATGGCTTTCTATTGCACCTGAAATAAAATTCCAACTCCCTACCCTGGCTTAAAGGGCTCTGATATGACCTTGCTTCTTCCATCCTCTCTGAAATAATCTTCCTTGTCTCTCCTCTTTGCAATCGAAGCCCAGACACATTATTTCCGTTTCTTGAACAGTTAGTCCTTGACTGAGCACTTTTGCATCTAGTTTCCTTGCCTTTAAACCCTCTCCTGTTTACTGTCACAAGTCTGTCCAAACAGTCCCAGCTCAAGCATCTCTTCCTTAGTGAGACCTTCCTTACCACTCAGTCTAAATCACCACACTGCCACTCACCCTCAATCAGACCACTCTGCTCTAGTTTCTCCATTGCTCTTGAGGAACTAAAATCGTCTTCAGTTTGTCGCTACTTGTATTGTCTATCTCCTCCGACTAGAATATAAATTTCAGGGTAACTGGGACCTTATCTGTGTTTTCCCCATTGCATCTCCACATCTAGATCAGCCTTAAACACATAGGAGATGCCCAACAAAATATTTGCTCAATGACTGAATAATGAGTGCAAGGTTGTCTATTATTCTTGATGCTTAAATATATTAACTGTGTCTTTTAACAACATAAACTCTATGAGAGGAGGCATCCATGTACTGTTCTTCACACGCACCTTAACACAATTTTTAACAAACATAAATACGTATTTAGCTGTTTTGGCAAGGGGAAGAAGGAACAGTGTTCTAGTTTTTCTGCTGAATACACTTTGGGTCTCACTCATGTTTTAGAGACTCTGTCCCTGGTCTACTGTCCTTTGCTGTTTATTCATTGAGATAAGGCAATTTTGTGTGAAGAGGGTCTGTTTGTCCTTCAGTGAACTAAGACTTGGTCCCTACCTAAGACATCAAGTATGAGGTCTCCCTCTTTCTTCTCTCTCTCTGATTTCCTGGCTCTACCTCTTCCACTTCTAAGCATCTTACCTATCCCAGAGAAATCCATCCCACAAATAGCTCTCAAGCTCTTACCTATAGAAATAAGGAACAAACCAACAACAACAACAACAAATGTGCTACCAATGACTATTATTTGGAAAAGCATGATGTGCTTTACTGAAAGACACCAAAGCAGAACACTTCAACCTTGACCTTCTAGAAGCACTTGCCAATTTTAATGGCCATAATCGTTGCCTTTGCATGGTACTTTTATAAGTACTGTCTACGTATGGCCAGAGAAGGTCCTCTCAGTATCTCTTTTTTGCTGTCAGTGCATCACTGAAACTAGCAAGATTTGTGAACGACGTACTTCAGGGGACTGTGTTGGGGTAGCCTGGGTCAGACAGACTCCGCTCTCTGTGTGAAGTAATCCTATCTGTGTGTGCTTGGATTTTAAAGTTGACCCTCATTAATCATAGCTCCAGTTCCTTTAGACACTCCAGAGCTGATCTATCCCCCCTTTCCCCTGAGCAACCATCCACATAGACCCCCAAATAAGTTATTTATTCCTGAAATGACTTGATCTGGCATCACCCAACCTTCTATAACCTCCTGTGTATGAAAGAGAGAAATGAATGACTTGGGCTACATCAAAGTGTTGTTTTACTTTCCATATAGTCATTAACTTTAAATGTTCCCAAACTAATAGTCTAAGACATTGTAAAGAGGTAATAAGTTCAAAGGAACAGAAAACATAAAGCAGAACTCCAGAGTCATTTGAAAGTATTTTCTCTAAATGTGTGCAAGCTTTCAAGGCTGCTAGGCAAAGGGACCTGGATCGGCATTTTGGCTGGTGCTGAAAAGAAGTTTCCCCAAGTGGAGTGTGTAAGCGAGTTGCCAGGCCAACCTCTGTGAGAGCAGAAGCATGTCTTTAGAGGATCTGCTATTTCAGAGAAGGCTACACTGAGCTGGCTCATTCTTCCTTCAATTAAAGGCCAATTTGTCTCTTTCTTTAAATCTCTCTTCCCTTGTTTGGATCCATGTGCTCCAGGTCACTTAGGGAGGGCTGGTCTACCGCTCGATAAAATAGGGTGTCTCTGTATAAGAAAAAATTACGAACGGATTAAGTTATATAAACTGAAGATCCAAGTTCCTGTTGTAAAACCTCTAGTCATTGAGTTAAATAGAGTGTGAGGTAGAACGTCAGAGCCCTATATGTTTCTCTGAAACATCAGAGCTAAAAAGCTGCTGCTTTTTTTTTTTTTTTTTTTTTTTTCCAGGAGAGCACATCCTTTGAGAAAGCCACCAGAGTAATGGAGTTTTCCATGAGCAGGCTTGCCTAGCAAGCTGTTTGTGGAGATGAAGTGCTTCTGCTATTCCTCACACCTTCAGATTCTCACAGTTTTCCATCACACTGGACCACTGTGGATTTTGCATTCTAGCCTCACATCCTGGGAAGAGGTGTACAACCTAAAAAGAACATGGATTACTTCTATTTTGAATAAAAGGCAATGAAATTCAAGGCTCTTTTAATTGTTCTACATTTCTTTACACATTTTCTTCTTCTCTTTCATGACATACAGACTTATTTTTGAATATTCAAAATCACAAGACGCCAACTATGTCTTATTCTACTTATTTTTCACTTAATATTTATGCCTTGGGCATTTAAATCCTGCTATGTAATTTTCAAAAGAGTTACTGAAAGTTTCATTGAATGCATACCCTAGAATTCACTTAACCATCCATCTATATTATTGGATATTTAAATTGTTTTCAAACGTTTCACTATTAACGATAACTCAGTAATAAACATTTTGAGCATGAATAGTTTTCTTCTTTCAAGGGAAGTATGCCATTTGGATGGGACCTTTATAATGGGATTACCAGGTTTCAGCATGTAACATTTTTATGGCTCTTGATAGTGGTGGGTAAGATTCTTTACAGAACAGTTTGTTCAGTTACAGTATTTACCTGGCGTTGTTCAGGAACCATTTCACCACACCCTCACCCACACTGGGCCTGGTAGAGAGGGAGTTATTAGGCATCCCAGAGACATCGAACTGTAGTAGGCACTGACCAAAACTAAAAATTATGACAAGCTGAATTTAGTCAAATTAGAAACTATGCATGATACAACCTAATATGAATCTTGCTTTCATTAGGTTCTTATCATTTTCTTTTTTAAAAATATAATATTGTAAAAGGAAATATATAACTTATTATAACACATTTTGAAATTTGGGGAAAATAAATAAATAAAAATCACTCATACTTCTGCCACCAGGATCATCATCATCATTATTATTTATTTTAACTTTATTACTAATAATCATTAATATTTTGGAGTGATTATGTGATTATTATTCTATGAATTATGAATTATTCATAATAATCATGAATTATTCATAATATGAATTATTATGTGATTATTGTTCTATGAACATATTTTAAAAAGAAAAATAGAATCAAACGAATATGCTAAGTTTCAATCTTCTATTTTTCACTAAATAATATATGAACAATACATCTATAACAAACAATTTCATCACAATATCGATTGTAGTGAATATTTAAATTTATCATATGAATATAACAAATCTCCTACGGTTAGCCATGTAATTTATTTCAACCTTTTATCTGTTGCAATTAATGCTGCAGTGATAATCACCCTTCTAGTGGATGTATCCTAGGAAAAAACTGTGATAATATCCTAAAGATAATTTTTAATATAGAATTCCTGGATTAAAGTGTAAGCACATTCTAAGGCTTGTGATGAACATTCACAAATTGCCCTTCAGAAATGCTACCCTGCAAAAGCCTATGAGATGATTTATTTTCTAGACAGGGTACATCATCATTTTAAAAACGATCATTTCAAATTTGATGGACAAACATAATATTGCTTGACTTTAATTTGCGTTCTTTATCATTTGTGAATTTATGCATCTGCTTTCCGATATTTACTTTAATTTGTGTATTTTGTGTGTGTGTTCATGTCCTGTTTTCCTATTGCTAACTTTTCTCCTATTTAAACTTCTAAATAACTACAGAGAAACAGTCTTCAGGTTGCTTTGAGCATTGGGTGTCCCACATAATGTGGGTATTGTGGCACCTGGTACCTTCTGGCTTTATTCCTGCCGAGATTCTCCTCTGGCTTATGCACTGAGTTAATTCTGGGCTTGAGAATGAGGAGGCAGAAAATTTTGAACTTATCCTGAGGAGTGGCACCAGCGTACCCATGCAGGAAGTATCAGGAGATGAGACCTGAAAATTAACTTGTGCGAGATCATAAAATGCGTTGAACGCCAGGGATTTCAGACGCTTTTCGGTCAGCAGTAGGGAGCCATTGAGAAGTTTTGAGTGGGAGAAAGACGAGACGAGAAGATGTGTTTCAGAGAGTATCCAGCAGGTGACGCCATTGTAACACGTCTTCTTCCTAAGGGCTTCTCCCAGCCCCTTGAGCTGTGCAGGTAAAATCCACGTGCGAAAATATACCTTTTCCAAAACATTCAGACTAGACGGTCTAGGTCATTCTAGTGGACTATACTGGGATAGATTTTCCTAAAAACTGAAAGAACTCTTACACAGAAGCTCTGGCTTTTTTTTTTTTTTTTTTAAATAATATTCATGCTTTCCTCCAGAGCCTGTTTTTTGTTCATGTGTATCTCATTCTTCCTGAGTTTTATTTTAGTTCAGTGCCTTTGTGTGCATTAGGTTATTTCTTCAAATATCAAATGCTGTTTTTGACAAATTACCATTGGTCTTTTTAATGAAGGCTAGAGTAGTAACTTTCAACTCTGAAAAGTTGTGAAAATATCAGTACAGGAGAAGAGCTGTACACTGAACGATTCACTAAATTAGGGTCTATGACTTCATTCTTACCAGATACAGAGCAGTGAGTCCAAATGATTATTCATTTTCTTCCATGAAATTCTTCATATCTATTAAATGGTAATGACAGAATACTGAGTATTGGGTATCTTGAGATGTATGAGAAAATTCAAGAATTCCTCCATGATTCTAACAGCTATTTTAAGATTTGTATCATCTTGTGTCCTTTGATTCAATTCATTTGAAACATCTCCACTTACATTTAAAAAAAAAAAAAAAGATTCAGTACAAACTATTAGAGTCCAAATGTTTTTCCCTGAAACCTCAGTGGATCCCATCTGAATGACAGCAAGGCACATGTTTGTAGTTGGGAATCTGGCAGCAAGGAGTGTGAGTGCTGATGGTCAAGATGTTCTGGTTCAGAAGTTAGAAAATAAATAATTCCTGAGAGGAAGGATTCTTCAGCTCTGGGCAGCTGATACGGCAATAAAATAAATAGGCAGTAAAATACACTTCCTGTTTTGAGCGTTCACATTTCACATTGGCCAAGCACATCTCTTAAATTCAATCTCATGCTTCCATAAATAAACCTGGCACCTTTTTAAACACTTTTCCATCTGCTGCAGCATGAGGAGTGCATTATTGAATACACCTCAGGGAGTCCCAGAAATGGGAAAAGACTACTTGTGAGGAACACACCATTGTCGTTGGCCTTGGCCCAGAGAAGCCATCAGGAGATTGTTTGCGTTCAAACCGTTGTAACAAGACCCTGATGGTGTTTCCCCACAGCCTTCGCTTCTATGTGAAGTTGTCATGGTCAGGGCTTCGCACCAGGAGGAGCCAGGAATGGTCTCAGGTAGAGTCAGGATTAGACATGTTTGCAGGATTCTTTTCTATAACACCTGGGATTGGTCTCCTCCAGCTCCTGACACCTTTTCCAACATACTAATCCAGTTTCCTAGGATGGATAGAAAAGTCTATCATTCACCTACACTAGAATCTGGAGGAAGAGGTCTGGTATCCAGACTATAGAGAATGCAGGGGGCTCCTTGGGTTTGCAGTAGTCAACTCTGAGCTCATCTCCTTGGTGGTGGAAAGCATGGGATGGTATCACAGAGAGACGATGCAAGTCCTAGCTTTGCTGTGTGATTTTCGACAGGTAGGGAGATCACTGTATCCTCAGAGTGTTTAAGTGAAGTAAAACCCATGAAATCAATTGTCACAGGGCCTGAACAAATAAGCAATCCATAGATACTAGCTATGTTTATCATTCAATTTTCCCAGGTCATCTTGTTTGTGAACAGGGGACTGGGGACAGCCTGGCTCAGGTGACCAGGAGAGGGAGTTATCATTCAACACCTACATTTCCCATTTGAGACCATTATTAAATATGGGATACTTCCCTGAATGTTTTTTTCTTTTTTTTTTTTTTTACATCATCTAATTTAACCCTTGCTCTAAACTTCAAAGCAGGTTTTAATATTTCCACCTTACAGATAAATAACCAGAAGATCAGAAATACTACTAAATGTTATCAAACCTAAAATACCATCGGTTGGAAGACATGTCATTATCTTATGTAGTAACACCACCAAAGGAAATCAAAAGCTCTGATAATTATAACTGTAAGACCTCACCAGTAGCACGGCAAGTCAAAATATCAGAGAATTTAAAATATAGGAAAAAACCTGCCTTTAAAACCAATGAAAAATAGTAAGAAACTTGCCCAACCTCACACAGTGGCAGAAGCAGAATTTTAATGCAGGGGACTCCAATGGACTCTCAGTCTTTCTCTAAATCAAGGCCCAGGAGCTTTTGTCAGCCACTCTTCCTGCCCAGCGCCAGGCTTAGGGCGGCTCCGTCCTCCTCTGGCTGTCCTGCTTCGCTGCTCAGGGTGGCCTTATCTTCCCCCAGCTTGTATGACATCTCACCCCACACAGCTCCAGCTCAGAGCCCCTTGAACAGGGACAGACAGACAGAGTCAAGCGTGGCTCAGGAGCACCGGTGGATGGCACTTCACAGGTGAATAGAAGGCACAAGCTGCCGAGGGCCTAACTGGTGCTGACTGGAGTCTTTGAGGGGCGGCTTGTGCTCAACAAATGATCTTACTCTTGGATTCTTGCTACACGTTTGCAGGCCTGCAATTGGATTGGCTTGTGATTAGAGTTGTTCTCAGACTGTAGGATTCCCTCGTCCTCTAACTGACACAGGCCTGATTTCTCCCTGAATATCTGGAGTTAAGGGCTTTGGAATTCAACTTGACTCTTAGTACCCCATCTCAGCTCAAGGTTCTTGTCTTGACTTCTGTTCTTCTATAAATAAGTTGCCTCAACTGCCTCATTGCTTCTGATGAAATGGTGCGGAGAGAATTAGAACTTGGGCTGCAGGTTCCAAAATAAGGTGTCTTAAGGTAAAGAAAGTAAGACCTTTATTACTACAAAACGCTGTCGTTAAAGAAACAGAACAAGTGGTACACTTGCATTTCCTCTAACTCTGACAGATTTTACTAAAATTGAAAGGTGAGTAGGAAGTGATGTTGCCTCTCAGAGGAACCATGACTAGATTAGCTCTAACTTCCTGTTCTGCCACCAGCCAGCACTGTGACCTTGGAAAGGCAGCTCTCCTGGTTGAGCCTCTGCTTCCCCATCTATAATTGAAAGAACTGAATTGGATCCTCTTGGCCCTGACACTCGGATTCTCAGACATTTCTCATCTTACTTGATTAAGCACCACCATTATTTATTGCGTTTTGTCTCTGCCCCCCAAAAGCAAAATACCCTGGGAATCACAACATTTTTAAACCTTTCACAGCATCATGGGACTCTTGAACCAGTCTAGGGTCTTTTCACAGGCAATATGCCCTCACATTTGCTTCAGGGAACCTGGTCACTGTGCTTTATCCAGATGGCCATAGAATGATTTGCCATCAGGATTATCATGGCTTTGATAAGCTTCCCGATCTAGCAGCCTGAGAGCAAGAACCATAAATTAACTCCTCACCATAGCTCTCCAGACTGGCTGGGCCTCTGGGGCAATAGGGCATCTTCCCAGCATCTTCATGCAAAACTAGACCCTGTGCCCAATGTTCACCTCTCCTCTGGGGTCTCACCACGCCTTTGTACACAGTTCTACCCCAGGGTGTGTGCTCATTTATTTGCACGCAGGTTTCCCCAAATAGGCTGACAGCTGCTTGCAAGTCCAGAACATGCTTGATGTATCTGTGTCCACAGAATCTGACACAGTGGACACAGGGCCTGGCATTGCCAAACAGGAATGCAGTGAGGGCCTGAACATGAGATTTCCTTTGTGGGCAGGAGTGGGGAAAGGGGGCTTCCTCGGGAGAGGTATCATGGGGCACCACTGGGGTAGAAGGAAGGGGACCTTAGAAGCAGTTCCCAGCCTACTGTCTACCTTTCTCCTACCTGCTATTGGAGCCTCTGTGTGTGTGTGCTGTGTGTGTGTGTGTGTGTGTGTGTGTGTGTGTGTGTTAATTTGACTGTGAGGTTTACCTGTCACCGTTGCCTCCAGGATTCCCTGAGTCCATGTCATGTCCTCCTCTAGAATTCATTATCCTTTGTGGTGTTTATGTTGCTGCTCAGCATTTGCCATTTATTTTACTAAGTATTGACATCATGCTTCCTAGGAAGGAATTATCACTCTCTTTGAGATGTTGCAGCAACGGTTCCTTTTTTATACCCCTTGGAACCCCCTTTATCTCCCTTCAGTTCACTTCTGGAACCATGTTCGGATGATCCCATTTCCTTCTTTGACCTTTGTTTAGTTTCTCCCTTAGATTTTTCTCTGAGGCTAGGGGATCACCTTATCATTATTTATCACAATTTTCTTTAGATCTTTTTTGATTAACTTGGTTATTTCAATATTTGAGTCATCTTGGCAATTTTCATCATTTATCCATGTTGTAAGTTCTTCTGATTTATTACCAGGCTTCATCAAGCACATTTTTCCCTGCTCCCCACCTCAGTAGATGAATCCAAACTCATCTGCAAAGCTTGTTCTGAGAAGCCCAAATTGTTCCTAGTTATTTGCTCCCCTTTGGGGCTGTAGAGATAAAGCTCTGGTATCTTGCCAGCCACATCCAGTATGGCTGGTCCACCTATTTTCACCTTCCTGGGATGTTCAAACTGCCAGGTGTGACATGTATGAAGGGTGGAAAAAGTGAGCCTCCTGGAGAACATTCAGATTCTCCAAGACCCAGAGTTAGGGCAAGTTTTGGGGGGTCAGAGGCACACCTCAGGCCATTGGATGTATTATGCCAGCGTCTGTCCGGCTCTCTGAGCAAACACTGTACATGGCCTGTAACATACAGAGAACATTAGCCCTTTTGATCCAAGAGCTGCATCAAATCATTTTGACCCTTTGAGGAAGATATGTAACCTGGGCCAAGTGGAGCCAGATGACTTTTTTTTATTACCAGAGCATAAAGCAATATTAAATGGTTTCACGAGTTGTAGCCAGAACATCTGTTACTAAACATTAGAAATCTGGTTTATTCAATTCTAACAAACTGGCACTCAGCCTTCTCTAAAGTAATGCCTTGCTTTTGGGGCAAGAAGGTGTTACTGACCAGTTTTCTTTTTGAACATACCATCTGTTCCACACGTCACATGACTGCCCCTCTCCTCTCTGAGAGATGATGTCCCTACTGGGAGCAAGGACTTCCCTGGGCAGAGGGGTGGCAGGGGTATGTAACAGGGTGTGGTGTTTCAAGGGCAGTCTAGCAGACCCTGAAGCGTAACTACCCAGAGGCAGCCGGGCTGTCACAGGTGGGGAGGGTGACATAAAGAAGGAAAGGTTATTTTATTTATTTATTTTTGGTTGCACTGGGTCTTCGCTGCTGCACGCGGGCTTTCTCTAGTTGCGGTGAGTGGGGGCTTCTCATTGCGGTGGCTTCTCTTGCTGCGGAGCTCGGGCTCTAGGCGCGTGGGCTCAGTAGTTGTGGCTTGCGGGCTCTAGAGCGCAGGTTCGGGAGGGAGATGCAAGAGGGAAGAGATATGGGAACATATGTATATGTATAACTGATTCACTTTGTTATAAAGCAGAAACTAACACACCATTGTAAAGCAATTATACTCCAATAAAGACGTTAAAAAAAAAAAAAGAAGGAAAGGTTAATAAGTAGAACTCTGAGGGCTGTAAACCAACCCACAGAATTGAAAAACAGGTAAGTCCTTGTGCCAATAGCCAATGCCCCCAAATTGGCCAAATTTTTCCTTCAGCTCCACTTCTACATTGCTTATGGGGCACACTGTTCTGTTCCGTACGCAACCATCCCCAGGCTTTGGGACAAATTCCCCTTCTCAAATCTTTCATTCATCATAGATGATGGAGCGTTTCTCTGAGAAATGTGAGTCTCTGATCTTTAGGACATCAACATTTTGCACAGATCAAAATAATAAGTGGAAATCAGGGCATTCTACTGGTGGGCTTTCAGACTTAAGTCACTGTATGTGTTGGTGGGCATTGGGGCAGGCAAAAGAAATAAAAGGAGAAAATCTTTCCCAATATAGAGGCGTCCCAAAATAATCCAAAGTCGCCCACTCATTTTAATCACTGTGTTCCATCATTTCTTCATTTATACACTCATTCACCGATTACTTTATTTTTCAAAAGTTTAAATGTGCTAGTCACTGTTCTAAGCATTGGGAGATGGGTGATAAAATTTAAAGAAGAGGCAGTCCATTAACTCAAGAAGTTGACAGTCTGATAAGAAAATTAAGACACTGGCACAGACTATAAAGTAGAAAATTGTGAGTCATGAGAGAGTCACTGATAAAGGATTGTGGGAAGTTAAAGGGGAAAAAGAGAAAATGTCCACTGCAAGGTTCCAGGAAGGGTTTCATGAAGCCTATGGAATTTAGGCTGGGTCTTAAGGAAGGAGAGAAAGGAGAAACAGTGGTTACTGTAAGAGGAAGGCATGGATATAGGGCAGCATGAGGCATGCTTGAGTATTGGCAAATCCTTAGTGTCCCTGAAACCCACAGTCCATGGAGAAGAATCAATGTAGACGATGGGCTGAGGCCATATCTTGTAGGTCTTTACGTACCTGGCAAAGACCTACTCAGTTAGTTGAAGGATTCTGAGCAGGCAAACAAAACTACAATTTAGGAAGATTAATCTAAACCATGAGTACATTGACAAGCAGGGTGGGGTGGGGCGGTACCTGAAAAAACGCAGGTGAGAGATAATAAAAACGCCAGTTAGAGTATTTGGAAGGGAAAAGAGAGGATACATAGGGCAGATTTACAACAGAGGAATCGATAAGTTTTCAGAGTTTACCTGCTGTTATAAAAGGAATATGGGTTTTGGAATCAGACAGGCTTTAGGATGAACTTCATTTTTTCCTCACTCTTGGAACTCCCTGGAGCAAGTCACAACTTCTCCAGGCTTCCCTTTCTTCCTCCTCAGCAATGTACCTGAACATGTGTTATTAAAGGCATAATGGGGAGGAGAGCTCGCCTAATCCCTCCCAAGTTGTGGAGAAGCTCAGATGAGGTCATATATGTGGAAACATTTCGTAAAGTCTGAAAAACCCTCAGAAGTTCATTGTGGTTATCTACATTACTACCCAGATATGTGAGACAAACAGAAGGGAAGGTCCTGGATGAACCTCGGGGTTTTGAATCAGAATGCCTCAGAAGGTAGAAAATGAAGGGAAGGAGGATGGGAAAGGACGTCACCACTCACTCCATGGCTCAAAATAAACTCCAGGTGGATCAAAGGTGTAACTGTAAGCTTGAAAACACTGAGGACATTTTATAATGTAGCAGCTGAGAAATTTTATCTAAGAATTCCAAGGAAGCTAGAAACCAAAAGAGGAAAATATCAATAAAATTGGCTGCATTAGAAGTTACAACTTCCATATAACAGAAAACAATAATAGTAAGGTGGGAAGAAAAATAGCAAACAGGGAAACTTGCTTGCCAATTATATAACTTGACACTGAGTTGATTTCTAAATACGGGAAGAGCTTTACAGAACGATTAAGAATACGAATGAGTAGCTAAATCAAAAAATAGGCAAAAAATGTGAGTAATTTATTAAAAAATACAAGTCGATATACATTACACAAAAGAAACCTAATTTAATCTTAATCAAAGATACTCAAATAAAATAAGGTCTTTCTTTTCACCTACTAGCTTGGTGATTCAATTAGAGAGACTGAAAATACTGTTTTTATGAAGGATTGAGAAATGTTTACTCTCATACACTGTTGGGGTGGGGAGGAAATGTAAATAATGACAGTCTTTCTGATGTTCGATTTGGTATGAAAAAGTGACGTATCCTTTGACCTGTCACACCCACTTCTGGAAATTTACCCTAAGAAGATAAATATGCAAATGTAAAAACATAAGTGAGTAAAGATGTTTACTTCACTATTGTTTAAATTGGCAAAAAAAATAGGAACAGTGAAATATATAATAGATAAGGTAAATAAATTGTTATATACCTAAAAAAATTTTTAGTTACTAAAATTGATGACATAGACCTTTATTTATTGAAATGTAAAGCTGTTTAGCATAGTATTAAATGAAGAAGTGTAGTACTATCCCATTTATTTAAAATATTACATATATCTAAAATACCTAAATATACATACATATATATGAATATTTATTAATTTATTCATACAAGATATGTCTAGAGTACTCTTCATTAAAATGTTACCAGTATTTTTCTCTGGATCATAAGATTTCCGGTGCATTGTTCTGTATTGCTTCAATTTTTAAACTTTTAAAAACATTTCTGCCAAAACAATCACATTTTGAAATGAAATATATGAAATAAATTAAGAGAAGTAAGCAAAGATGGAGAGAAAAAAGAAAGATGGGAGTAAGAGGGAAGTGTATTAAAATGAAAACATGGGATTTTAATTTATGGAGGTGACTGAGTGATAACACAGAGAGGTCAATGTCATTGAAAAAACAGAAAAAGGTTATTACTTACAATTTTCAAGACAAGAAGGCACACCATGCCATCCATGCAGGGCAACGTGAGGAAGAACCAGGCTTGGGCCGGAGGCAGTGAGGAGAAAGCATAGCCAAGAGCTTTTACTGGGTTTTCTGTGGACAGGGCAAAGCAGGGAAAACAGTTTAGGATTGGTTGGTTGGAATAATGTTGGTGGGCTGTGGGATATAGCGGTGGTTATCTGGTACCTGGCCCTGGGTTTATTTAGAGCAGGGGGAATATTAGCTTGGTGTGTGAGAATTTAATAAAGGAGGTGGCTGGGGGTATGGGCATGGAATTTGTAGGTTTGCGTGTGAAAGATGTGTTTGCAGACAAGTTGTTTATTATCTTTATGAATTGGCCAACCCCAGGAGGAGCAGTCAAACATCACAAAATTAAAGCCGTGATTAACACAGGAGGGAGTGAATGGAGGAGAGGAGAGAAGGAATAGATTTTGGGGCAAAGTCCTGAGAAAGTGGAGGTGATAGAGTGTGAGGGTAAGTGGAGGGTCTTGCTATGGTCTGAAGGAGGAACAGTGCTTCCTCCAAGGATGAAGTGATGTGTGAGAAGCTACACAAATGTCTGCTATATAGAGAGAGAGAGGCAAAAGGAACTCACCCTCAGATGGCCTCAGCCTTGGAGAAAAGTGGTCTAAGTTATTCTTAGAAAATTATCGACATAGAGTTTGGTAAAGAATTTTAAAAGAATTGGAGCAGTTTTAAACAACAGTTGGAGAAAATTCAGCATGTGACTTTCTATGTGTGAGTAAAAGAATAGCCATTGGGGTCCTACTATGATTATAGTCAGGCACAGAAGAAAGGGTAAGTTTGACTCAGGATATTTGCTAATGGAATAGACTCTTAGACTTTTTCAGCCTAATTCTTAAAGTTCAAATCCTTGAACAAACCAGTTTCTGCACCAGGAAGTGGCTTCCTTGGCAGGCCAGCAAGATGATACAAGAACCTCTGTTGGCTGCAATATAGACCACTGTCCACCATCATGGTTGGCTCTTGAATCATGTGAGAAGCATCCTGGGATACTCCTTTCCCTCCCCTTCCTTGTTGGCTGGAAGACTCACCCCTCTACATACCAACCCTTCCCCTTACATATTCACATTAGGAAATGATTAATAATAACCCTCATTCCAACCCCTGACATGGCATGAGAAAGGGGTGAGAAAAACCATAACACATTGTCTTATGACTTTTCCCAAGATTCCATATCTTGAACATTCACAGATCTCTCTGTTTAAATCTTTCTCCTTAACAACTCGTGACTTGCCCCACATGAGACTCACATGAGGTGGGAAATAAATTTGTTAATGAATGAATGAATTATGTCATCCTTTATTTCAATAGAGCTTTACCATGTGCAGTACGGTATAGAAGATGACCTAATTATCATTGCTTTGTCTCTTCATGCTTGGTTGAGTAACTGATGTCTCCAAATGCTTGAGTGAGGGCAGATGAAGGAGAGAAACATGAAACAGCTCCCAGGTGTCAACTGATTCCACGTGACGGAGGCTGGCTGTGGGAGGTGATAAGCGTGTTCTGTGGACATCAGGCTGGGCTGTGCCAACATGGACATATTCAGAAAAACAACAACCAACGTGGTCATTTCTCTGGGCCTTGTCTTCCTTTCTTCCAACCAAGCTGCATTCTTTACTCCTGATTTGGAGGCTATTTACAGTGCATCCCAGGGAGCCAGCCCATGGCACCGACTCTACTTTCCTTTGGAAATATTAGAATTTGTCTCCTGAGGGAGTCAGAAGGATTGTTTGTTAGTTTAAAAATAAGTCATACGTTTGATCGTGATTGTGCAAGACTCTCTCCTCCTCAATAAAGTGTCCATTTCAGGGCTGGTGGAAAAAGGAAGCTATGCCTATAGGGAGACTGAAGGCAGGACTATTGTTTAAGGGGGTATGCTGTCTCTTATCTGGAGATAAGAGAGCCAAGAAGAGAAGTAATATCACTGCAGGGACTGCCTGCAGTGTAACTGATGCTTTTTACCAGGAAATAGAAGTCAAAAGGGAAAAGAATTACCCATTCGTGGGATTAATACCCAGGCCAACTTTTCCCATTGCATCTCTAGTGGATCCTTTGAAATAAAAAGGTCAGAAAAAACAAGCAGGAGTTGTACAATATCTGTGACATCTAAAACAGAGCTTTTGAAAGTCCCAGCCGGCTTCAATAACTGTCCCATTCTTCGTCATGTCAGCTAAGCTCCAGCCTGGACCTTCACTCTACACGAAAAACAATTCTTATTTGAATCACACAGAAAACTCCCTTTTTTTAATCCAAACACACATTTTCTCTGGGCAATCTTTTTCATTCTCATAGCCCAACACAACACGTAGGATGATAAAACCTAGCATGTAGACTTTAGACTCAATCTTTTTTCTGAGCTCTTATCCTTTCTGCAAAGTTGTATCTGATTATCTCAGAGATGCGTTAAGTACAATGTTTCCAAAACCAAAACCATCATGTTCTCTCAAAGCCAGTATCTCCTCCTTCCTGATGTGTTAGTCAATGGTCGCCCGTATCCAGTCTTTTGAACTCAAAAAATACCTGCAGCGCTACCAGAGCTCCTGTCCTAAAGGCTTGGTCATATCAGGCCTCTTTGAAAACGAATAAGATACACATCTCAGCCTGGAATGATCAGCTTACTGAAGTCACAGATCTGTGCACTGTCTTTATTATCTTATTTGCTCTCTCTGAGGCGTACAATGCCTTTGGCCACTGCCTCTTTCTTGAAACTCCGTCTTTCATTCCTGTAACCACCTTTTCCTTTATTCATTCCGTTTGAAAGTTTCTTGCTTTGGCTCTTCCTCCTTCTTCCCTACAGTGATATTATTCCTTAATAAAGATATTATTTAATCTTCCTTATTATCTATATTAGAGTGCCTAAAAAGTCATCCTGAGAGCTTCTTATTCAGTAAATCGAGGATTTATATATTTTACAAGCTCTCAAGGTGACTCTAAGTGGTCTAACACCATTCTGTATATAATTTGTGAGATACCAAATGCAAGGTGGCACTGTCTTTACAAACAGTATGTATACTATCATATGTCTGTAACCTATACTTCTCCTAGCAGGACCAGACTGGTTAGATATTCATCAGACCAATTTCCTCTACTCTCTCGCAGTTCTGTGTGGCCATATGTCTGAGTTCTAGCCTGTGAGTGGAAGTAATATGCCCATAAAAACCTTCCATTTGTACTTCTCCATGCTCTTTTCCTCTTCCAGTTGGCTGAGTCAATATCATGGAAAATTGGCAAGTCATGTGCTAAAATGGCAGAGGCTCTATCATTCTAAATCATTAACATACTGCACAGAGAAGGATTTCCATGCTGATTTTTTTTACTCTTTCCAGTACTGTTACATCCAAGAAACAAACTTACATTGTTCCAAGCCATTGAAACTTGGGGGCTATTTGTTAGAGCAGCTGACATTTCACTAATACAGTTAGGTGAAAGGTAACAGTAAATCAGCCATTTCCATGGTATAGCTCAAGAATATCTGACTACTCTGCCTCCTGGGTTCCGGTAAAATTGCTTAGTCCAGGGGTTATTAACTTTTCTTGTGCCACGGATACCTTTGGCAACCTGGTGAATCCTATGAATACCTTTTAGAAGAAAAAAATGTTTAATGCTTAAAATAAAGCATATATAAAAGACACATACCACAAAAGAAACTAACTTAATTTAAATAGTTAAATAATCTTTAAAACTTAAAATATATGGTATTGTTATTAACATGTTCAAGAGCAAAACAACACATTTAAAATGTAAGCAAGTTAGAAGTGGATTTTATTTTTTACAAACATATTAGTACGAAGTCTGGTTCAAGGCCATTGTTTCTTGCCTTGAATAAGGATATTGAACTGTGGGGTGGTCTTCGTCAAGGCAACACACATGTCATGTTGGGCATTTAGTCAATGTTGATTTTTTGTTTTGATGGTTACAAGTGTAGAAATCCCAATTCACAAAGATATATTGAGGTATTTGGAATAAAAACTTCCATAGATGGTATTATAAGTAAGCCCAAGATAGTCTTTCAAGGAATACCAGAAATCTCCACGGATTTTTGAGTTACACTCCAATGTTTTGCGATTTTAGTTTTGCGATCAATGAGCTCATATTTGGCTAGATCAACAGCTTTGATACAATTTATATCAGAAACTGTTCAGTAACACATAGTGAAAATGACTCATCCCTTTCCACATATTGATCAACAAACAATTGTAGAGAGAATGTATTGCAGATGTCTGGGTAACCGGTCTTTGGTGGCTGATGATACCCGGCTTTGGGTTGCCTGAAAGTCATCTGGAAACATTACACAAGAAGAGTGTGATCATGTGTGATCTACGTTTAGGATAATAACTACCGTAGTTTAAAAGAATTCTGAAATATCTGTAATAACTGTCATGCAATAGGGCAATATCCTATTTCTATTGGTGAATAGTCACAAATACTGCTAAAACTCCTGTTGCTTATTTTCTACATTTATAATGAAAAGAAATGCTAAATTTCCCGTTAAAGTTATTGGAAAAAAATGTGTAATTTTTTCTCAACCAAGTTCAAAAACCCGTTGAATTATGCCCATGGAAATCTTGGGGAGAACTGTGGACTCAGGTAGAAACCCCTGCTCTAGCCCTTTGAGATACTTTTGTGTTGGAATAGAATGCTCCCTTCTTGCCAGAAGTGTTGACTGTGCATGTGCACGTGGCCTTAATGCGTCCAAGTGTATGTCCTGAAGTGAGGAAATAACTCACTCCTTCCTTTCTTCCAGCTCAAATGGCTTCTTACTTTTTCCCTGCCCTTTACTCTGTGGCAGAAACGCCCACCAGAGGGACATCTCATGCTCTAGACCAGGCCACACACACTCTAGTTTTCAGACATGTAACGAGTACCAGCCTTTCCCTGCTCTCATCGGCTTTCTATCCTATTTCTTCCCTGAAAGCAGTCTTGTTTTCTCATAATTTTATGAGTACCGTATAAAATATAGGGCACCATATAAAAGTGAAATGGAATTAACCTATATAGACACAAAAATACAAATAAGCACGTGTGTTCACCATGTTTACCCTTCCTTAGGATAATTACCCTAAACATTAGAGTTACTGCACACACACAGACACACACGCACACATACAGATTAATTTGGTATTATCAGTGAGTCACATTGCTCATGGAAGGCATCCACTAGATTATGAGCTTCAAGAGGAATGGAGTTGAGTCTTAGACATCTACAAACCTCTGGTTCCGGTCTCAGTGAATGACACAGAGCATGTACTCTGTAAATGTTTATTAAAGTGAACCAAAGCCTGCTAGTTTAGGAATGATTTCAAAATATCTTGAATAGATTTACATCTGAAATAATTGCCACAGTTTTTTTTAACTGAAGTAGAGTTAGTTGAATGTAATATAGCCTTTCAGTAATCCTGTAACCTTGGGAAAGTTACTTAAACTCTCTGCAGCTCACTGAACTCATGGATAAAATAAGGATAATAATAACTACTCCGTAGAATTATGAGGATTAGCACATAGCAAGTATTTAGAGAATAATGCTTGGCACATAGTAGGCACTCTGTAAACATCAGCTCTATAATTATTACTAGAAGTTGTAGTATTCATAGTAGTCATTTCATCACTATTAGAAGTGCCGGGGAGTATTGAAATGCTCAGAAATTAATGTTCTACAATAAATACTAGATCTTATTGCTTATTAAGATCTTGTGCTTGTTTTTTATTAAAGTATCATTGATATACATCATAGTAGTTGTAGGTGTACGTCATAGTTATTTGGTATTTATACCCATTTTGAGATGGTCACTGTGATGTCTAGTGACCATCTCTCACCATACAAAAT
Organism: Eschrichtius robustus; assembly: GCF_028021215.1. NCBI lineage: Eukaryota > Metazoa > Chordata > Mammalia > Artiodactyla > Eschrichtiidae > Eschrichtius > Eschrichtius robustus. The sequence continues at coordinate 13,771,837 of NC_090838.1, forward strand.
TATTATATTATTGCCTATATTCCCTAGGCTGTACATTATATCCCCATGACTAATTTATTTTATAACTGGAAGTTTGCAGCTATTAAGAATTTTTTACCTATTTTGACCATCCCCCAACACCCCTCCCCTCTGGCAACCACCAGTTTGTTCTTTGTATCTATGAGTCTGTTGCTGTTTTGTTTTGTTTGTTCATTTGTTTTGTTTTTTAGATTCTACATAGAAGTGAAATCATACAGTAATTGTTTTCTCTAACTTATTTCCCTCTAGGTCTACCCACATTATCGTAAATGACAAGATTTATTTTATGGTTGAATAATATTCCATTATATATATATACCACACCTTCTTTATCCATTCATCTATCAACGAACACTTAGGTTCCTTCCATATTTTGGCTATTGTAAATAATGCTGAAATGAATATGGGGGGTGCATATAATGAATTATCACCTCACACCTGAATGGCAATTATGAAAAAGACAAAAATAACAAGTTTTGGTGAGGCTAAGGGGAAAGGAGAATCCTTCTGCTTTGTTGGTGGGAATGTAAATTAGCATAGCAACTATGGAAAACAGTGTGCAGCTTCCTCAAAAAAATTAAAATAGACCTACCATGCGATCCAGTAATTCCACTTCTGGGTGTTTAGCTGAAGAAAACAAAACCAATAACTCTTGTGTCTGCTTTGAAGTTTGCTTTGTCCTTCCGCTTTTTTACCAGCCAGTCAACTATCACTCTGAGTTACTCCCTACCCTGAAAGTTCCCCTCTAAATTTTATTTTGTAATTGACTCTGAACTTGGAATCAGGATAATGCACGACTATTTGTATTAAATAGTATTAAATAGATGTGTCTGTGTGTCCCATAAATGCATCCATTTTCCTGACTTTTATGATAACTATATCTAGATGTCTAGAAGGATTCATTTTCCAGATAAATGGCTGTATCCACCTAATAAGTAAGGTATTGCTGTATGTTTGCCTGTGTACTGGCATCACCTTTCTTCTATTTCCTTTATCATGATTAACTTCTCCATCCTCGCCCCTGGTCATGAGGCAACAAATTCTTTCAAAGCACCACAAGGTCATGGTTGGAAAATGGTAAACTGCCTGATTTCAGGGTCAGTGACTACTTCAACAGTCTATGATTTATGTACTTGACCAATTCCAGGCCTCAGGTATCTTTAGAGTTGAGTGGGATTGGCTAGACACCACAAAGGCATTTCTTCTCGTGCTTTGGATTCCAACTAATAAAGCAAAGGATGATATTTCTTCCTGTCAACACATGCACTTGCCTGATGTGATTTCCGGCCCCTGCTGATGCGCTGGGGCAGGGCTGTGGCTCTAGCCACACCGGTGGACATGAATACTGTTCTGGTTTTAGCGGCGGAGCAAATACTAGAATGTCTAGCTCTGTAGGTGGTGGTGTCATTCTTGATGTGTTTCTTGCTGTCTAACAAGTTGGTAACATAAGTTTTATAAATCTAATGCTATGGTGGAGACAAGATGAATGGAAGATTTTGTATTTAGGAAGAATATGCCTATGGGGCTTTTAAACAGAACAGTATTGAGTTATTTGTGTCACTGTTTTATGGTTCTGGATAGTCTGTTCTAGCTGGACAAAATGTCAAAATTTATGGTAACATCAGGCTAAAGAATGGTGTATTTTTAACATGCTCATATGTCCCCTTCCAGCTGAGGGAGACTTAGCATGGTTCCTACTGCTTTGGCTGGACCAGTTTCCCTTCTGGCTTCTTGAATGGGGTTGTGTCTTGGGAAAAAGGGCCTTCCCAGGACAGGACTTGGCCGACTTAATGCGCATCAACAGTATAACCAGATAAGAAGCAGACCCCAGAGCAACAGGAGCATTTTCTTTGGGGAAGGATGGTGCAGTGGGAAGTTCAGGGGATGCAGAGGGAAAATGTTGATTTCAGGTCTCAGCTCCATCACTGCACAAACCAAGGTATCCGCCTTGAGCAGGTACCGGGACCTCTCTGGGCAATCAGCGTGGCTACCATGGAAGGACACACTCAGATTTCCCTCAAAAAGGAAACTTCCGGTGGGGACGGTGATTTGCTGACACATGCAGCTGCGCTCTCAGGATCCACCACAGCCTTCTCGCCAGTGCCACTCTCTTCCAGGGACGCTCCCAGACGGCAACTGAACACAGCAGGGTCTTCCTGCCCAACACAGGACTTCTCTCATGGGCAGTAGGTGCCCTGGGGCTCCCATCACCGGCCAGCACACTCAGCTGCACCGGAGTCTGAGGCGCTTCCTACTCAACCCTCTTTCATCTTCTCTCTCCACTCGGAGGTGTCAGAACAGCATTGCACTCTGCAGAAACCCCTGCCTGCTCCCGTTCCTTCTCCCCTTTTTCTTCACGGGAATGTTCCCCCATAAAGCTCTCGCACACCAGTTTCCATCTTAGTTGCTGCTTCTCAGAGGACCTGAACTGACATGGTCAGTGTGTGGACATATGTTATGTTTTGCCTACACCCTACATTTTCCCTCTTCTTATAGGAATGCAATCCCCACATAAACCCAACCACCTTATTGGAGAACTGCTCTTCTTCAACCCCAAGCATGGGGTTATGATAGACTGTGAAGAAGATAGCCTGCCTCCCTGTTTTGCTGCCACTGGGGTGGGCACATAAGTCAGGTTAGATCACTGTTCTCATGGCCCTGTTTGCAGTGGTTCAGGTGGGCTTGTGACCAAATCGGTTGAGTCAGTCCTCCCCTGGGATATGCCACACTGACACTTAGAGAGAAAGTTCCTCTCCTTCCTATTAGAGATGAGCTAAGGGTGTGAACCTAACTTCTGATAACCATGCATGTTATCAAAGGAAAGAATCTAAAACAAGGAAGCCAACAGTCAGAGAAGAGCGGGAGTAAGAGTCTCAGGGTCCAGAGTCTCCAGGCTGGAGGCCCTCAGAGCTGCCCTTCTTCCTGCCGCTTTTCCTCTGGGTCTGAAATCTACTTCAGAAACCTTCTACTCTATCTCCTGCCTTTTTATTTTTCAACTTAAGTTGAAAATTAAATTGAAATTGAAAATTAAGTTGAAATTGAATTAGGTTCTCTCACTTACACTTGAAATAGTTTTCATTAATAGATTCAGTTTCTAATAAACTGATTCTATAAACCTGTTCTATAAACTGAGGTTGCTCCTGCCTTAGAAATGGAGAGAAATCCAGAATAGTAGGAAATATCAGCAAAGTGCCCGACACAGAACAGGCATTCATCAATATTTTTTGAATGAAACTGCAAAAACATAAGAAAATTAGAGTTCAGGTCCAGGAATAAGGGCATCGTTCTCAAAAAGTCCTAATAGTGCCTGGCACATTGTCAGCACTCAGTTACTATCCTGTGGAACTAAACTAAGAAGATGCAAGGACTTGGATTTCCTGCAACTTTGTTTACAAGTCAGGGTCCCTGGGACTAGCATCCTTTCTGAGACTGTGGTCCACCTTCTGCTTCCAAGTCAGAACTCATCAGCTGGAGAGGAACGGCAGAAGGAAGGGTAGTGGGGAAAGGGGCCTAGAGATATTTAGAGGGAGTGACAGAGGCGAAGAGAAATAATCATATGGGAAGTAAAGAGCAGGGCAACCAGGGACGGCCAGTGACCTATGGTTTTTTTCATTGTTTCAATGAAAGGAGCCTCTATCCAAGGCCAGACTGAGACCCACGGGTTTTCCCAGTAGACCAACAGTTTGGCTCCCCATTAAACCAATATTCTTTTTTTTTTTTTAATTTTCTTTCTTTCTTTCTTTCTTTCTTTCTTTTTCTTTCTTTCTTTCTTTCTTTCTTTCTTTCTTTCTTTCTTTCTCTCTCTCTTTCTTTCTTTCTTTCTTTCTTTCTTTCTTTATGGCTGTGTTGGGTCCTCGTTTCTGTGCAAGGGCTTTCTCTAGTTGTGGCAAGTGGGGGCCACTTTTCATCGCGGTGCGCGGGCCTCTCACTATCGCGGCCTCTCTTTGTTGCGGAGCACAGGCTCCAGATGTGCAGGCTCAGTAGTTGTGGCTCACGGGCCCAGTTGCTCCGCGGCATGTGGGATCCTCCCAGACCAGGGCTCGAACCCGTGTTCCCTGCATTGGCAGGCAGATTCTCAACCACTGCGCCACCAGGGAAGCCCAACCAATATTCTTTAAATATTTGTTCAACATTTGTTTAGTGGAGGTGAGTTGGAGTCAGCAAGGAATTCTGTTGCTAGTGATCGTTTCCATGCCAGGCCACTGCCTGTTTTGACAAACAAGATTTATTTACACATGATCAGGACTATTAAAGGTTGCATGGGGAGGGTAAACTGCCACCATTTGTAACTTTGCTGGTGTTAGCGTGTCTTCTGGGTGGGAAATATGATCCTAATCTGTGGGTTAATCAGGTTCTGCTCATCCCAAGGAGTAATAATTGGAGAGGAGGCTTGAAGGACACATTTCCCAGATTGATGCCAGAAGACGGCCTAGTGCAGAGGAAGGGAGAGAGCATTGTCGGTCGGTAGAGTCAATTTCTTGGTATATATATGATGGATCTGTCTGTATTTGTATCTCTATCACATATCATTCAGCCTCTTATCCACTTTACATGGCAAGATCCACAGAAAACTGCCTTTACTTCTGATTGGGAAAGAAACAGACATCACACAAAACTTAGTCCTGAACCTATAAGTACTCTAAGTATTTTTTAAGTGTATGGAAGCATATCATTAAAATATCCGGTGGTCAACTTACCCATAGTAAATAATAATGAGCAGGACGAGATGGGAAGGCGTGTGAGTGTGGTGACAAATCCGAGCATGCGTGACCTGGCAGGTCACACGGGCGAGATGGATCCCAGAGATTTCCTCATGGGCGCCAGGTGTGGGGGGGGTGGGCAGGGACTCCTCAGAAGCAGCAGGAAGTGTCCTCTGGGTGAGAAGCAAGGGTAGGGTGGCAACCCCTGAGCTGAGCACACTGAGCATTCTGGGACCTCATCTCAGAACCCACAGGCTCATTTGCCTCAAAAGCATATTTTTGCATCAATTGTCAGTGAATAGAAAATTGGTAACTTGCTCAGGGAAATGGCATTGTTTTGTCACAGTGTTATAAGAGGACTGTCTACAGGGAGCGGCCTTTTGAGAACATTTAGTCCCCACTGCTTTCCCACTGTGTTCCAAAGCCAAATGCTTGATGGCCACCTTTGTCACTGTTGCTTTTGACTTGCCTGGAGCCACCAGTGTCAGATCTGAGACCTTCCCTTTCCTATCCCAACACCTGCTTCTTATTTACACTTTCATCTTGGTGAAAATGTGCCCCACTCCACCTTTGAGACTGTCATGCCTTCATAACCACTTTTGTCTTACCTCTCATGACTAATTCACCCAAGAGCCTTAGCTAACCCCAAGCCCTTTGTCTCCCTTCCTCTCTGCAAAGAAAAAAATTCCCATCCTTGTTTTATATTAAATGCAATCAACAGTCATTAACTGAGCTCTGATAGCAGCACTTGGGACACAAAAAATGATATATACAGGCCCCAGGGGCTCTTCTCCATAGGAGTTCACATTCTAGCAGGATTAAACAGAAACACACAAAACTGGTGAAAGGTAGAAGAATGCAGGAGAAGGATCAGAGAATTCTGACTAAAGGGATGAAGGAAATTGACATGGAAGAGGTGCCATGGAGCTGAGCAATGAATGACAAGTGAGGTTACAATACCTGGAATATAGTGGGGAATGCAGTCCATGCCAGGCAACCAGCATATGCGCACGCAGCAGAGGTGTGGCCTAAGCACAGAGGAATTAAAATCAATGGGCTGTAGTTATGGAAATAGGAACTGTTCTAGCAGCCATCTCACTTATTGCTACATTATTTTACAATGGTCCCTGGAAGTTGTTTATAAATTTTCTCCGCTTTGCTAGTGCACTTCTCCACTACCTGGAGCAGAGACAGGACCCCATCGGGTGGTCAACAGAGGCCAGATCTGTGAGTGGGTGTTCGTTCAGTCTACAGAAAAAATAAGCAGCAGTGGCCTCATGCCCCAGGCATGCAACCATTCTAAGCAGTCTGTTTTCCTAGGATGAGGTCCCAGTCTCAGAAGGGGTGGGCCACTATGTGGTACACACATTGGGGAACAGCCTCACAGCTCCCCTGTGTCTATCAGTCCATTGATTTTGATGGAGTGAGCCTCTACTTTTCAGTTTATTTTTAAGGCCGTGGATATGGAACCAGAGCTTAGTTGGTGGAATCACCACATTTTCACACCAGCGTTTGCCAGTTGAGTGATTACTGAGTGAAGCAATCCAGACTTCTGCCAATGCATCGAACACGAATGGAACCTGATTCCTTTGCTCTTTTCTTATTAGTAAGCGCTTGAAGTAAATTTCAGAATTTCCCGTTGCTTGAGTTTTGAGCTTGGAAGGAAACTGTCTCATTTATTTATTTATTTATTTGGAGAAATTTGCAGTTCTTTGAATGAATAATCAAGGAGGTCTTTGCAGACCATTTTGTCCTCTGCTTGAAAATGGCCTCCAACTCAGTTTGAAAAAAATCCTTGCAACTTTACATCATGTTTGTTTTTGTCAGTTGATATTGTTAATACTGACATAAACATATGTTTATGTTTATAAGTAATAAACATATGTTGACTAGGTGATTGCTTAACTGAGGGATGATGGAGTTGTCCTGGGGTTTGCTTCCCTTTATTTTCAAAACCACTCTTTCATTCCAAGTACCTCAGACACCCACCCTGATAACAGGGTCACTCCAATGGCCTCTGAGGTCCCACTGTCCGTCATCCATGTCCCCTCGATTTCCAGGGAGAGGAGATACTGTATTCTTTCTTGTCCACTCTGATCTCAGTGGTATTTGCTTTGTCCCTGCCGAAGAGTTATGTTTCAGTCAGCTGGCTTTCTTGGTTTTGGCAAATCCTGTTTGATATTTCTCAATTACAAACTAATGATTCATATTTCAGCCTCCTCTGATTTAACATGAGCACAGCAGATTGGAGTTGTTAAATCAAAGAGAGCTGGAAAAGCAAAGCCAATCCTTCAGAGTCGGTGACAATCTCTGTAGTTTTTGGTGCCATTGGGAAATCTGAAAGGAAAGGCAGAGGGACCTAGAAGAAAAGAGTTTTTAATCCATTTAGAATTGAGTGGCTTAGCTTGAGTTGAGTGAGTAATTATATTTCGTAAACATTCTGTGGAATTGGTCACTGTGCTTGTCAGCGTATTTTTATATTAGGCAGTAGTAACAAAATCCCAGAAATCTCAGGTCCGCTGCTCTGCTCACCAGGCTTGTCCAACCCAAGTCAGAGAGGGACTCTCTCCAGCCAGAGCCCAGGTGGACAGAGCCTCCCTTTGCTGGCCTTTGTGGCAGCAAAGAAGAGAGACTAGATACTTTTACATGGGCTTTGTCACTGCTTCAGCCAAGAAATGACAGTTGTTAGTCCTGCCCATATTTCTTTGGTCAGATCAAGTCACAGTTGAAAGGAGGATAATGCAACTCCCTGTGGGCTCGGAAGGAGAAAAGGATCAAATATTGGCCAATACTAACAACGTCGACAACATCTGCCCTTCTGCTCATCAAATGATTGCTTCACCTTTGTTTCCACATAGAAAGCACTTCTCCTCTCGCCCACAGTAGAAAACCCAGGGTGTCCTTCACTCATCACAAGTATGTCAACATTCAGGACACAGGGGCATGGATGGTAGTCTCTACATTAGGTTTGGACAATTTTTTTTCTCTTGATTCAAAGACTCATGTACTAAAAAGGCAATATGCCATTGTGAAATGGGGGCAGGATTTCCATAATAAACACTGCCACGTGGAAAGGGGAAGAATGAGGACACGTATCCACCACTGAACTGACAATTCTGAAATCTAACTGGGGATGAAATATCTTGGGGCCCCCTAACCTGAAAAAGGAGAATATTCCTTAATTAAGCCCTGATTCTGCTCCTTGCAGGGGCCACTCCTTAGTTCTTCTCTGACCCCTGGATCTGCCCTGTAGGAGGGTCTTTCTTTTCCATTTTTATCCTTCTTGGGCACTTTGGATAGGGGCATTGGGTGACATACACGCTTTGTGGACTGAGTTCTCTTCCTATTATTTTTGCATTTAAACTAGTCAATCCTTTCCTGAGCTCCTCTCTTTCTGGTAACACTTTGCCAAATGCTGCCACTATTAAGACACTATTAACAGCCTTATTTACCTCCTGTCTCCTAGAGCCATAACTTCATTAAGTTCACGATCTGCTTCTCACACCATTATTGGTAATTATTTTACCAATACTCAGAGTCATAGAGTCAGAATTTGAACCCATCTCCTCTTGATTGTATACCTTTTCTATTTCCTTTTATTCTACTGAATTTCTACAACTGCATTTCTGTAATGTTTAGCACAGGAAAGAGGGTGCTTTACTGAAGTGCTCCTAAAACTGTTATATGCACATCAATCACCTGGGAGTCTTACTAAAATGCAAGTTCTAGTGAGGATAGGCCTGAGATTCTGTATGTCTAAGATCTCAGATGAAGCTGGTACTACGAGTCTATGGATCACTCTTTGAGCAGCAAGGATCTAGAGGATGTCTGTAATAATCAAGGACATCTTGTGGGAGACCTTTGCAGACATGAACACTTATCCAAAACAATGTCTTTTCTGATCATCTGGAAAGGCAACGTTTTAAATGACACATTAAACAGGTGATAATTTTAAAATATGAAAGTTTTATTCTCTGGGCCTCCTTGTAAGGGATTCAGCTGTGTGAATGACACCTCTGGAGTCGTCCATTGTAAAATTTGCATGGCCTCTTTGCCTGAAGGGCAAACTAGAGTTGCACTCTGCATAATATTTGACCAATATTTTCTAGTGTAGTAGCTGATAAAAAAAATATTATTTTTCTTTGGACATTGTTAAGTTATTGGGAAGAGTGTCTGGATAGCTGCAGAAAATATAACAACCTATGGCTCACCTTCCATCATTTAACGTCCCCCTGCTAATTTCCACTGCCATGATGCCATGATCAAACTGGTGTTTGTGGTATGGTACTTGCTCCTTATGCTCTGATCCAAATATTGAAACAAGAAAAGATACTTTGGAAGAGTCATGTCTTATTTTTATGATCCAGAATTTGCTCCTCCTTAGTCTGAATCATCCCTCTGCTTTTCCTTTGGGAACCATCCCTGCCCCACTCTGTGTGGACTGGTGGGACATTTGTGGTTCCCTATCCTACCCCTAGCCTATGTGAGTGACCCAGGGTGGCCAATCAGAGTATACTGGCCCTTGGCAATGGTGATTTGTTCAAGGATAAACACATCACTCAAATAGAATAAACCAAGGTCAGCCCTGAGAGATGATTTATTTCCCCTGGGATAGAAACTCACTCTTTTATTCAGAAATCACAAGCAATAAAAATTATGAGAGCCTGGAGCTTCCTAGAACCCTTATCTTCAGCCATATGAAGAAACACTGCTAGATGAAGTAAAGGTAAATTAAATAAACAAATATATAAATATAAAATTAAAAAAAAAATCAAAGCCTGAGGTAAGGGGGTAGAAATGACTTTATTAAAGACTCTGGATCCAGCCTTGCCTTCAGCCCAATCCCTGGATTTTCCTTTGTGGTGAGTTGGATTTCTGTCACATTTCCAGAAGGGTCATGACTAACAACCTCCATTATTTCCCAATAGCACAGCTGATATTCAACTGGAAGATTTAAACAAGGTTTTGCTAAGGGTTCAAGGATAACAGTAGGGAAATAAGCAAAGAGCAATAGCAAATTAGACAGTCTGGCTTACATCTCACATGCCCCTCGTATTTACCCTGCAATCAACTGCAGTTCCTTGACTAGGATCTACATCAGAGGAGAGCAGTCATCCCTCCATCAAAAAACCCCAAAGAGCTTTCCAGAAACTAAACCTGAACTACCTCTGTGGCCTCATATCCTGCCCCAACCTACCTCTTACTCCATGCACCTAATTGTCCTGGATCACCTGCAAATCCTCCACACTCACTGAGAACTTCCAAACTCTGTATCTCAGCTCATGTTGGTCCTTGACAAAGATTCTCTCCTTGACCAAACACTAGCCAGGTTTCTCTGAACCCTTTCTTGACTAGGCTTCAACCCTGGCCTATAAAAACTTGAACAAAACACTAACATAGTTTCTTACAGCCCAAGGTCACATCTCTAGGATGACCCGAGCCCCCATTAAGGTATCCGCCTGAGAAAACTCAAGACTGTCAAAAGAATTTCGTTTGTTCAAGGCAACACCTGAAGACAGGGCCCTTGTCTTCCAGTCCCTGTGGGAGGGTAGGAGCCTCACTCTGATAAGCTGATAAGAGTCAGTTGACAAACACAGATGGGTTTCCCACGGACCAACCCCTCCTCCCAGTGTTTTGTAATTCTCACTTCCCTGACACTACTGAGCCTCTGGTCACCCCCTTCTCTATTCCCTTATTCTCCCTTTAAAATGCCCAGTTTCCTCTGTACAAATGGGAATTGAGTTCAGTTCACACTGGACTCTTTTCTCCATTGCAATAGTATATCACTGGTGAAAATCTGTCTTTAGCACATTAAAGAGTGTCAATCTGGCTTTGTTTACCTTTGACAACTTCATCCTGGAAATCTCTTCCTTCACTCACCCCTTTCCTAACTTGAAAATCCTACTCAACCTTCAGGCACAGCTTAAAAATTTCACGTCACATTCCCTAAGTCTCCAGCCTGTGTCTTTCTCTGTATTCCTACAGGATGGAGCTTGTATCTCATCTCAGCCCTTAATTACACTTCTGTGTTTTTTTGTTTGTTTGTTTGTTTTTTGTCTCCTTCACTGGTCAGTAAGCTCTTTGGAAGCAGGAACTATGTGTAATTATCTTTGGGTCCAAAAGCAAAGCTTCAATATGTCTTTTTGTTGTTAGTGCTTGAATCGCTGCCTTAGCGCTGTTTTCCACAGATTTAAAACTAAGTAATTTGGCCAGATCTCTAGACCCTGCCTCTGGGCCTCTGATTTTAGTAGAAATATAAAATAATTTATACCTTAGTGTGGCAAGAAGTTATGATACCTCCCTTTCCAAAGCTGATCGTTTCCCCGCTGGTCTTCCTGTCTTTTTTTTTTAACATTCCCTGAAATTTTTATTATTCTATGAACTTTTTGATAGAAAAATATTGTAACTCATAAATCTATATGAATGTATTCTTTATATTCTTTTTTAATTTATTTTTTGTTGGGGTAACATTGGTTTATAACATTATGTAAGTTTCAAGTGTATAACATTATATTACTACTTCTACATACACTACACCGTGCTCACCGCAAAAAATTTAATTTCCATCCATCACCACACAGTTGATCTCCTTCACCGATTTTGCCCTCCTCCCACCTGCCCCTTCTTCTCTGGTCACTACTTCTCTGTTCTCTGTATCTACATGTTTGTTTTTGTTTGGTTTAGTTTGTTCATTTATTTTGTTTGTTTCCTACATTCCATATATGAGTGAAATCATATGGCATTTGTCCTCCTTCATCTGACTTATTTCCCTTGACATAATACCCTCAAGTTCCAGCCATGAAAGAAGATGAAATCTTGCCATTTGTAACAACACAGATGGACCCACAGCGTTTCAATAAAGGAAGGCTGTCTGAGAAGGCATATGTGGTAGCTGGGGTCTCTCTCTCATAGGCTGTGCTGCCCTAGAAGGCCCACTGGGTGGGGCTCAATGACATGGACAATTTTGCCCCATTTCTGCCTAGCTCAGCTAAGGCCCCTCCCCATAAAATATATATATATATATATATATGTCTCCAAACTCAACACACACATACCACATGTTACATCATCACATCCCTCCATGCCCCCTCATGTACACATCACACACCAAACACTTGCCATCCATGCACAGATACTCATACACAGTGTATTTTGTACACACATAAACAGTGGGGGTAGACTAAATTGTGATATTTTTAAAACACATTTCAATAATTATAAAGAAGGATGTTGGACTACTCTAGTCAATGAGTTAATTTAAATAGAAATATTGAAGTAGAATGCAATCAGCAAATCTGCTTTTACAGCCTTAATTCCTTGTAATCCACTCTTAATTCTTACCCTCCAGCCCACTTTGTCTCCTTTTTGTGCTTGAAAGTGGCTTGAATTCTTCCACCTCTATTATTTTATTCACATTGTACTCAAATGCCTTCTTCAATTCTAAATTCCTAATAAACATATCCAATATTCAGGGCCCTGCCCAAAATACCCTAAATTCAGAAGTTTCTGGGACTCTCAGTCTACTAGGAACTGAATCCTTATGATGTAAACTAAATACCCATTTAAATGATTCATGATGCTTTCATGTCACAGCTATTTGATTATGTCCTTGAGGTTAGGACCATGCCTTGTATGTATACACTCAGTGCTTAATGCAGTACTGCACACAGTTGCTCAGGACATCTATAAGGACAAGCCATCTATGGGAGAGGAATGTGTGGCTCTCTCTCTACCATGGTGTGTAATTTACTGGCTCTTAGCCATAGGGCTTTCCTCCTTCAGACACCCTCCTGGATAATAGGTTATTAAAGGCACAAACCCAAGATCATAAATTACTTACCCAAGTCCCAGTAAATCTGTATTTCATAGGAAGCATGTTATTTTTGACAACAGGCCCAATTCCTTTGGAAATCACGTAGTAAGTAATAAGGGAGGTATCTTCCACAGATTCACATGATGGTTTCACATAGGGCTTTTGTCAATCCTCACTCAAAATATAACACGTTAGCCAATCAGATACCATAGTCTTGGTGGCTTCAGCCCTCACAACAGAAAGCTCATTTTCTGCCTCTCTCTTGGGGCTGGAATTTCCACTGCCCAGAATCCATTTGTCTTGAAGATTTCATTTTCAACATCAGTGTAGGAATTTAAAAAACTGTCATTTTAGCTCTGCACGAGATTAAGATAAATCAGGCTTTTTTTTTCCTCTTTGGGACTTCCTGGCCCTGGTGACCCTATACTGTTGGGTGTGCGGGGGAGGGCAGCTGTTAAAAGGTGCTGGGCTTCCCATGACTGAGGAATTTAGGACATTTAATGTGTCTAGGATACATTGATGTCCAAAACCTAGAGAATTGTGCTAAGTCTAGGAGAGGGCATGGGCTTTCTGAATGGACCAATTGGTACCAACGTTGTCAATAGTCCACTTAAGTCTGAGAGCAATTCACTGAACTCTGACACTGGAGTGAGTTTTATACAGTCTATGGAGAATGACTGCTAATTAATGCCAACTCCATAATCAGCAAAAAATTTTAATGTTCTTAATTTAATTTATTTTTAAATATCACAGACCTTTTATCCATTCATTCTTTGCTTTAACAAGTGTTTACTGAACAGATACATTGTGCCTGGGAGCTACAGATACATCAGTCAAGACTGCCTTCTCAATATGCAGGGTTCTGGGCAAATAATTTTCTAAATAAACATTTTAAGTCACCAATATCAGCATGTCAGCAGCATCTGGCAACACAATCTCATGCCATTTCATGAAAGAAATGCTATGCCGGCCAATGGGAGCTATTCCTCCCCAGACTCTCAGAAATCTAGAACCAGGGCCTGACCGCATAGCCCCAGGATATCTCCATCTGCCCCAATGGATTTGTTGGCCTCAAGTGAACTTGTATTTAGCACTGGAAGAGGACTTAGAAAATTTCCAGGAAGTCACTCCAAAGTACGAGGCTGCCTGATGAAAAAGCTGGGGCAGCACCCCCTGCCTGGGTTACCTGAGAATGGTGTTGACATTGGTAACTAAGTTGTGATTCCTGCTCTTAAGGAGATCTCCTATTGTGTGGAATGTTCTTCTAACTCTGCCTGACATGTAATAAAGTAAGTGCATTCAAGTGTTACAGATGCCACAATAATGGCATATGTATGGAGTAGTGGAAAGTCAAAAGAATAAGTGGTTATAATTTGATCGAGCTAAAGAGAAATATATTTATGTGATTATAGAGTTGTGCATTTATAGTCTTGGGATATCACCAAAAGATGATTTGGAAAATTATTTTGTTTGATTTGTCATGCTTTTCAGATGCCTATAGAAACTTCAGCATTCTGAATTGACAATCTGAAACAGATCACACTGGTAATAGGACATTTGGATGTAGAAAAAGTTGCATTTGTGTTCCAGGTGTGCCCACCACTTATTAGCTGTATGATTCTGGAGGAAGTAATTCCTCTAAGCCACCGTTTATTCATCTGTAAAATGGGAGTCATAATACTTAGTTCACTGGGTTACTTTGAGTTTTAAATTACAGATTTATCTGTAAAACCATGCTCATGGCATACAAGTTTATTTCTCTCTTGGAGCAAGAGTAATTTTGGAAAATATATGGAAAGGAAAATGCTTTTTAAAAGAAGATGATCATCTCAGTCTAGGATAGGAGCATTTCCTAGGAGCTTACTACCTGTAGGCACAGCCCCCAAAATGGCAGGTTCTAGGCCCTGCAGTAAAGGTCAGGCAATACCAACCAGGATGGCTGGGCTTCCAGGCTGAGATATACATTCCCTAAAAACATATTGGGGTATAAATGTCTATCTGAACCTCCAGACTTCCTCAGTGTCTTAGTCAGTTCAGGCTGTGTTATAGACTGAATATTTGTGTCCTACTCCCAAAATTTACACATTAAAATCCTAACCCCCAAAGTGATGGTATTAGGAGTTGGGGCTTTGGGAGATAGTTAGGTCATAAGGATGGAGCCTTCATGACCAAATTAGTGCCCTTATAAGAAAAGACACAAGAGCTTGCTCTTTCTCTTTGCTCTCTGCCATGTGAGAAGACAACTAAAAGATGGCCATCTAAAACCAGGAAGTGAGTTCTCACCAGACACTGAATCTGCTGGCACCTTGACCTTAAACTTCTCAGCCTCCAAAAAATATGATAAATTAATGTTTGTCGTTTAACCCACCCAGCCTTCCGTAATTTGTTATAGCAATCTGAACTAAAACCTCATAATCTCATCTAATCCCAATTACTTCTCAAATGCCCCACCTCTTAACACCATCACACTGGGGGTTAGGGCTTCAACATATGGATTGGGGGAGGAGGACAGAAACATTCAGTCTATAGCATTCAGTTACTAAATGCAGACTCAGACCCACAGGAATGAAGGTTCTTGGGAAACAATGAGGCTGAAGGAAAGCTGGGCCCGTTAGAGTTTTTCAGATGTCTGCAAAGCTTCCTCAGTGTCTGCCTCTGCTTGTGGATAAGGCTCTGCTTCCCCGCTGAGTAGAATGCTCAAAGCCTCAGTCCATCCGGGCTAGCCTCGTCACCTTACCTGCCGCCATCCCCAGCTCTTGGAGCACAGCACAGACTGAGCTTGAGGAGGGGTGGGGGTGAGGGCTGGGAGCTACAGATGATGAAGATAGGAATCAGGGCCCTGGGTGGGAGCTGAAGTTCAGACAAGGAGCAGGAGGCACAGACCAAAACCATCAAGATGGGAAAAGAGACTGTGTTTGGGGAACAGGGAAGATGTTAATCTGGCTCAAACCAAGCATGCTCAGGGAGGGTTGGAAGGATGCTGGGGGACTTGGGGAATGCAGGAGGTCTCTGGAGATAACATCCCCAGCCCAGAGCTTGCCTCAAGGCCCCACTCTCCCCAGGAGCAGCAGAGAAGTCAGAGAGAAGCCGTCTTTTTAGCACTTGTTGATTTTACAGTGGGAAGCTTGAGAACAAAGCACTAGGAAATTAAGAGAAATGTTCTGCACACTTGTATAGAAGGCACCACTGTTTTGGAATAGACACATCCTGTTACAATAAGTCTGCACAGAGAAACAGATGGAAGGAGATAAGTATCAGGCTCTGGCCTGCAACTCTGTCAGCCAAGAGAGAAGGAAATTTGAGATGTTAGTTATGGAGGCTTCCTCAAATCCAGGCTGGCACCAAGATTTTGTGGTTGCGTTACTTCCCCTTTTATCAGAGACCCTCCATTTCCTAGGATGCAAATATTTTGGAAGAGAAAACCCCTTTAAAGGAAAAGAAAGGAAACTGTCATTTTATTGAATGGCTCTGCCAGACTTATTTGCATTTAGTGTTCATAAAAACCTTGAGGCAGGGATTATTACCATCTCTGTTTTTATAAGAAACAGTCTCAACACTGAAGGGACTCAGCTTATATCGCACAGCTTTATAAGGGCCTGGCTTAGAGTTGCCGAGCACCTGGATTCACGTTTAGCACTTGTACAACATAACTTTTCAGGCTGGAGGCTCACTCTCTCCAAGTAGAAAAACACAGTAGCAAGAAATGGAGAAAGGATATAAATCTGTAGATGAAGCCTCAAGTTGGACCAGATCATTTCAAAGCCCATGACCATAATCAAGTCTGGTGTAAAGTCAGCAGATGTGATGAGTGCCAGGGCCCACAGGAGGGGACCTCAGATCCTTCCCCTGTCACTCAGCCTCCTCGGAAGTAACTTTCGTGTCCTAATAGCCAAATCCGTGGTCAAGCTTGATTTTCAACAAACTAAAAGCTCTGAGGAATGGCTGGACTCCGATTCCTTTATGAAGTCTTTGTGCTTTAAATTTCCGTGGCCCCTACATATAATTCAACACGTGTCTGTGTGTGTGCATCTGTGTGTGTTGAGAGGTGGGAGAAGGATGGGTTCAAATACAGCAAAAATTCTTCCATACAATGATGATGGACAATGAGACCTGATGGGTCCAACTACATTCTCTAGTACAATATAAAGCTCCACATTCAGAATATGGCATTGAAGGAACACTGAATTTGGAAGAATGAATGAATAAATGCTGATAAAGACAAGCATGAAAGAACACACTGATGAATTCCTAGGACTATCAAGTAGCATGAGGCCCACTGAGTTTGTTGCTCATGCTTACACTGTAATATGAAGAGGTGATGCTTGGAGCTCTATTAGCCATTTTGCATCATGAGGATAAAGGCCACACCTGGATACTGTTGAGCAATCTTTGAGATGAAGTCTGGTTCCTACAGGATCGTGGTACTATAAGTTCAGCCCTGGACTGCTGTAGACTCTCCTCCCACCCACCACCCACCTTCCAACTAGGTTCAATGCAGGCCCATCCAGCGCTTGCCTTCCATCTGGCCCATCACACTAAATCAAAATTATTTGTTGACTTGCCTTGTTAGCCCACCCAGCTGTGCACTCCCAGAAGACTGAGACCTTCAAGGCTAGACACACCTCAGGTCTAGCAAAGTGCCTGCTACCTAATAACATTTGTTGAACACGTGAGTCAGTGAGCGAATAACTGGTGGAGTTAACGAAAGTTTTGTTATGAGAACAGTAAGGGGGCAATAACATGAGAGATATTCTAGCTATTAGAATCCTTAGAGAGATATTCTAGCTATTAGAATCCTGTGGGTGCGGACAGCTGCAAAGGACAGAGCAGTTTGGGTGCATTTGGGGCCAAATTCATGTGTTAAGGGGCCTTCTCTGTTCCAGCCAGATCCCTCCCCTTCAGCCCTGTGAATACACAGCAGGGATCGATGATGACACTGACTCATTCGGAATGTGAGGCGTAGGGGAGGCCCGTGAGGGGCTGAGGGCTAGCGATTGATGAGAAGACATCTGCCCCAGCTGTTGCATGTTCCCTCTGCTTCCCACCACTCCTATCCCGGGGCTGCTCCGTCCCAACCTGGATCTTGCCCTCTCTGGCCAAGACCGATGGTCTCCTAGGCACCCTCCTTCCTTCTCACCTCTGCAAGTCCTGGGTGAGAGTCTATTTGTGCCTCCTTTCCATGTGGCCAAGTCCCCGAGGCATTAGTCAGCCTGCGTGGGTGTTGTTTATCCCCTCATCCATCTCCCAATTCAGGACACAGTCTATTAAGTGAAACACGATGGCGTAGAGGTTGCCGCTGCAGACAGTGTGTTTTCTTTCCTTCACACCTCTTTCCCCTTAACCTCTGGCCTCTTTGGCCCTTTCCTCCAAATTTCTTGCCATAGACCTCTCATCATGTGTCTTTCTTCCCCTGGCCTCTCCCTGAGGGTTCTGAGCTGTGAATATGTCTCTGGTGGAATGACCGTGCATCCCTTCCTTTTGTTATGACAACTGAGGGGCAGGACCCTTCTTTCTCCTTCTGAGCTATGTGACTCCAGAGGCTCCTAAACCTTTCTGAGCCTCAGTGTACTAATTCAGAAAATGGGATTGCAAAGGCTGCCTTTAGAGCAGGCTGATTGTGAGTGACGTAGTGCAGAGAAAGTAGATCGAAAGGTCTTAGTAACTGTACGTCATGCTAAGAAGGTAGTGAAGATATTTTCACTATTTACAGCTCCAGGAAAGAAGAGGCAGAGAAGGCTGAGGTACACAGAAGCCTGTTCTCTACCACTCACCACTATAGACGCCACTTCCATCCCTTCTCCCTTCTCTCCTTCCGTTCCCTTTCCTGTTTGTCTATTCCTTTCCCTTTCTAGCCATCCACCAGGGGTTCTATGAGGTCGGCCACTGCATGCTCTGCGTCGGGTGCATTGCACTTGCCTCCTCTCTTCCACGAGCCGGGCTGCCTGCAGTGACAGGTGAGATCCAGAGACCAGGAGCGGCCACCCATCCCACTCCCACTCCCACAGGCACCGCGGTGACCCTGAGGGCGAATGTCCCTCTGGGGTGGAAGCCAATCAGAGGCAGCGGAATGAACGGCTGACCTCAAAATTCTTCTAGCTGCAGTGATTTGATCACTCTATATTTTTTCCTTAACAATTCTTCGATCCTTCTTTTTCTCCCTTCCTCGGGTGGTTCACAGAGGAGTCTCCTGACCTGTATACCCAACAGGATTGAGGAAATGAGCAGATGCTCTACCCAGTGGTGCCCCCTGGGCCCCTGTGCTTTGTCAAGTCCAGGCTCCAGCACAGAGTGGACTTGGAAAACTTTTCTGAATGGCAGACTCTGTGACCCATGGACCATCAAGGTCAAGTGACATCAACAGATGACAGAGTTGGGGGTAAGTGGGCAGGGGACAAATCTCTACTGGGAGCCAAGCTGGCTGTCAGCCATGCTATTTCTCTTTCCCAGTGTGGCTCTAGCTTTACGGAATACCCAAGTACTCCCTGTTGCCCAGATAGGCCACACGCTTGGGAACATCGTCCAGCATTGCCCTTCAAGACCATTCAAATTAGGACAAAGCTTCGTCTACAACATCCCTGTCCTCACTTTTCCACCAATAAAATGGTAACCTCTGACTGAAAACACATCCAGGATTTTCTGAAGCCAAGTACCAGGGCATCTCTTTTCTGTGGTTCCTGAAATCCAAGTCCTCTGCCATCTCAGACTGAAGAGGGTGAGGGTGGGGAACAAGAGCTCTTGGATAGGGAAGTCCCTGGCTTGTAGCCCCTAAAATTCTAACAGTGTGCCTTTATGCTGGACATCTTCTTTCCTGTTTGGCACATTGCCAATTCCTCAAGGTATTTCCTTCAAATAAATTGTGAAAAAAATTCACTTCGCAAACGTTAACAACTAGATATTGAATCCTTAGTGTGTTTGAAAACAAATGTTTTAAATCAAGGCTTTGAATGGATAATGGTTTGTAGACTCACCTTTTCCCCACTTGCCTTTCACGAAAACATCTTCGATTTCCTCTGGAAAGTTGGGAAGGTAAACATCAGCACATTCATTCAATCTCCCTTTGGCTCACCAGACCTTGTTTCTAGAAATGTCTTTGATGTCCTCTGACTACTCTGCTATCTTTCTATTTCCCTAACCTGACATCATCCCCAAATGTTCCCTCATAGCCATCTCAGTTTACATAATTATATTTTCAACTTGTCTCTACCAGTGTTGTAACTCCTCTTCTGATAGTTTTTCCCGATAGTTCGGGTAAGATGAGGGTGATGATGGTGATGATGTGGGGGTGAGGAGAGGGGGGCGTCAGAGGAGAAAAGTTGAATTTTGTCCTTTTGAAATTCTGCCTTCAACTTAGGAGCACCCGTGAACCTGTTCATTCAGTTGGCAGGCTCGCTCACTACTACATAAATTTACACGACTCATAAGTAAATCTATGAGTTGCTATATGTTGGATATTTACGCGGTCTCCAGATTCTTCCTCAAGATCCTCCTTCTCTTCCTCCATTTATCTTTTCAGAAAGTAGAGGCTTCTTACATTCCTGGTAGGAGCAGTTCTGTTTTCTATGTCACTTCTGGAAGTCAACTTTCCTCTCAGATCCTCATCTGTAAGTTGAAGGGTTGGATATGATGGTCTCTGAAGTCTCGTGTATAAACTTGTGAAAGATTAATTGAGCTTGTTACAGATTGACTGAGCTGATGTCAGGGGGTGCCAAGGAGAAATGAAGATCTAACAGAGCTGTGCTTTAGAGTCACGGATGGTTTGGGGGAAGAAACATTAAAGAACAGAGAAAGAGGGTTAGAATTTTAAGCAAAACATTAAAATTACTTCTCAAGACGTTGTCCCTCCATTTCTCAATGCTCTTGATTGTGTCCTTGGAATCTAGGGTGGTGTGGCCTGTGTTCACTGATGTCAATTGTACAGTGTGAGTTGACTACAGCACCACTACTGGGAGTCATCACATATCTTGACAGCAGCCCTTGTTGATGGTCACGTGACAATTCTATTGGAATTTAGTACCCATGGCTTTTGAGGATCTGGCCTCTCTGAAGAGGATAAAGAATTAATCAGTAAGTGGCACGGTCCTAGTTTTGCAATGTGGGCAAATGTCCACCTGGATATAGGGAAAAAATACACTCCCCTCTGCTAATAACATCCTGCCCTCATTCAAGCAAGGTTTGGACTGAAGAACTCCAAAGCAAGTCTCTAGATACCCTAAGTCTGCCGTCAGCCTTACCCATTAGTCTGGAATCCTCCCATGTTCATGTTGGATCTGCTGTAGACTTGTGATGAAAGAGGCAAACATTGACCTTCCTATGCTAGGTCGCTAGCTACAGGTGGCTATGGATGGAGTAGGGGCTGCAGTCTGTGTTATTTGGCACGTTTGTATCCTAGGCATAAGCCAACATCTCCACACTATCCTATGACTTTCGGGTGGCATAAAGTCACAGATTTGCTCCCTTTTGTGAATCTGAAAATTGAAAATATTTACATTTAGAGTATGGCAAATATAGGACCATATTTTAAGCATTTCTGTACCCCACGGTGACGAGCACAGAACTTTGCAGGAAGCAGGAATTTTGCAGGAAATCATGTGTTAGTTTTGATGATGAGGATGACAATGATAATGATCATGGTAAATGATACAAAATAGTAAGATTTTTTCAAATGGATTCTATAAATAGACAGTTATATGAAGCTAACTATCTTGCTGTATTTGAACCTTAGAACCACGTTAGAGAATAAAACGTTTCAATGCCAGAGTATGAGCCTTACGGAGAGTGGAGACTGTGTTTATTCATCTCTGCATTTCCAGGCCTTATCACAGGCCCTGGCAAGAAATATAAGCTTAATCTTATTGTTGTACACTTACTTGGTGCACAAAAAATTTATTAAGCGTTCATTGCAAAGCAGCAGGGCTGCCACTTGTATGACCAAAAAGACTGCAACGTACAAGATAAGGGGCTGCTATTATTTAACACAAGGTGAACAGTGTCTGCTGAGTGGGTGTTTAACCATATCTTGGTGTCCTTGAGAAGCAGTAGAGAGTCAAGTTTCTACTCTCTTGCAACCTGCAGTTTTAAAAAGAAAGATAAACAATAAACTCATTAACAAATAAATAAATTATATAAATTCATGTAATGAAAAGTTCTCCAAAAAAAAAAGAAAAGAAAATAGGATGGTGGCATTAATAGCAATGGATGCTGAGGGAGAGGCTATTTAGCTACCAGAGTCTGGAAAGGTCTCTCTTGAGGAGGGAAACTTAGAGTTGAGACCCAAATGATTAGACAGAGGCAAGCCTACATTAGCTAGTTTCATCCTTACATCACCCCTGTTAGGTAGATATTAGCCCCATTTTATATGGGAAGAGATCAAAATCCAGAGAGAAGTTTATCTAAGGTCACACAGCTAGTAAGTGGCCCAACAAATATTTGTTCCAGATAGTTTCAACTCCAAAATCTTTGTGTATACACATATGACACTGTCTCTTGTAGAGACGAAAGTGAATGGAACAAGAATCTTATGCACCTATAGTCAGTTTCATAAACATATTTCTAGATGTAGGTACCAGCTACATACTGCGTACTTGGATACAGTTTTGTGAGATGTCTGCGATGAAATTCTGAACAGTATTGATGCATGCCCCCAAATTATCTTAGACAATTAAGCCCAAATAAAGTGACGATTTTAAGAATAATGCACTCTGCCACCAGGAATGCACTCTGCCACCAGGAATCTACAGGACCTCGGGTAAATCACTTTTTCTATTTGAACTTCAGTTTCTGTATCTAAAGATAAATATGATAATTACCCAGCTTACTTCTGGACAATTGTAAGACTCTAAAGTGATAACAAATGTGATAAGTGTTTTGAAAAAATGTAAATATAAGTAATTTTGACTGTATTATTTTGGCAATCATTAAGGAAATGCAAATATCAGACTTCATATTCTTTTTCTTACCAAAGCCAAGATTTTATGGGGTAGAAGTTGAAAAATGTCAGAAACATATCAACATAGCTAGGTCTACTTTCCAAAACTATGCCGTCCAAGTAGCTTTTCAATTTAATTATCATTCATGCCCAAGAAACACTTGCCTTAATTATCCAAGTTGTTATTTGGTTGTAAGCAGCTGAATTCCTTCCATAAATTTCCCATTTATTGTCCTAGTATAGATCTGTTATGAGTCTTGACTTGGAGATAAGTATCTTATCTCCATTAAGGTATTTGCCCTAGAAGAGAGTTTTGTATTGGCTCTATTGCTGAGACCTTGGTATTTCCTTTTCATATGCTTCTCCCCCAGAACTTCCTGCTGTAAAAGCCACTCCACTTTTCCATGTTCCTTAGTAAATATTATTAATGATACAAATCACAACAACCCTACTCTTCCATGTTCATAATACTTTTGCAGCATAAGAACTGCCTTCCCACATACCTTTTTCATTAATCTTTACCACAAATCGATGATGTTGGATTTAATCCTCATTTTAAAGATAATGAAAAGCAGCTCAGAGAGGTTAAGATGTGGTTAAGGTGGCACAGCCAAGATGGGTGGCGCATGGCCTCAGACCCAAGGCTCTCCTATTGTCTGAGTCCTGCATCCTACCCCCACACACACCAATGTCGAAAGAGCTTGGCCCTCGCTGGATTTTAAACAGGCATTATTACATTAATATCTTTAAGTATCTTAATTAGGTCTTACAGGAAGGAAAAGAATTATCTGGTCACCAAAACAGCCCAAGGATTCCAACTTGAAAGAGTGAGTCTGTTTCAGATCACCAGATAGGGTGGTGGCTCTGTTTGGCCAGAAAACTTCAACATAAACGATAAGCCATGTGTAGCAGGGGATGCTTGCCTGAAGCCCCTGGTCTGGGAGGAAATGGGGCTGTATGTGGTATGTGGACCCAACACCTACAGCAAACACTCCCACGGCCACCAGTGTTGGATTCAATTAAACATTAAATTCATCATCTTTAGCAAGGAAAGAGAACAGCAAACAGTTGCTCTCTCATGGCTAAACACCCCTTGGATTTGCTGGCCTTTGATTTATTGGAAGAAACCTGCTGGGAAGAACATACTGTGTAGCTGATTAATGTCAGCTTCTGTCATCAGTTTCCACTTAGATTCTTGGCCAGCCCTGACATCTCCTCCCTGAAGGATCCAGAAGAATTTGAGGGCTGATCCAAGAGCTTTACTGGCATGGGATTTGCAGAATGTGGTGTTTGCAAAATAAGGAAGATGAATGGAAGTGGAATCCCATGTTCTCCACTGGACTTGTTTCTTTAATTCATTTCTCCAGAGGCCCCGCTCCATGCCAGGACCACACCAGCAAGGGGACCGGGGAAAGTGTGTTCCCAGGCTCCAGTACAGATGTCTTGCATTTCCTGTACTGCTTTATGTGCTGCCTCCTCAGAGCTTGTCAAACTGGGAAGGGGTCCGAGGAGGAATGCAGTGCACATTCACCATTGGAACCTCACTGGGACACTTGGACAAAGCCCGTGGATGCGGGGGCACATGAGGAGCAGGTCCCGCCAGCTGCCCAGCCAAGGCCAGGTCAGGCACACACGTGACTTAGGTTTCACAGGGTCCTACAGCACAGTTGTTTTTTTTTTTTTTTTTTTTCTCAATGATAAACCGTGATTCAATGGCATTAAAGCAAGCAGAATTTTCTGTATTTTTTTTTTTTCTGTTGGAGGAAAAGCCCACTGTTTGAATTCTTATAAATAAGGCTACCCTATTTATAACAGGGTTTAGGGCTACTCTAAACCCTCTCCTTTCTGAACTCATTCCTGGGTGCAGAAAAAAAAAAAGAGAGAGAGAGAGAGAGAAAAGAAAGATTCCAACTGAGAAGTAAAAATCTGTTCTGGTTATCTATTCATGTTTAACAAATCATCACAAAACCTAGTAGCATAAAATAACAACACTCATTTTATTATATCTCACAGTTTTCGAAGGTCAGGAATATGGGGAGAGATGGGCTAGACAGTTCTGGCGGGGAAAGTCACAGGCAGGAGCTGGGAAAGCAGGGCATGAACCAAAGCCAGTGGGGCTCTGTCTCCCTTTCTCTCTCTGTTCCTCACTCCTTTCTTCCCTCCCTCTCTTTCTCCATCTAATTTCAGGACCTTTCAATGTGGTCTCTCCACCTGGGCTAATCTGGGCTTCCTTAGAGCACAGCAGCCTCTGTAAAGTCAAAGTGCTTACATGGTGACCAAGGGCTTCGAGAGTAAGTATTCTAGTGAGTCCAATCGTGCTTTTTGTAAAGCTGATATTTGAAGACGCACGAAGGATTTTTAAGATTTTGAAAAGCTTAGGGTTACTTCCTTATCTTTTTACCAATCAGTCATAAAGATCATATAAAAGATGGGATCAAATTACTCCCATGTTCTTTATCACATCTATTCGTCTAGAATTCTATGGGGTACTATTGCTAAGTATCTCATCCTTAAAAGTAGGACAATAATAATAACGTTGTTGGTGCTTACTGAAGTGTCAGGAGTTCTTCTATATGCTTTTCATGCATTGAATAATTTAATTATTGCAAATATGCTAGAGGTAGGTACTATTTTTTCCCCTGTACAGATGAGAAAGTAAAGGTACGGAAGGGTTGAGCAACGTGCCGAAAGACATAGGGTTGGTTAGGTGGCAGAGCCAGGATTTGAGCCAGGCAGTCTGATTCAAGAGGTCACCCTCTTAAGCTTTATACTAACCTGCCTCCCCCAAAGAGAGCACAGTCCAGTGGCTTCCCACTGAAGTCACAGAGAATTTTCTGCGTATTTGTTCTCTGCATGTGTAAGGGACAAGACCCCTGAGACATGCGTCTGTCAGTCTTCCTGCCGAAGCAGCATGTGGCAGATCTCAATGAGGACCACAGGTAAAGGCTAGGAGTGAGCTCGGTGTTAGGAAAAGCTTCCTGTCGGAGGGAGGAGCCTAAATGGGGTCTTGGAACAGATAGAAGTTAGATCACCAGAAAGATGGAGTTGACGTTCTCGATGGTAGGAGGAATTTGCTTTGCCTCACAGCTAATAATATTGCCAGTTCCAGCCCTAAAAGAAGAGGTTCCTCTTTTAGCGTGACTGCGTTGGCTTTCTTTGGGTGCTGACCATTAGGTGATCACCTTGGGGGAGAATAAAAGACAGGGCTTCTCCTTAGGGAGCCAGACGCCTTACAGATGAATCAGGGAGGAGGGGGATCTGGCACTCCGGGGAACACAGGTTTTTCTCATCCCAAGAGTCCCCTGAGGCCCTGTAGAACTCCCTAGAGCCTGCGAGATCCGGCTTTCCCTGGGAAGAGTGGTCATGGCAGCAGGGAAAAAAAAAAAAAAAAAAAAAGACAAGGCAAGAGAATTAGCTGCCATGCCACTAATCCTCTGTCCTCATCCACAGAAGACCCTCTTTGCCCAATTTAGAGCCCAGTTCCGGTTTGGAGACAAGAGTGCGGGCAGGGATTGTGATAACGGAGGCAGGATGCAAAAGGACCCCCACTATCGCAGATCCGCAGTATCCTCCAGCTGCCTTGAGGTGTTCCGTAAACGCCTGGGGTGGGGGTGTGCCCGCCTTAATCACTAATGAGCCCTCAGCAAGCGACGTGAAATCCATGGTCGGTAAATATTTGCTAAATAAGCAAATGAGTGAATGAATTGACGAACAGATGAATATGTGAATTTGTATTGGTGCTTTTGGAAACCAACAATAGGATTCCCCAGCACCGAGAATGGAATGAGGTGGTCCTTCCCACCTACCTAAAAGGCAGAGAGTCTGAGGTGAGAAAGAGTCCTGTGTCCAGAGACCTGGCTTTTTCCTGGGTGCTAAAATTCATACTTCCCTGAGGAGACATTGAATAAGTTGTGTTGGGACATTTAAACGACCAACCAATGTAAAATTTAATACGCTTAATTCTTCAACTTCTTTTCTCAGCTACACATACCTCATGGGAATCTATTTTGTGGTAAGCTGAACTTGAGAATGATCACAGGCATACAGCTACAGATGCTTATATTTGAAGCATTCTTACATGTCACCAAGATCAACTGAATGTGATGTTATCTTTGCCAGCAGGTGGCTTAATTTGAATGACCCAATAAACAGAAAGCTCATTTTCCTTGTGATAAACTGCTGTCTTGTTATATCATAGTATTTACTGCAAGAAAGGATTTCCCCCAAATGAGGTGAGCTGCGATCCCCTGCTGAGAAAATTAAAGCAAACTTTGGCCACCTTGAATAACTATTCAAAGTGCACTAAGATCCTGGATAAGAAACTAATTTGCTCCAACCGTCTGTAAGTAATATATATTTTGCTGAGTTAGGGAAATTAGAAAATTTGAATGTGTTCTGGATGTCAGATTTACTGAAAGTTTAGCAAAATGAAAAAAGGGAAATAATTACCAGGAAAAACAAAACAAAACATTTCCAAAACAATATATAGTATATACAGCAGAATCTTGTTTTTATGAATATAATATAGTTAATGTAATATTAAATAATAATAAATACATATACTTAATAATAAATATGCCATATGTATATAACATAATAAAATATATCAGGGTACCTACATATAAAATATATACATATAATGTTATACACATGTTACAAATTTATTATTGTTGATGGTAGAGCTCTCTAGGGTGATAGAAATGTAATGATTCTATTTGTTTATTTTATCTACCTCACTGACTGGGGAGCCTGCCCATCTGTACACAACTTCATGCCCCAGGATGCAGTCAGGTCTCCTTGCACTTTTATCGTGCCAGCAATAACATTATGCCATGGTCCACTCTCTACCCCCCGGCAGAAAACTCCTTCCTTATTTTTTCTACCATCCCATTCAAGGCCCATGAAGCCTTCCTAGATCCTCCCTGTTAACCCCTGCAACTGTTCCTGGCTCTCTTTGTCAAGCTTCTTCCGGCCCACATTTCACTCTGCCTAACAGGTTGCTTCCAGAACCCTGGTATGGCTGGGAGAAAGCGGTGTGAATCAGGATAGCCAGGCTGAAAGTCAAAACTGTGCTTCCACTTAACAGCTGTATTTTAGGGAAGCTGTATAGTCTCTACAGACTCCACAAATTCCAAATAATGATAATGATACCAATTTGACCCAATTTATGAAGTCGTTGCAAGAAAATGGATGCACAAAATGTTTTGAGATGCTAATGTACCATGTGTGTATATGTGAGAGACGATCACTGCAAAATGTTGACTGACAGCTGAAAGTGTATTCAGACTTACCTGGGTGACCTTGAACACGTCACTCTGCCTCTGCACCTCAGTTTCTGACTTAGAACCTAGGTTCTTAGCCTGGGATCCTCAGAGGGGCTTCAGAAGAGCCCAGATGCCCCTGGCATTGTATGCGGAATTGTGCCTGTTAATGCATTTTTATGGGTTGAGCCTTCATAGTTTTCATCAGATTCTTAAACACATCTGAGCCCCAAAGGAAAGCTGAGAAACCCGAGCCAAATGCTAATGAAGATTTTTATCTGGGCCTGACAGTTTGTCTCTCTAAGAACTTTAGTCCAACATGTTCTTGTAAAAGGTACAGAAGTACATTTTGCAAGACCAGAAAGGAACTATCACAGATGAGGAAACTGCCTCCTGGAAGGGTGAGGTTGGGTGCCAGATGTGAGGAGCTGGCAGATGACTGACTCTGGAAGCCTACCAGGGACCCAGTGAGATGGGTAATCACAGAGTCACAGATCATTTCCTCCTTAGATTTTAAAGTCAGGTTGGGGTGGTCAATAGCAAATCCTGAGAAACAGCCTGCCTTGTAAATAGAAGGCATTTAGCTTTTAGGAAATCTTGACTTGGATTGTAATTTTGTAATTTTCTACTGTGCTAGAAGTCAAGGACTCAGAGACACATAAACTTTTGAGGAGTCTCCACACCAATGAAGAGACAAACTTGCCATCAACTGACGACAAAACCGGTGAGAATTTAGAGGACCTAGAGTCAGATTTGGCTGGCGATTCTATTCGGTACTTAAGTGTTGAACAGCACGGGTTGAACGAAGGCCCACCGATGACTCTGGAATATCATCAAGGCATGTAGTGTCCATGAGAGCAGACTCCCCGCTGAGTAGTTTGCCTACATGATCTTATTTAATTCTTACAATGTTCTTGCAAAGTAGGTTATAATCCCTACTTAAAGTTGAGGAATCAGCGGCTCAGAGAAGTAGAGAATCCGCTTGTGGTTACAAAGGGATAGAAACGTTTCCAAGTGGCTCACTTCTACAGGTCTGGTACCTCCGTGTCCTCTTTTCTTGTCCATCCCAACTCACCCCCTGCTGCTCAACAAGACTGCCCAGTACTTCCTTCCAGGTGCAGTCAACACTTTCTACAATCTGACTGCAGCCCACATGTGTACCCCCTCACCTGTTCCTCTCCGCCTCATAACAAGGGCTACGCTTGCCTGGACTAATTGTCTTTTGCCCCTGCCAGTCTCTTTGCCCAGCAGAGCTCCATCCCCACTCTCCGCCACCTCCAACTTGCCAAATGCTACTCAGCCTTCAGGACCAGCTTCAAGCACTCCTATTACAAAGGGCGCCAGAGCCCTGCAGAGAGCCTCAGCAAGCAGCCCTCCCTCCCCAGGCCCTCCTGAGATGACAGGGAGGGACGGGCCAGGGCTGCAGACCCCTGTCCCCGTGCTGTGTCGGGGACTCACTGGATGTGCAGGCTGAGGCAGCTCAGGGGCCTCCGACAGAAGTTCACTGAACCACAAGGGAACCGTGAGCAGCCGCAAAGGTGTCCAAATCCGTGGCAGAGATAAGAAGGGAGCCAAGAGGTGCTGCGGTGCTGACCCCCCAGTGCGGGGCTCTGCCCGCTTCCCCGGAAGCCTCTGACCAACACAGGGGAAGTGAGAACAGAGGGCAGAAGCATGCGTCCTTACTTGGGGCAGATCCTGGGGACAAGATCAGTTTCTGTTGTTAATTACCGATCGTGCTC
Organism: Eschrichtius robustus; assembly: GCF_028021215.1. Classification (NCBI taxonomy): domain Eukaryota; kingdom Metazoa; phylum Chordata; class Mammalia; order Artiodactyla; family Eschrichtiidae; genus Eschrichtius; species Eschrichtius robustus. The sequence continues at coordinate 13,801,293 of NC_090838.1, forward strand.
ACTGGCACTGGGAGAACATTTTGTCCAGGTTTACTCAGGTTGCTGTTAAAAGCATGTGGATGGAATGCCTTACATGCTCTTTAAGTCCTAGGGTAGAGGTGACGCTAGGCACAGCCAGAACTGGAGCGGAGCCTCCCCGCTCTCTCCAGAGGCTGTCTTGAAGCAGCCAAGCAGGCAGCGGGGAAGCTCTCAAAGGGCACGGCTGAGAAGGGTTCTGGGCTCTCTAGCAATCCTACACTTTAACCCTTCGTTCTGCTGCTTGGAAGTGGGCTTCAATTTCCCTAGATCTCCAAACTGGGGTACAGAATTGAGTTAGACAGATTGTAAATCCTGCAACATTCTTCTAACCCGGAATGGAGACTCTGAGAAATAATGAGTTCGTTCCTTTGGCATCAACCTCCAAAGGGCCAATTTTCTCACTAAAACCAGAGAATGGACAATTTTAAAGAGATTATTTCCCCTAAAGATACTAATCTGCAATTTGATATTACAATATCATTTCTTGAAGCCAGCGGTTAGAACAGCTGCTCGGAGAAGTTATTAATTTCCTTCAGTGGGCTGTGATCAGGAACTCACTGGCCAGAATGTCATTATTTTTTAAGACACACATTATGCATAGAGGTATTGCCTAGAAACTCAAGTGCATTTTAAATGGTAGTGCTTAACTACGGACCATGTTGAAGAGGAGTGATTTAGTGGAGTGAGATTTTACTGTGTTGCAGAAACACATGGAAATTGATCAGAGGTGAGTCTGAGACACACATAGTGAAATGCATATTGCATCTTAGGTCAGGTATTAGTGTGGTCACTTCCTCAGCTGACTCTGCCCTATTAAAACTGGAAAATAATAGATATGAGCATTAGGGTCACTTTGAGAGTCTACAGCCTACTAATTACATCAAGAGAAGAAGCTTCCTGGTTTTTCTTTCCACGAGGCAAAGTATCTCAGCCTTGGCACTCCTTTTTTTTTTCATTAATTAAAGTTTTAATTCATCTTCTTGATAGACATCAAAAGACATAAATTACTCTGTTAGAATTATTTAATACAACTAATATGAAGTGGGTAGCTTTATTTTAAACATATAAGATTATTTAATATATTTCTTTTTTAAACCTCTCTTTCTTATTGAAGTATAGTTGATTTACAATGTTGTGTTAGCTTCAAGTGTACAGCAAAGTGATTCAGTTATACATAAACATATATTCTTTTTCAGTTTCTTTCTATTATAGGTTATTACAAGATATTGAATATAGTTCCCTGTACATTATAGTAAGTCCTTGTTGTTTATGTGTTCTGTATACATTGGTGTATATCTGTTAATCCCAAACTCCTAATTTATCCGCCCGCCCCACCCCCCCACTTTGCCCTTTGGTAACCATAAGTTTGTTTTCTTTTTTTTAACATCTTTATTAGAGTATAATTGCTTTACAATGGTGTGTTAGTTTCTGCTTTATAACAAAGTGAATCAGTTATACATATACATATGTCCCCATATCTCTTCCCTCTTGAATCTCCCTCCCTCCCACCTTCCCTATCCCACCCCTCTAGGTGGTCACAAAGCACCCAGCTGATCTCCCTGTGCTATGCGGCTGCTTCCCACTAGCTATCTATTTTACGTTTGGTACTGTATATATGTCCATGCCACTCTCTCACTTTGTCCCAGCTTACCCTTCCCCCTCCTTGTATCCTCAAGTCCATTCTCTAGTAGGTCTGCATCTTTATTCCCATCTTGCCCCTAGGTTTTTCTGACCATTTTTTCTTTTCTTTTTTTAGATTGCATATATATGTGTTAGCATACGGTATTTGTTTTTCCCTTTCTGACTTACTTCACTCTGTATGACAGTCTCTAGGTCCATTCACCTCACTACAACATAAGTTTGTTTTCTATGTCTGAGCCTATTTCTGTTTTGTAAATAAGTTCATTTATATCCTTTTTTAAAATTCCACATATAGGTGATACCATATGATATTTGTCTTTCTCTGTCTGACTTACCTCCCTTAGTATGATCATCTCTATGTCCATCCATGTTGCTGCAAATGGCTTTATTTCATTCTTTTTTATGGCTGAGTAATATTCCATTGTATATATGTACCATATCTTCTTTACCCATTCATCTGTTGATGGACACTGAGGTGGCTTCCATGTCTTGGCTATTGTAAATAGCGCTGCTATGAACATTAGGGTGCATGTATCCCTTCATCTGTTGATGGACACTGAGGTGGCTTCCATGTCTTGGCTATTGTAAATAGCGCTGCTATGAACATTAGGGTGCATGTATCCCTTCATCTGTTGATGGACACTTAGGTGGCTTCCATGTCTTGGCTATTGTAAATAGCGCTGCTATGAACATTAGGGTGCATGTATCCCTTCATCTGTTGATGGACACTTAGGTGGCTTCCATGTCTTGGCTATTGTAAATAGCGCTGCTATGAACATTAGGGTGCATGTATCCCTTCATCTGTTGATGGACACTTAGGTGGCTTCCATGTCTTGGCTATTGTAAATAGCGCTGCTATGAACATTAGGGTGCATGTATCCCTGGCGATGTTGATATTTGGATCCAGATCATTCTTTGTTGTGGAGACTGTCCATTGTGAGATGTGTGCAGCATCTCTGACCCTATCCACCAGATGACAGTAGCACACTTCAGTTGTGCCAAATAAAAATGCCTTCAGAACTTTCTTGCCAAATATTCCCTGAGGGTTAGTGGGTGGGAAAAATTGGTCCCTAGTTGAGAACTGTTGCAGGAAGGGAGAGCTGCACCTGTTTAACTGAAGGTCCTCTTGGAGTCAGGTGATAGACCTCATGACCTCCCACCTGTGTTCCAGCTCTAACATCCCAAAGTTAATCTAAATGAAATGTATTTCATTGTTTATTCATTTTAGTTCCAAGCTAATTTCCAAATGAAATATTGCTGCATGCCTTTCCTTTTTGCAATTTACAATGAGTAATGAACAATTTTTAAACTTTCTCGTAACTTATGGGAACCAGAAAATGTACTAAATTTCATTCTTACAGGGTGACTATTTAGCTTCAATAAGATAACGTTTAACAAATCTGCCTAAAAGTGTGTTGTGAAGCAATAGATACCAGTCACAATTACCTTTGATGTAACTATAAAATAACTGATTTAGCCATTTTCCCTGGATACGCTCACCATGATATTCAACTTTTCCATCTCTTCCAGCTCCACCCCGGCTTCACTAAACCTAAAAAGTTATGTTCAGATGAAAACCGTTCTCCCAACAGAGACGCTAGGTCTTTGCTCAACAGTACCCTAATCATAATTCTGTATTGCTTCCCACTCAGCTCCTAATGAGTAGACTGAATATGAGCTTCAGATTTAGACAGACCTGATTTCTAATGATGCCTCCATCATTTACAAATTATGTGTCCTCCAGCAAGACACTTAGCCTTCCTGGGTCTGGTTTGTGGTGAGTGATGGTGCTTAATAGGCTAAGGTCAAAGCCTTCCCGGTATGAGAATGTCCAAAAGGTTATTCACTTTTAGAGTTCATGACCACCTGGCTTAGTATCTGTCCAGATTCTAAAGGAACACCTGGAGAGGCTTTTTAGATGCCTTAGATGATAATAAAGCATCGGGAAGCATTGAGCCCTCCCAGTAGGTGAGACTAGGTGTTAACTCACAAACTTGATCTTAGGTAATAACACACATGTCACAATCGGACCAAAACTCCAGGAATTCTAATATGAGCTTTGAGATTCTGCTTATTGTCGTTCTTCTAGGAACCCCTAGCCAGAGAGTTAGAGGAACTAGAACTTGTCTGTTTTGGATCCTCCTCCTTACTTAACTTAGGTTCTGCTCATCTGTCTTCTTTGTGACTTTATTATTTCCTTTTTACTGTTTGCAGAAAATCTTGTTTTTACTCACGGAGTTAAACCCATTCTTTTTCCCTGAGAACTGTCTTTATTGATTGATTTCCATAGCAATTTGTTTCTTTCAAACAATTCTACAGGAGGTCGCTGTTACCTCTTTTGGATTAGCTTCAGAATGACCTCTTTTTATTTGCTAGTTCTGCAACTTGCAAATTTGACTACTTTGCTCTACAACTGGGTTTTCTCTCTCTCTCTCTCTCCTTCCATTCCTCGCTTTTCTTCTGTCCCTTTTTAATTTGATAAACAATTTTAAGATACAGAAAACTATATAAAAGTCATCCATGAACTCAGGACTTGGAGTCAATCAGTGTTAACCTTATATCATGTTTGCTTTTCTTTTTAATAAGAAAAAAAAATCACTGAGTAACATTAAAACTTAAATTTATATCTTTCTAACAAAACCTAAAATTAATATCTTATTCTCCTCCAAAATAAGACAAGAACTTTAGAAAGCTTTAATTTCCCTCTCACTTTCCTTCTCTAGCCCTCTGTGTTTTTTACTGTCTTGTAATTATTGATATATCACACTCTGCTCTTAACTTCCCCAAATACTACTGATATTTGTGGTTGATAAGATTTTGACATATTGCCATATTTTTATCCTCATCTTTTCTTGTATGACTTCTTCTTTCAGACCATTCTTTCCTTCTGGGTTTATTTTTCTTCTTGCTTTAAGAACATGATTTAGTATTTCTTTCAGAGAGAATCTCTGAGTAGTAAACTTGGTCTTTATTTCACAGTTTCCTTTTTAACCATTTAATTCCTCCCCACTTTCATGTGAGTAAGGTCACATTTTCCATAGTATTTTTCTGTGAGCCCCAAAGTTAAAAGAGTGCTCTCTGCAGATCAGTGATAACTAACTATCCCTGTGCCTCTTTCCCTCTGTATCATCTTAAGGATTTATGGCCTGGTTGGAATTCGACCTCCTTTGATTCCAATAACATTTTTAGGCAACATGCTTAAAATGGAACAAAGTCACGTTACATTACAGAAAGAGTCCTACTAAGTGGAGATGTATCTCAGCAAGATTCCCAGACCCCTCTTGTGTCCCTGCCCCGAAAGGGCTGGAACAGAACATTCTGCTTCCCCAACAGCCTCCACCGCCCTCCTCACTCTCTCCTGTTATTGCTTTGCTTCGAGACTACTCCCTGTCCCAAGGGAGGTTGATCATTTGAGTTAGTTTGTCTCTTTCTTCTGCTGTCCTTGGAAAGCCTCTTCCCTCTGCTAACAGTTTCAGGGATCAATTGTTCTTTGGCAGAGAAGGAGCCTCGATGACAATGAAGAGTTTCCATTTCTTCTTCCTGCAGTTGCTGACCCGAGAGAGCAAGCCAGACGATGCACCTCCTCACAGGAGAGGAAGCAGCGTGAGCCCCAGAGGTTAAATGGATTAACTCCCTCAATCACCTGAGCAAAAGAAGACAGAGGCCAGGGATGCCTTCTTCCAAGCGGGCCCATCTGATGAAAACAGGGTTTCCTCGGGCGTGTACAGATATTATGCAGCACAATTCTCTGTGTCTGGATACAGATATGGAAAGGTTAACCCCTTTGCTGATAGACCAAACGTTCTGTACATTTCTGGGCAAGAGCTGATGACATACAGAAGAAAGTATATCTTTTCGTTTAAAAGACAATAAAGTTAAAAGAAAGAGAATACAAGCTCTTTATTGATTTTATGGCCAATATTTTTCTTCTATTTAAGCAGAAATGGAAGAGTTTTGCAACATCTCTTTTTTTCCAGGTATTTTGTTGATTTTTCTTTCCTTCAAACAGTAACCTCAGTACCAGCTGAATGAAAACCAAATACTTTTCCTGGTTCCCAAGTACTGCATCTGCCTCTCTTCTTCTCACTGTGTCTTTTCCAGAACATTCTGGATGGAAGGTATGGAGAGTATGCAATCCAGTGTACTGCCACCTAAGTGCTGAGGTACAAGCAATTAGATGGGCCTACAGCAGCTCTCTCTGGAATGCCTTCTTCCCTTAGGGCGAAGGTGCTTAAGACTAACTTGAAACTGAAAAGAAAAGGAAATCCTAACATAAATATCACTTCTCAGTTACAATTCATTTTTCTTTCCCTGCTTCTTTCTCATAAACACATGCATATTCACTTAAAGCAGCCTTACGTTGCAGAAGTGAAGACATCCTTAGGAAAGTTTGAAAAGTCAACATCCAGTGACCTCTGCCCTGATTGCTGTGTAACTGCTGGCGAGTCATTGTTCTTTAAAAATGGGGGTGAGCATCTCAGTGATTAATGAAGGTTTTCTTGACTGGCAGGGGGCCTTACCCAGATGCTAATGTAATTTTCCACCTACATCATCATTTTAGAATGAAAATAGTAGAGAAAGGAAAAAATATGCAAGTGCATGCAGATTTTTTTAAGCTCACTGCTTTTGGACATGTTCAGGATTTGTGTAATCATGGTGATTACCACTATTCACTTGACTGTTTTTCAATGACTAAATCAAACTTTTCCTTTTGAACTTGGATTTGACCTCTTTGCAATTCACAAATGAGTTGCAAAGTAGAAATCATATCTTTCAGAGTGCCATAAGTCATATTTTCAAACAGTGCTTTGTTGAGTACCAATCTCACACTGATAAATTGCAGACTACCGACACCCGTGGAAATACTCTGGTTCTGCAACTAATGTCCTATCTCATGGGTCCCAGCATGGCAAAGATTGCCTAAATGTCCGTTACAACTTTGGTTTCTCATCTTATCGCAAGTAAGACACCAAATTACATGGTCCTCTTAGAGGAAGAAAAGAGTTGCCTTCACAGCTTCATGGCAATCACGAGACCCCTAGAGACTGTGTTTGCCTCCCAGCTGACAGCCAAAGGTGGCAAAGCTGGTCTTTCCCACCATCTCACTTTCTCTTTCGGTCACCCATTCCTATCTACCTCACCCGCTCTAACCCCTAGACGCATTTTACTGTTTCTCATTTTCCTGGAGAAACCAGTGCTTGTCTGGAAATCAACCAATTGTCTTTCACCTTTAAAAGAAATTGTTTATTGTGGTGGATGCCACTAGCTGTACACTCATATCTCTTCTCCCATTTTTCCTAAGCACAGAACTAGACTGCATTTCCTAGACTCCCTTGCATTCGTTGTGACCATGTGATTGAGTGCTAACCAATGAAATTAAATTATGAGGGCTACTTTCTCTCTTTTTTTGCTCCTTTAAGGCTGACTGGAGTTGGGATCCCCTCAGGGTAACTTTATAAGTACCAGGTCTACAGTTGCAGAGCTGCTCTCATCCTGGAATCCTTGAATGACCTCATGGAGCAGAGCCCCCTCCCTCACTATTCACAGACCTGAAACCATCCTGGAACATTAAGTAATTTAGGCATATACTGCTATTTTGTTGAGTGATTCATAGGTGGGCTTTTTGGTTACATAAATCTAGTCTACACAAAAAATTTATGCTTTAGTGCTCCCTTCAGATGAATTTGTATTTTATTTTGGGGCCATCTGAAAGCCTTCAAGATACAATAAAACTAGCTGTCCAAGGTGGGGCTCTGATGATTGGTGAAAGGGAGGCTCTGGGCTTGAAGGCTTGGGCTCAGCAATGAACAACCACAGACAAAATACCAGCTGTATGGAGATAGCACATCTATTTTTCAGTTCACAGCAACTTTTAGCCTCCTTTCATAGGTGAATCAGTTGAAAATTAGGGGAGTTGGATAATTTTCTGTCTGTGCTGGCTTCAGGTGTGGCTTGATGTAGAAATGACCTGCCAGCATTTCATAGGTCTTGCCTGATGAGGGGCCTGGTTTGAAACATTACTTTCTGATTCCCTTTCCAAGGAGCAGGTGTCTGGGAACATGGGCTTGGCACCAGTGTGCACCCCTGATGCCCGGGGAGAGGAGTAAGTACCTGAGCTATTATCAGGCATAGTGTCTTTTGGGGTTTCCTTTCAGATTACATATACAGCATCCAGGGCTGGATCGTCACATTCAAATGGGGACAACGAAATGGGATACCAACACGCATGTATAAATGGGTGAATGGGTAAGGAAGTGAGAGGAGCTGGCTGGTGAGGATTCCTGGAGAGCTAGGTGGGTGGGAAGGTGAGCCAAGAAAGATGAGGCTTCTGATGATGCAGAGCCAGGTCCTGGGCAATTCTTACAGAATTAGAGTCTGCTTTATGCTTTGTCATGAAGAGACACTTAATTGAAACAATAACCATTTACCCAATGAACTTCATTAGACTGAAGAATCTTATTTTGTTGTTGTTAGCCTAAGATCAAACTTTCGCAAGGACCTCTCTGAGTCTTCCTCCCTTCCCTCCTTCTTTCGTTTCTTCCTTCTTTCCTTCCAACCTTCCTTCTTTCCCCCCATCCTTCCTTTGTTCCTCCTTTCTTATTCATTAGACACAATCGCCATACTAGACATTACATACAAAGCACTGTTATTAAAAGAATAAACAAGATTCAATCCCTGTCCCCAAGAGGTTCACAATCTCATGGGGAAGAGTGGCATGAAAATGGGCAATAACTCAGTATGGTAAGTTGCAAAAAAAAAAAAAGTGATACGGAAGCAAGGAAGAAAGACGTCTAAATCTGCCTTCAGTGTGCTCTTTCTAGATCCGTAACACGTGTCTCTCCGTTTCAGGCATCAGACCCCTTCTTGTTCTGGGTGTTCTGTAACTCTGACGTGGACCGGAAACGGAAGAATCTTGAAATGTATCAGACCCTCATGTAAACCTCAGCACTAAGAAAACTTTAAAGAATCCAGCCTCAAAGTGTTTTGCCCTGGAAACCCTCCTCAGCCCGCTGGAAGAGGACCACCTTCCCACTCAGAGTGGTGTCCTATTTGAGTTTGGTAACACAGCGCCAAGGACAGTCTGGTGTTTCTCCCTTGACAAATTCTCGTCTGTCAAGAGATGCTAAAGGCTACACTTGCAATCAAATGTACCCCAAGGCCATCAACTTTTAAAAACTGGCCATTGTTTACCAAGTTCTGTCAACCAGAATTGGGTATTTCTTGCATTTGTTTGTTTGAGGAAGAAGTTATTTTGCTCTCTGTAACCACCTGCCCTGCAAAAAAGGAGAAAGTGTTTAAACAAACAAATTTCACAAAAGAGTCCTCCTCCAGTTGAGGGAGGGCAGGCGCTCTATGCGATGGTACATAAAGTTGACTTGGCCAATAAAATGAATAAACTAGAAACACAGACAGCTGCTTTGACAGAACACATATTCTCTCAAACCCGTTTTGCAAATAGTCTGTGAGGACCTTAATCTATGTTAAGGGTGCTTTGTAAACTGTGAAACCATTTTTAAGATATTTTATCATATTTCATTCTTACCACAACTCGGTGAGGTGGGTAAAATTATTTGCATTTTATGGATGATAAGTGGGTTCAGAGGAGTTTAAAAACTGCCCAAGGGCACAGAGCCAGGGATAGATGAGAGAAGATTGAATTTGGGTTAGCGTGACTCCAAGCTCCATGAATTTCCTACTGATCCAGTGTCGTGTAGCTACAACTCCTCTTTCCCCCAGATTTAGACAGCCAGGGCCATCTAGAGAGGCAGCGTGAGGCTCAGGAGAAGGGGTGAATGCAAGTGGGGGAGACTTGGAATCTCAGCCTAACTCCATGTTCTTTCATGTGTGGCCTTTGGGACTAAATTATCCAAAATTAAGACACACTTGGATTAGAATTGTAGCGCACAGAATAGTCCACATATGAAACCAATGCAAGTGTCGCCCACAAAGAAGGAAATGCAACCATCAGGAAACACAGAAAGGACAACTCTGAAAAGACTGGCCTTGATTTCTAAAGATGGGGTGGAACCCTTAGGAGGGGCCAGTTTCCGAAAGACTCCAGTTCACCCCTCCTGCATGCTCTAGCAAACCCTATAAAGGAATTTTGGTTTTGTGACTACTACTAAGAATATAGAACTCATGGCTCGTGGAAGCCCCCAAACCTCCATTTTTCAGCTCTCTGTGCAGTATAACAACTTAAAATTAAGAGAAAAAGCATTAAACCCCCAACAGATTATTTTAATTTGGGGTTTCTCAGCCTCAGCACTGTTGGCATTGGGGGAGTGGATAGTTCTTCGCTGTGGAGGCTGCCCTGTGCCGTGTAGGATGCTTAACATCCTTGGCTTCTACGCACTAGATTCCAGTAGCACCCCCAGTTGTGACAACCAAGAGTGTCTCCAGACATTACCAAGTGTCCCCCTGGGTAGAAAATCACCCCTTGTGGAGAACCACTGCTTTAATGATTCTCATGAGAGGACACTTCTTTGCTTTTTTGTTCCTTTTAATGGTCTGGAAGACATTAAAAATATCACATGCTTTATTCATTGTTCAAGAAACAGATTTTGGATTCTTTGTAGCTTTTGTGTGATCCCGCCCCTCGGTTAGGATAATCAATCAAGAGTCAAATTCTTTAATTGTTAGAGGATGTCAAGGTTGTTTTTATTTGCAGATCTTGAGAAAATACACTATGGCCATAGACTATGGAGCAGACATATACGAGTGTGAGTCCTGAGGTTACCGTTTTTTAACCATGTGGTCCTGAAGTTAATCTCTATGGACATGCATTACCTTATCTAATCATTTGAAGGGCTGCTGTAAGAATTAAATGAAGCAATACGTGTATCTGTCACATATAGGTTTGCCAGATTTAGCAAACAAAAGTACAGGACGTTCAGTTCAATTATAATTTAAGATAAACAACCTTTTTTAGTACAAATATGTCCCATGCAATCCTTAGTGACCTTAGTTATATAGCCTGTGTTCAATCGTAGCTATTATTACTGTGGACTTAGAACTAGAGAGAATCAGTTGAGAAAATCATGAGCATCTCCTGTCTTTAAAGCAAATAGATATTCAAACCAACCAACACAAAGAGACAACTGGAATCTTCCGAAAGAGTCATTTACGAACACCTCAAAACTTTCACAGCTTCTTACCCTTTGTTTGATTTCTTCCTCTTTATTCAGAAATTCTACAAGTCAAGTGATATCGTTCCAACTTTATTTTGTTCCTGTGTTATTGCTCATAGCTGTAAGGATATACGGATAAAAAGAAATCACGAAACAACCTTCCAAATATTTGGGGATATGAATAAAACCAAAGTTCAGGTTGGAAATCAGAAAGGGCTACATTCAAATCCCCATCTGTCACCTACCAACAGGGTGAGCTTACTGGAATTTCATAACCTCTCTGATCTCAGTTTCCTCATCTGCAGAATAGTATTACCTACCCCACAGAGCTGATGTGAGGGTAAAATGAGAGCATGCATTTGAAAAGATCTTTGTAAATAATGCTCGCAAGAGTTAGTTTCCTTTCCTTCTTTGCTTTCCGTTCCTTCCTCTCTCGACCCTAGATTAAATAATTTTGATTTTTAAACTCCTCTGAAAAGAAATTGTTGACTACAACTGAAGAATGGAATAAATGGAAAATCATAACTCACTAGTTAAAAAATAATTAGAGAGAACTGACAGCTTGTTAATCAATTTTCAGATAAAAGGACATGGGCTTTGGAGTCACTGAGATCTGGTTTAAATCTTGTTGCATCATCTTACTAACTGGTTAGCCTTGGGCAAGGTACTAAGCTTTTCTGAGCTCATTTCATTCTTTGATAATGACCACAAAATATTTACTTCTGTTCATTGCTGTGAGAAGCAAATAGATGATATACATGATGATTTTTTGTAAGCCATAAATCAGTATACAGATGTTGGCCAGAAATGCTGCTTTTTGTAAAAATAAAAGAAATTGCATCTCTGACTTCAGGGAATTGATCACATCAACCAGTTCAGTTGATCGTGAATTATGAAGCACAACTGTTCAGAGACTTAGTTGCTGTGTGATAGTCATTCTCCCTCTCGGTTTTACTAGCAAACACCTGACTCTATTCAGTGCAGAAACACACACAGCAAGAGGCTTAGGCTTCCCAGCCTCCTCTGCAGCTGTAAGTGGCCAATGAGATATAAATCAAGGCAAGTCAAGGCATTGGTAGTGGGGTGGGGGCGATCTTCCGTGAAGGCTCTGGGGCTGACTCAGCTGAGGGATGTGAGAATCTGAGTTTCTTTTTCTTCCTGCATGGAATGTGGATGGGATGGTTAGAACTGCAGCTGGTATCTTATGACCATGAGGTAAGCTTGAGGATAAAAGCTATATGCTAAAGAAAGTGGGAAATAAAAAGAATTAGATTAAGTTTCTGATGACCTCAGAGCTATCATACCGACCCCAAACTACTTTTTCTACGTAATAGATAAACAAACAAACAACATTTACACCTTGCTAAAGATTTCAGAATTTGTTGTTGTTATTATATGAAGGCAAACTGTTTCTTAGACAGTGCACTAAGACATGTAAAGTGCTGTTATATGCATTCCCTTAACTTCAAGCAGAGTTTACCCAAAGGAGTTGAAAACGTATGCCCCCAAAAAAACCTGCACATGGATGTTTATAGCAGCGTTATTCATAATCGCCTAAACCTGGAAGCAAGCAAGATGTCTTCTAGTAGGTGAATGGATAAACAGTGGTACATCCAGACCATGGGATTATTATTCAGTTCACTATCAAGACATGAAAAGACCTGGAGGGATCGTAAATGCATTTTGTTAGGTGAAAGAAGCCAATCTGAAAAGGCTACATACAGTATGGGTCCAACGATATGACATTCTGGGAAAGGCAAAACTATGGAGACAGCAAAAAAGCAAAAAGATCAGTGGTTGCCAGGGGTTGGGATGAGGGAGGGATGAATATGCAGAGCACAGAGGGTTTTTAGGGTAATGAGATTGCTCTGTGTAATACTATAATAATGAGTACATGTCATTATACATAGGTCCAAACCCATAGAATGAACAGTACAAAGAGTGACAAACAATACAAAAAGTTATCACTAATGTAAACTTTGGACTTCATGTGATTATAATGTGTCAATGAATGTTCATCAGTTGTAACAAATGTACCCTCTGAGGTGAGGGATGTTGATAATAGGGAAGGCTATATATGTGTGGCAGTAGGGGAGATACGAGAAATCTCTACCTTCCCCTCAATTTTGCTGTGAACCTAAAACTGCTATTAAAAAATAAATCTTAATTTAAACATATTTAAAGCAAAGACCCTAGAAAGAAATACTTTCTTCTTCAATGTGGATTCTATAAACCAAAGCATACACCTGAATCCTCATGGGTCATATGACAGCCATTTTCCATCTCTTCTTTCATATTTGTTTCTCAACTCTGAGCAACAACTGTTCTACTACATGTGAGTGTCACGTACATAACTGAATCTGTTGCTTGTATTCTGACTCATGCAAGGGGCAGATGAAAGTTCTCCTTCCCGGGCCATGCGTGACATGCCACTTTGAATACCTAATTCGGGGTGTGTGGCAATAATTTCTAATGGTACTGGGGACTCCCTGGTAGATTGTGGTTCCCTCTGCTTTCTGGAAACACCTGTGTAGATGCTTAAAGAATCCTTCTTGAACTCTGAGTGGTTTATCCAAAGTTGATCATCATGAATTTTTGTCTACTAAATTTCTTGTATTTTATGTGGGTAGAATATTATTTCGTATATTCAGATTTTGAACTCCTCTTGCAGTTTTGTAGAAAATGTTTCTATAGTTGATTTGTTGTCATAATATATCCTGTTTCCTACTTCTGGCTTATAATCAAGCACTTATTAATCCAAAATGTGCTTACCATGCTTTTGTATAATCACAATAGCACTTAGGGGTCAGCTTTAAACAATTAAAAAAATTTTAGGAACCTGCCAAAACTAGATTAAATTACTTATAAGAAATCTGTCTTGGTTTGGTTTGGTTTTTCTACCTATTTCAGGAGTTTATTTAACTATCCCATCATTAGACAAAGCAGAGAACCATGAAATAACTATGGCATGAAACCCTTAATCACACTATTACCATACAACAGCAATGTTCATTGATTCTCTAACTACAGACCAGGCACTGTGCTAAGTGCTTTGCAAATGGAAGCTCAATTAAGGGTCCTCAGCACAACTCTATCAATTAGTATAAATTCCCTTCATTTTACAAAAGAAACTAAAACTTAAAGATTTGAATAGCTTTCCCATAGTTACAAAGCAAGGAAGTTGTACGTGCTTAGGAGCAAGGGTGAGAGGCAGAAAGCAAAAAGCTTATTTGGGCTCAGCTTCCTCCCCACAAAACCCTAGTCACACTTCTTGTTCACGTAGGAAGGTGCTTAAAGGAACCCATGTGAAGTAAGTCAGAAAGAGAAAAACAAATACTGTATGCTGACGCATATATATGGAATCTAAAAAACAAACAAACAAACTAAAAATGGTACTGTTGAACCTAGTGGCAGGGTAGGCATAAAGAGGTAGACGTAGAGAGTGGACTTGAGGACACGGAGTGGGAGGGCGAAGCTGGGACGAAGTGAGAGTAGCACCGACATATATACACTACCAAATGTAAAATAGTTGGCTGGTGGGAAGCAGCAGCATAGCACAGGGAGATTGGCTTGGTGCTTTGCGATGACCTAGAGGGGTGGGATGGGGGGCTGGGAGGGAGGCTCACGAGGGAGGGGATACGGGGACATGTGTATGCATATGGCGGATTCGCTTTATTGTGCAACAGAAACTAACACGGTATTGTGAAGCAATTATACTCCAATAAAGATCTATTAAAAAAAAAAAAAAGGAACCCATGAATAAATGGCTTCAGATGCAGGAACACGACGTCGTTTTTTCACGAGGACAGCGTGACCCAGGAGAAAGGGTTGTGTTAGGGGTCAGGGCGTGTTCAGATCCGAGGACGAGGGATCTCACTGTGAACTTGGACGAGCCACTTTTTTACCGAGCCTTTGTTTCTTCCTCAGGAAACGGCCACAGGTTGGTCGAGGTGATCTCTTCTATTGCTAAAATCCATTGAGTTCACACTCAAGACATGAGGGGAAGTTCAAGATGAAGCCAGCTGCAGAGGAGACGCAACCTCTGGGTGTAGAGTCCTTTGCATGGTTTTTAATCTGTTGGAAGTGGTCCTTTCCTTTCCAGCTAATGCTCTGGAGAATGCTACAGGAGTAAAGAATTCTGAATCTGAGACAAAAATAATATTCCCTTTTATATATTTATAACGCTTAACAATTAGCCGGGTGCCATCACGTGCATTTTCCTTACTACGATGACTATAGTGATAGCATCAGTATTCTATCTCTACAGAGGAGAACTTAGTCCTCCGAGGAAATGCCTGACTTTTCAGAATTACAGAACCAGGTACTGGAGGTGCTGGATTTAGACCTCGTCATGTTCTTTGATCCAGGTCTCTTTCCCCACAGCATTAACCTCCATTTCTGTCATCGGAGATCAAGAAATGAAAACTGAACTCCTGCTATTTAAGTCAGAGTTTCATTATTATACTAGGGGTGGGTATTTGTGAACCGTGGTTCACAATAACAAGTTCTGCAATGTAAAGGTGCAAGCATTATTACTATTCATAAAAATAAAGGAAATTGTATCTCTGACTTCCCGAAAAAGTCGTATCAACCTGAAGTTCTCTCTCTCTCTCTCTCTCTCTCTCTCTCTCTCTCTCTCTCTCTCAACATATTTATGTAGGTACATAGGAGAGAATTTGGAGAGGTGTATATTTTTATTTACTTCATTTATTCATGCGATTTTTTTTGTGATTACTCCTCTCACAGAGCATCTGCTAATGGCTAGACACTGTGTTAGGTGCTGGGGATACCAACGTAGATAAAGCCTCCATCCCCTCCTCCTGGCTCACAGAACTCACAGTCCGGTGGGGGATTCAAATGTGTACTGAAATAATTCACACAGGAATGAAGTATCATTACATAATAATATAGGCAAAATGGAGTGGGAACTTTGAAGAGGAATTGATCCCTTTACTCTTCCTTTTGGAGATAAGAAAAACACTGATCGAAAAAGGGTAACAAAAGGGGAAGTCTTATCAACAGAAGTCACTCAAATATCTATTCCTGTCTGGACAGCATGATGCCTGAAATGACACCATCCATTGGAAATCTCTTAAGAAAGGATTTCTGAGGACTGGCCAGAAAGAACAAGAAGTAGTTTGTGTGGACCCTGGATGTATTATCATTTTAGTTGTGGAAAGGAAAAAAAAAAAGTCCCAGATCTCAGCAGCTTCTTTGTTGGAGACCCATTACTGGTAACTCTTTCTGGAATCCACTGGTTCTCTTGACTATATAGGTGGAGAGAGAAAATATTAAGTGACAAATATTCACATAATTGACTATTGCACATTTACCAGCATAAACTCAGCACCGTCTATGAATCTACACACTCAAGTTCACTAAAGATATTTAGGCTGTGGCCCCTGCTCTCATATTCTTCTCTCAATTCTCTCATATACCCCCGCCTCCTTTACGCACCTCTTCAGCCCTACTGTGAGACCTCACCTGAGTCCCAGCTTTCTTTGAGGCCTTTCCTATGGTGGTCCCAGAACCATCCCCTTCTCTCTCTGTTTCTCTCCTGTTTATATCACTCAATTGCCAATTATCTTTTAAAAATTATACCATAATTTATCTTGTTCTGAAGCGACTGGCTACCTCAACCATATTCTTGAGTTCTTTGAAGGCAAGCGACATATTTTCAAGAACTGTTCATAAAGGGAAGTCTATTTGCCTTTCTTCAAGTGATCCGTACTTACTTTATTCATCTGAATAAAAGAAAAACGAAGTGCAATGTTTGCATGCTGGACAGGGCTGTTCTAAGATTTTACTCTAAGAGGTCGAAGCCATGTTATAACAAATATATTAAAATGTACCCACATTAAATATTGTTTACATAGGCATATTTATGCATGGATGGCTCTACATATACATATATATGTACATGGATTTGTATTCATTTATATACATATGAATTGGGTTCTACATCACTAGGTAACATAATGTTCTGTTTTGTAGATGTTTAATTGACCATATTGATTTCAATTTTCCATTATCTGGAAAATACTTCTTTTGGCCACTATCCTCATGGGATCTTGAGCATATTATGCGTATTATATACTGTAGGCACTGGGCCGTGCATGCCTAGGGGACAGAGTAGACTATGTCAGGTGATGATGGCTGCAGGGGCTGATTCATGACAATCACTGTTGATGGAGGTGAGTTCCTCTTTTGCCCCAGTAGCCCAGCTCCACTGGAGAGAGGACAGCTTTGGAAAACGTTGGCTGTGTTGACACAGACATTAGGTTACATCCTTCACTGCTGTTTCCACTTGTCCTGATTTTTCCTAACGTCCTCTTTTGCTCTGAGATTTTCCAGGATTTTTCACACCACTTAGGAGACTTGGAGATGGAAATTTTGAGTAAAATGTATTCACTTGCTTTCATGTTATGCAAGAGTGAAAAAAAAAAAGCCTCAAACTCAATTTAGGGTGAAGTGGGATGGGGTGGAGTGTTGCCCATGCACGAAAAAAACTCCAAACGGCTAAATTGCAAAAAGTGAAACTTTCCTTGAGTTTAATTTTTGGTGTGGGAGATTCTCTGGAGGGATTTTGGAAAAAATGATGGAATTGTAAACAAACAAGAAACACCATTGGCATGCATCTCTGCTGGCATGGTTTTAAATAATATACTCATTTCCATGTTTAAGTTGACAAGTGAAGGAAGTTACTGGGACTGGAAGTTACAGGTGGTGGTTTCCTAGGGTAATATGTAGTTGTTTTAGGAATTTTATCTCCAAGTTTTCCACTCCCAGCGCCCATCCTCTTCAATCCCCTGTAACTTATGCAATTCTATATTTCACATTTTGATTTTTTTAGATGGTTTTCTTTTCTTTAAGTTTTTATTTTATATTGGAGCATAGTTGATTAACAATGTTGTGTTAGTTTCAGGTGTACAGCTAAGTGATTCAGTTATACATATACATGTATCTATTCTTTTTCAAATTCTTTTCCCATTTAGGTTATTGAGAATATTAAGCAGAGTTCCCTGTGCTATACAGTAGGTCCTCGTTGGTTATCTATTTTAAATATAGTTGTGTGTACATGTCAACATTCAAAATAATATTTCAGACTTGGTTAAACCTCTAAGACACAATTACAAAAGTTCCTATTTGAGGGGAAAGAATCTTGAATGTTCACCACATAGAGGACAGTTCAGGATGGCCTTGTGAGCACTGCTAAGTGTCCATGTATAAATTAGACACAGCTTGAGCTCTATGGGAATTTTCCTCATCCCACCCATCTTCCTTCACATCTGCTGATAGATGCTTAGGAAATTATCTCGTGCTTTCAGTCATGACCCTTTCATACTTGCTTTTGTTCATTCACATATCCATCCTATTTCTCATCAAATGTCTGCTGCTTCTCTGTTTTGTGGCCATTTTGAGTTAAATGATGAGAAGAAACAAAGGCTGGAAATGTGACTATACTGTCTCTTATTCAGTCAGGTTGGGGAATCCATGTAAATATCCATGAAAACATGACTGATGATAAAGCAGTAGGAGGTATTGTAAGACCAGGTTGATGAAGAGTCAGACGAACTCTTGGTATGGACAATGTGAGCTTTCTTTTCAGAGGTCAGAGAGCCTATGGGCCAGCATGGCCAGAGAAGTCTCCTGGAGCTGAGACGTGGGAGAAACTCGAGCTAGTTCTTGAAGGAGCAGCAGTCTTTGTACCACATATCTCAGTTCACTTCAGTTCTTTGAGCCTCAGTTTCCTCATCTGCAAAGAGACAATAAATCCATGTAGAACTACTGAAGATTAAGTTGAATAGTGTGTATCAAGCAACTAGTGCAGTGCCTGATATATACTATGGGCTTCATAATTAGTGGGATTATTATTATTATTTTCACTTTAGCTGGAGTAAATCCTAAGAATCAAATGCATCTATGTATAAATCAGAATGTTCTTAAATTACTTTTATACTATCTGTGTGTTAGGAACATGGACACTTATCCACTCAATCCACTAATACAGTCAATTGAGAACTGGCTATGAGTGTTTGGCCCACTAATTGTCACCCCCCAATGCTGGAAGCTCCAGAAAAAACAAAGAACTCACATTCCTCACATTTGTGCAATATCAGTTCATTTCCAAATTATGTTTGTGAGAAAGTGGGTGCTATTAAAGTTAGGTTAAAGTGTGTATAAAATTATTTCAGTTCTCTGGAGGGGGGGCCACTAGAAAATAAATCCCCACATGACTTGAAATCCTGGAAGATAATGGTATTTCTCCCCTGACAGTAAAGGAGGGATTGAAGCAGTAGAATGGCTGTGACACTTCATATCCAAATTAAGTGTCGTCTCACTGAACAGTATCACAAAGTAGGACAGTCAAAATGATTCAATGTTTAGATGAACAAGGTCCTACTGTATAGCACAGGGAACTATATTCAATACCCTGTAATAAACCGTCATAGAGAAGAATATGGAAAAGAATATATATGTATATATGTATAACTGAATCACTTTGCTGTACACCTGGAATGAACCCAACGTTGTAAATCAACTACATTTCGATGAAAAAAATTTCACTGAAACAATACTCACTTTGACTAAAAAAAAAAATGATTCAATGTTGTAAAAAGAAAGGAGAGAGGGCGAGAGGAAGGGAGAGGAGAGACAGGCAGAGAGTGAGACAGAGATGAGATGTGACTGAATAGGTTCTTAATTAGCAAAGGCAGCAGGGGAAAGATCATAACTTCTGGAACTGGACGTTCTGAGATTTGGTCAGGGGAAAGAGATCTGGGTTCCTCTTTGCCTGAGGGCAAAACTTTGGCAGTTCCTCACAGAAGCAGAGTGCAGACTCAGGGTCTTAAAATCCAAGGCAATGTTGGCTTGGAGTTTATCTAGATCAGAGGTGGAAGGTTGAAGTCAGTGTGGAGTCTGGCATTTGAAATTTTCATTGCATTGGCAATTTGGAGTGATGGTTCCTCCAAAGTTCCAGAGAAAGGTATCCAG
This sequence comes from Eschrichtius robustus, assembly GCF_028021215.1. NCBI lineage: Eukaryota > Metazoa > Chordata > Mammalia > Artiodactyla > Eschrichtiidae > Eschrichtius > Eschrichtius robustus. Next base: position 13,821,074 of record NC_090838.1, read on the forward strand.
AATAATTATGACATCTCCAATCATCTAAACAATAAGAAAATTCTAACAGCTTGGATAACAGCTCTAGGGAAGTTTGGGATCTGGCATTTGCATCTGTTCAGTCTGTCTGGCTCCCCTCCTCTCTTTCTTCCTCCCTCCCTCTCTCCTTCCTTCTCTCCCTTCCTTCCCTCCTTGTTCATACATTTTCATACTGTAAGATATACATGTAAATGTGCATAAAATATTGGGTTGGCCAAAAAGTTCGCTTGGGTTTCTCCAAAACCTCCTACAGAAAAACCCGAACTCACTTTTTGGCCAGTCCAATATATATGCAAAGTTTAATAAACGATTACAAAGGTAAAATCTTGTGAAAACAGCCCCCAGGTCAAGAAATAGAACACCTATAGAACCTCAGAAGTCTGCATCTGCCTCCCCCAATCACTACCTTCTTCTCATTGATTGGGGGTAACCAGTATATTAACTATAGTCATAATTATTTCTTTGCTTTCCCAAGAAGCTTTAATGACTTCTTCATTTTTCATTATATTTGGAGATTTATCTATGTTATTGCATGCAGCTGATGCTCATTTATTTTATTTTCTGTATAGCATCCCTTGGTATGAATATAGCACAATTAACCATTCTACTGCTGGTGGACAGTGGGTGTTTTCAGTCTGCATTATTGTGGATATGCTTACACATGCCCCATGGTGCATGTGCACATGAGTTTCTCTAACATATATAGCTAGGAGCAGAAAGATTGGATCATAGGGTACATGAATCTTCAACTTTAGGAGATAATACCAAACTTTTTTTCCCAAGTGATTGTACCATTTTATACTCCAACCAACAGTGAATGAGAGTTCCCACTGTTTCACATCTTACCAAAGTTGATATCGTTCAACTTTAAAAATTTTTGGCAATCTGATTCATATCATTGTTTCAATATTCATTTTTCTGATTACCACCAAGATGTAGCATGTTTTCATAAGCTTAATGCTAGTTTGGAAGGACCTGTTCATATCTTTTGATCATTTTTTGTGTTAGGTTGTCTGTCATCTTCTTGAGGATTTATATAATTCTTTACATATTTTATTTGACAGTTACATGTGCTTTTTCTATTCTATAGCTCGAATTTTCATTCTTTTTATGTTGTCTTTTTAAATATTATATCTTTGACACATAGAAGTTCTTATTTTTAATATAGTTCAATTACTGGTCTTTTCTTTCATTACTAAATAAATGTTTTCTTTATTCTAAGACCCTGAAGATATTCTCTTATATTATAATCTAAAAAAGTTATATAGTTTTGTCTCTCTCATGTTGGTCCTTAAACAACGTGCAATCTTTTTTGTATATAAAGTGAGGTGGCGATATGATTTCATTTTTTCATATGGTTAGTCAATTAATTCAGCACAATTTTTTGAAAAGACCATATTTACCTAAATGAGATAATATGATACCTCTATAGTAGTTCAAGAGTTTATGTGTACATGATTCTGTTTCTGAGTTCTTTTTTTTTTTTGCTGTTGGTTTATTGGTTCACCCTGCATCAACATCCAGTCGTCTTTATTACCATGGCTTCACAAAAAATACTGATTTCCTTTAAAGCAAATACTCTCAATCTAGAATGTCTGTGTTACTCTTATTCCTTTGCTTTTCCACATACACTCTTGAAACAGTTTGTCAATTTACACACAGTAGCAAACACTCACACATCCTTCTTTTAGAATTTTGTTTGACATTGCATTAAATCTATAAACCAATTTGGGAAAAATCGACATCTTTGAAAGATTAAGTCTTCCAAATATCGTAAACAAAGCCTAACCTTCCAATTACTCAGGTTTTCTGCAATAACTCTTCCCTAAGTTTAATAATTTTTTCCATAAAATCTTGCACAACTTTTGCAAGATTCATTTCCAGATAGTTCATATTTTCTTACGTTATTATAAATTATATGATGTAAAACTTTCATTTTCTAATGGTTTATTGTGGGTAAATATATATGTACTTATATATAGTATATATATGATAAAAACCATACAACAGTTTACAAGTAAACATTTATATTTGATTCCAGCAACTTTTATTTGTTATAATTTATCTGAAGATTCTTTTAGATTTTCACATATGTAATTATTTCATCAGAAAATAATGAGAATTTTGTTTCTTATCTAATGTTTAACATTCACGTGTCTTTTTATTGCTCTGTCATGCTGTTTATGATATTCGTACAACGCTGAAAAATAGTGGTAACAGCAGCCATCCTTGTCTTGGTTAGAAACTCTGAGAAGATAATTAATGGTAAGAAAATCAACCATTAATTATATTTCTAGCAGGGTTCTTATTAATATAAACCCTCTTATTAATGATATCGTCTTCGATTTCTACTGATAAGATTTTTTTAATAATAAATTGTTCTCATTAAATTGTATCCAATGTTTGTTTGCTGTGTGCTTGTGTGTGCGTGTGTGTGTGTTTGAGGTTGGCAATGGGTTTATCGATTACCGAAAAAGGTATGTTCAAATATACCTTTAGGATTATGAATTCGTTTATTCTGGTAATTTTGTCAATTTTAGCAAAATATATTTTGAAGTTATATTATTGAAAACTTACAAATTTAGAATTGTTATATTTTCTCAGTAAATGAAAAATTTCTCATTATGAAGTAACCCTATTTATATTTTATATATGTTGTCTTACAGTTTACTTTGTCAAATATTAGTAGAGCTACACCAGCTTCTTTGGTCAGTATTTCTTTTCTATCTTTTTTCTTTAAGTCATTTGTATCATTATGGTTTAGATATGTCTCTTGTAAATAGCTTGCACTTTGAGACTTCAATACTGTCCAGTAATCTTTATTTTTTAAATTAGAACATTTATTTCATTTATATATCATATTACATATTTGGATTTATATATTTTATCTACTTTTGACCTTTTTATTTGTTCTGTCTTAATTATTATGGGCAGATTTGTGATTTTTAAAATAATTTTCTTTTTTTAACTTATGTAAATGTACACTCTGTTTCTATGATTTTAGAATTACCACCGAAATTAATGCATAAATACTGAACTTATACAAGTATAAAATTAATTACTATTTTAACCCTCCGTCTGCACAATGCACAGACCTTAGATCACATTGACTCCAGTACCTTCTTCATAACTTATACCTTTATTTTTGTCTTGTAAACTCCACAGACATTATTATAATTTTATACAGGCAGTGTTTGTTTAAATATTTTCACACATTTCCACTTGTTCTGTTTTCATTCCATCTTAAATCTCAGACCTTCCACCTGGCATCAGTTTCTTTCTTCCTAAAATAACATTTTTTCAGAGTTTCCTTTAGTGACATTCACCTGATTTGAAATCTATTTTAATTTGCCTGATAATGTCTTCATTTTTTCCTCTTGGATCTATAGATCAGTGTCTTTTGTCAATTCTGGAAAGTTCTAAGCTGTTATATCTTCAGATATTTCCTATCATATAGTCTATACTTAACTCTTTCTGGGAGTCTGATTGGAAATAGGTTAAGACCATTTCACTTAATCGTCTCATGTCTCATAACTTCTCCATCACACTTTCTCTTTGTCTCTCTATGTTACGTCTGGATACGTTCTTCTGAACCCATCTTACAGTTAACTAATTATCTTTTCAGCAGTTTCTAATCTGATGTTAAACCTGATCATTGAGGTTTTAACTTCAAGTGCTGTCTCTTTATTTCCAGAATTTTTACTTTTTGTTGTTAAATCTGCTATGTCATAGTTTGACTTCTTATTCTATGGGTATTTTCAAGATTTTCTTTTAATTTATTTAAACAAAGTAGGGATAATTATTTCGGTATCTCGGGTCTTTGTGAAACTATTTCTATTACCTTTTTCTTTCCTCCTGGTTTTTACTTATGGGTCATCATCTCTTTGCTATTTTTTAAATTTATTTTTTTCACTTGAAGCATAGTTGACTTACAATGTTTCAGGTGCACAGCAAAGTGATTCAGTTATATACATATATATGTAACTGAATAAATATATATATATATATATATATATATATATATTCATTCTCAGATTCTTTTCCATTATAGGTTATTATAAGATATTGAATATAGTTCCCTGTGCTATACAGTAGTTCCTTGTTTTTTTCTTGTTATTTTTGACTATGAGCTGCTCTGTTTACTTGGGAAATTATCTGTGGGCCTTTTTCAAGGCTAGGATGGTGGTATATTCCTCCATAAAGTGTTGACATTTGCTTCTGCTATTTTAACCTACATTGTTTGAAGACTATTTTTTAACGGAGTACATGTGAATTTGAATTGCCAGTGTGTACTAGATATCATGGGTGGTTACAACTTCTCAGAGACTTTCTTTCCTCAGTACCAACGCAGCTTTCTCTATGACCCCTTCAGGGAAGGAAGGACACAGGTTTATTTGGGGGATTAGGCAAAGCAGTTTTACTTCTGGTTGGATCCCAGCTTTATGGGCATGTGTTGCCTATTAGACTCTCCTCTTATAAGCTTGGACTATGTCTTCTGTCCTCTGCATACTGTGTTTTAATCTGGTTTTCCCAATACCCTCATGAAAAAAATCAGCTGTGGGGTCTCCTTACCTCTCTGGGTTCCTGCATTTAGATTTTGGCCAGATAATGTGTCACATATTATCAGTTCTTTAGTGTTTATAATACAAAAGTGTATTTTCTATACCATTTTAGGTATTTGCAGAACAAGAGTATATTCCAATAACCTACTTCTTAATCAGAAATTTTATTTCTTGACATCTTAGATGTGCTGGCGTAACCTCAGTGTTGGGCTCTAGTGATATAGGAGGGCCTGGGAGGAAAGGATGGCTGTTTTACCTGAATTCCATAGTTTCTAACAATTGCGACCAGAAAGTGATTCATTCCCTTGATTTGCAAGATGTTTTATAGTTTTTTTTTTTTGTGATAATGAAAACAGTATGAATTTATTTCTGATAAAAATATAGAAAACAAAACAAAATAAATGAGAAAATTGTTAATCATCCAGAGAGATGATCACTAATTCACTCTTATTATTTTGGAATTATATATACACACATAAATGTGAATGTGTATAAACTAGAGAAAACCCTCACGCAGAAACAAAGACCCAACACAGCCAAAAATAAAAATAAATTAATTTTTTAAAAAAAGATAGGTTTAAAAAAAATGTGAATGTGCATATATATATATATATATATATATATATATATAAATTGTATATATATGTGTGTGTGCTTATATTTATAGTATTAGACAACATTAACTATACCTTCACATCTGTTTCTTCCTGATTTAGATATGCGTATTATGTACCATCAATCTACCATGACTTATTTAACCTTTCCCCTATTTCTGTTTTTCTTAAATTTCTTACTACAATAAATCAATATTTGGTATATGAATCTTTGCTCCCATTTATTATTATTTTCTCCAGAAAATTTGTTAGAAGAGGGATTGTTGATAAATTGCTTTTACATATCTTGGAGGTTCTCAATATATTCTCGCACACTAATATTTATTCCAAAGCTAAATGGTAATCTTTTTTTAACATGGGAATAAGAATACCTCCATCCCACTGATGTGAGGCTGTAAGAATTAAATGTGACAATCTTGTAAAAACCGGGCACTTCCTAGATACCAAAAACTGCCCCCATAGTATTGCTATTGCTCCAATTCCTGATAACATGATTGTGCAATTGTAATCAAGTTAAGTCCAAAATGATGAGATTTCCAAAAGTCTAAATGGTCCCTTTTCCTGCCTCACCCTTTGCCTCCCCCCGCGTCCCCACCCGTCATTCATTCCTCATCCTCACTAATGTTTTACATGACTAGTACAATTTTTTTTTAATCGTGATTTTGCAAATTGTTCTTCCTTCCTGGAGCTCAGAGCCCTATCTTTAGCTTTAAATTAAATAGTATTCTTTGTTTTGTTTAGGATCTTCATAAGTGAAAAACTGCATTGCAGATTGCAAAGAATGATGAAGTAGCCAGACCACCTGGGTTCTTAGACACAGCGGCATCATAACCTGCTTGATGACTCTGGACAAATCATTCCATTGTATCATCTGTATTGCAGGAGGATAATAACACCTGTCCTGGTGGTGCCTTGGGGCTGTTATGAGAATCCGACTCGATCTGGTTGAGAACGTGCTCTAAGTGTCCACAGACAGGGTGTGCACATGAAGGCGCCCTCCATAGGAGCCAGAGTCTAAACTTCTGGGAATAAGTTTCTTGGCTGTATTCCCAGCTGCGTTTCCCTTGGTTTGGTGATTGTGAGCAGAGCCCTTGAGGTCTGAGAAGCTCTGTTAGCACATGAGTGCAAGAAGATGAGAGAGAAATGATAATATTTCTTTCTCCATAGGGAACTTCCAGCATCTCTGAGGAAACAGAATTTCTTTTGATCACAGAAGAGCAGAAAAGGATATTAACTGTGGAGTGTCCACCAGTAAGAGGGTTTCCGTGTGTCTGCCCTCGCGGGGACAAGGAGCCTTGATCAGGGAGAACAGGCTGAAAGTAATTTGCTGTGCTTGTGTGCAGGTTACTGGCTGCACGGATTTGGGGTCCAGCACCAGATCTCCTGTCTTTAGTGGGCTGCACCATGCCTCCCAATTTCTTCCCAGAGGTAAAGGGAGAACAGACGAGTCTTGAAGCTATAAAACAAAGTAAATAATCAGGGCCACTGACAAAGTCCAGTGCCTACAGGACCAGGCAGGTAACTGTGTGTGAGCCTGGCAAATAGGAGAGCACATATTGTTCAATGGAGACTAGCCGCTGTTCAGCTGCAGCCTCTTGTCGCCATAGTGGATGGTGAGAAAGTGTGTGTGTGTGTGTGTGTGTGCACGCGCGTGCACGCACGCGCAGTGGAAGCTTGGCAGTGGGGAAGGGCTTGGACAAACCGTGCAACTATGGCAATAGGTAAGCAGGAGCAGAAACACCGGTGGTGAATAATCTCGCACCCACGTGACTCTGCCCTGGATCCCTCCAGGAGCTGCCTCAGTCTAAGCAGGCCCACTACAGTGCCACCAAGGGTTAATATCCTCCCCAGGCCTAAATGTGTCTCCCTCTGGGTGTTAGAGGGCAAATTTGTAGAAATAATACGTTTCCCAGAGCCAAATATATGCCTCTGCTTCAAAGGGACTCCCCAGGCCAACCGTGATGGGGCCAAACAAAACACTCCGGAGAGCGGGGTGTGATCTGGGGCTGCCAGTTTGAATCTCCTCTTCTTAAGGAAAGGAAATCTGTTCAAAATCAGCTTCTAGGACAATACTGCACCCTTATTTCAAACAGTCATTTTGCTTCCTTCCTTTCTCTCTCTCTTTTTCTTGTCCTCCTCTTCTCCTTCTCTGTCTTCTTTTTTTTTTTCTTTTTTTAGAAAACAAGAGTTTTCTTTCTCATGTCTCTCCTAATCCTGAATTCATAGCCACAGACCCAGAGAACCTGAGTGGAACTGGGTAGAAGGAGGACGTAGAAGCTGCCACTCTTGGAGAGGGTGGGATAGGAAGGGAAGTTGAAGCTGGAAATGATTTGCTCTGGGCAACTCTAAGTGTCAATGTCTCTCACACACTTCGGAAACGATAACCAAACGCTTCTCAGATTTGCTTTTGGACCTTCCAGTTTGAAGAGATAGCTACTGACAGCAGTATTTGGAACCCTGGGACCACAGACAATGCCTCGGCCACTGGGCTTTTGTCATTTCCTGGAAGAAGGGGAGAGAATCATTCCCGTGACTCCCCTACAGAGGTGGCCAGAGATAAACACTAGTCCAACGCGACTGCACGCAAGGGTGTAGATCAAAGGTCAAAACATCATCTGAGACTTCAGCCTTCGACCACGGAAAAAATGTCTCTGGTTAGTGCCAAAGACAGACCCATCTAGCTTTGTGGAAGTAGCACTAGTGAAGCATAAACACACCTCCTTCTACCAGATGCTCGGGGCTCTGTTTACAGATTAAATCTCAGGATGTATATATTTGATGTTCTTATTCCAGGATATTAATGGCAAAATGAACTTGTCTGGTGATGGCTCCGTCACATTAATGTCTGATGGACGGTTCAGATGTGAAAGGTGCACGGGACGTGCTGAGGGCTCTGCGTGTGCTGGTCGGAGGCTTCGAGGCTGGAATGTGATTTTGTTTAGAGTGAACCCAAATGGAGTCAATTTAACCCTGCAGGAGTGGAGTCATCTGAAATACCACAGCCGCAGAAGGCAGGGTCTTGGTAAATAGAATAAAATGTGCAAAATATTTACCTTGTGATTAGCAATCTGCCTAATGCAGTCTGGCAGCATTTTTAGGAAGCTTTGTGGGTTTTAACCATTAATTCAAAATTTATAGCTGGTTCAGAGTTCAACTAACGATGGGGCTCTGCGGGTTCCTAAAGCCTGTTTAAATCCTCCAGAGGTACCTGGGTCATCTCCTGCCTGGAGAAATCTGAAGAGAACTCTCACAGAAGGTGAGGGGCATGCTAGGCTAAGGGGTGCTCACTTGGGTTTACTGAACACTTAGTGAACATGGGTTTGGGTTCTGGGGGTTGTGCACAGTCTGATTGGGAGGCGAATCCAGTCCAACAGGAAACAAATGCAGAGCCAAATGGAACAGTTAGACCTAATGTCCAGGGGTATGGTAGAAGATCTAACCAGACACTGAGGCACCCGCTAAGATCTGCCAACTTTGTCTTCCAACACAGGGTGTGTTGGCAGCTTCAAGATATGAGTTAGAGGTGTCCCAAATTGAGAACATAGCAAGAGCCATATTATAGCATGTGAAAGCATTTGGTGTCTCTTCACGGTATCCTGAGTTAGTGTGTATGGTGACAGGAGTCATGGGAAAAAGAGAGGGTGAGGGGCCATGGATTCCCTTTTCCCTCTCCACCCTGTACCTTCCAGGAAGTGTCTCCTCTTTTCCCTTCCATCCTTGCCATGCATCCTACCCACAGCCCTTTAGAGATGACAGAAGCCACAAGCTAAGAAAAGAAGAACAGCCCTGGGATTCCCCCATAACTTTTGCTACCCGAGTCACGCTTGCACATTGAGAAACCTCATTTTCTAGTGCCTTCGTAAGGACATGGGAAACCCTCTCTGTCTCACTGAGGACACTCCAGGTCCAAAAGGCAACCAATCCAGAGCCCTAAAACTGGTAGTAAAGAACAATTCTGAGAAAAAGCTTTATTTTAAGTCAAAACAATTGTTATAAAAAGCAACTTTAATTTTTTCCTGGATCTTGCTTTGTAATAATTAGTTGAAAACCAACATCAGAGGCAGATGGATATTTACACAATTTTTGTTATTTCCAGAATATTTAACTAACTATAGAACTGATCTAAAAAGGATGAACACTTTTTTTTTTTTTTTTCCTGTGAGTAAGTTTCTTTGTCTCATGGACATAAAAGTAAAAGACAAAAATATTTCAGCCCTTTAAAAACCCATTCCAGTAAAAGCCATGCCAGTAAGAACGGGGGCACTTGTTTCACACCCTTTTCTGTGGCCGTTAATCCAGTGGCCCCGTGTGCCAAATGCCCTGTCAAGTACAAAGGACAGAGATGTGACTCAGACATGGCTGTTGCCCTTGGAAACCACCTTGTTCTTCAGGAGGCTGTAGCTGAGGAGCGCTCTGTATGGGAATCTCTTTTGTAGGACGAAGTGTCCCCCAAGAAACTCTATCCAGCATCTTCCATCCCTGCTCATTCATGACTCATACTAAAAACGTCCAGGCTGGAGTGAGCTTGAGGAAAAAAAAAAGAAAGAAAAATGAGAAGTAAATACATTTGACAATAAATTTGAGATCATAAACCTTGGGATTCTTTTTATAATACCACGTACTTCAAAATCAGGCAGTATTTTTCATTCGACATGGATTTAAAGGTAGCTCAAAGAAAACATAGGATTAACTGTAAGTAGTGGCATAGCAAGTGTGAGCCAAGCTTCCAAATAAACACATCAGAGGCTCAGTCTAAAAGAAGGCAGAACACAAATAACCTCTTCTTGATGTGCCTACGGTTTCGTCTAACTCTTCCCAGGTCATGAACTAATTTGCCAAAAGAGAGGTTAATTCCAGTGCAGCAAGGCAGCATTTCAGGAAACAGGTTTTGTGCATGTGGCCTGTGGAGGCTGGGTCACTCGAGGCCCTGCTGGTAGAGTGGCTCTCAGAAGAGCACTTCGAAAAACCCTGTAGTGTAGGTTAGTGAATTGGCAATACATTCAGACGTTGGAGAATACGGGCATTTGCAAACACGGCCTTGGCTTATACCCTACTGTTGATGTCTCCTTCACCTAAATACATTTGTTTTGAGAGACTGGGTGACCTTGGGCAGCCTACTTCCATTCCTAGGCTAGGTGTCCTCCTTATGAAACAAGGAGCTTGGATGAGTTGCCCTTTCAAATCCCTCCCTTCCCCAAGGACTCAACACAGGTAGGCTGGCCTCTGCCCCCAGAAGCTTCCAACTGAAGGAGAACAGTCAAGTAGCCAAAGTCCTGGGAGTTCAGCTGCAGGGTGATTTCCATTCACGTTCATCTTTCAGAGCCCTGGGACGGGAGGATGAGCAAAGCATGATATCATTTTCAGGCAGAGACCTAAGTTCTCTTTTCAGGTCACATGATTTTTCCTCAAATTTTACACTTCATCATTGGCTGCCCCATCTGACCTAACTCAGTGAGTCTCCTGATTTTCATGTGTGTAGAAGTTACCTGGGGATGCTGTGAAACATGCAGATTCCTGAGCCTTCCTTGCTTCCAACAATTCTCATTCGGCAGGTCTTGGCTGGGACCAGGAAATGGCATGCTTAACAAGCACCCCAAGTATTCCCATGGACCAGGATTTGAGGAACACTGTTCTAACGGTTCTGAATTTGGGGTTCCTCTCCTCCACATCCTTAGTCTCCGGGGGCCAGGGCCCCATCTGACATTGTAACATAACAGAGAGCAAAGTGAACGGGACATGCCAGGTATTCAATCAAAATTCAAGGAGGAAGTGAATCAATGAATGAGTCAAGCGCACATAATAGGGAAAGTCATTATCACCATGAACTACCAAACAAAGCCATGCAGAACTCTTCAGGCAATGCTTGAGAAGCTAGGGTGAGTGGGAGAGGGGGTACAAGGCAAACTCCCAAGGTGGGTCCCCATCGGGCCACCAGAAACAGTAGGCTGCTGGCAAATGGATGTTTCTTCTAACAAGCAAACACGTTGGTCCAGAGGGAGTCCCTAAGCCCCCACTATATTTTAAGCTGCGTCCCTCAAAATGTCAAAAGTGGGATTAAAGTATAAATGATTGTCAATTCACTCCTGTCCTCCTGGTCCTGTGCTGAGCATTATAGGCCTTTTGGGGATGTAGGGCAGCAGGGGAGGGGAGGAGTTGAGGACGGTCTTTAAATGTAACCGAATAGAGTGAGCTCCACTGTGTCTTGGGGGGATAAAGCAGTTCACAGGCTGCTACTTTTTTGTGACATAGCTTTTACGGGGGGAGAGCCAGAATATTAAGCTCATTGCTTCCAGATGGGGAGGTTGGACAAGACAGAGAGGCCTTGGCTCTGAAAGCCTGGACGCCGTGGTGCGATAGGGATGTGACATATTGAAGTAATCGAGATAGAAGATCTGGCTTTAGCCAAGGCTGTCAGATAGATACTTTTTAAAACATTACATGGTTTGTAACAAGGTATTGTGTATCCTCTCAGAAACCCTGCCGCCTCAGTCTCTGGGAAGACGGTGGGGGGAAAAGTGTGCTTATTTTGCTTGAGTTACTAAAGCTCCTTTTATATATGAGGAATTTGGCATCTCCTGGCTGGGAGCGGCTGAGCCAACAGTCCGATGCACTTGTAATGTAGATCATGCTAGTGACTCGCTAAGTAAGTCCAGGTGCTTGCATAAGAGGCAGAATCCTAAGCACTCCCTTCTTTGAGCCCTGAAGCAATCATGGCCCAGCGCCTCAAATGAGCCTCAAATCTGTTTAATAAATCATCTGTCTATTTATAGAGTTAATTCCACGGAGAAATTCTTCAGGCTGTCTGGTGGGACCTCTTCCACTAGAGGGCGCCAATGCCCACCTCATTCATTCTAGGCTGCCCTTGTTTTACCAGGAATGTCGGCTCCCCTGGAAGCCTTTTGTCCAGTCCTTTCTCTCATGTGACCTTTAGGCCCTAGATGCACGCAGGGTGGGGATGCTCAAGAAAACCCAGGCTTCACTGAAGAGTCTCCTCCTCCAGTGTCCACAGTGAGAGTTTTGTTCTGGGGTGGAAAGGGAGAATAGGTCCAGCTGCCTTTGGAAATCTCCAGTTTGCACCGTACTAGTTTACTTGGAATTCTCTTAGTCAGGGGACAGATGGCTCCTTCCTTGGTGAAATTCACACCTGAGAGCAGGTTGGGACGTCCCTATGGACCCGGTGTCTGCTTTGCATTTCAAAGGCTGGGGACTGTTAGACTCATATTTTGATTAAAATTTTGTATTAACTTCTCCCCCCCCCCCTTTCAATGTAATTCCAGGATATTTAATTTCAACCAATCATCTGAGGGGAGGGGGGAGGAGGAACTTGATGTGAAACAGCACACAGGGAAAGCCAGCCAAGTAAGAAAAGAGAGCGGCTCAGGGCTGTGTAGATGTGACAGCTGAAATCTCTTTTGTTCTCCCAGGCAGGCTCTGAAACCAAAGTCCCTCAAGGACAGGAGATCTAGCTCTGAGCTTGGGATCAAGATGGCCAGTTGTCCAGGCTGGCCTCCCTGCTGGGGCAAGTCCTTGAAAGTTTCCTGGCTTCGGTCACCTGGTTGGACTCTGGGGAAAGGAACGCCTACCATTTGCCACTGGCTGTGGGGATATGGAGAGAAAATTAGAAAGTCTTCAGAAAAGCCACTCTCTGGAGACTGTGGTGGACATTAGTTATAATGTCCTAACCTCAAAATGACTAAAACTTCAGGTTACAATGGTTACACTGAGATGAACAAAAGAACATTAGTCAAACATTAGTCCCACTTGGCCTTGCTGTAGGGTGGTGGTCACTTCTTCAAATGTCTGCAGGGTCCAGGCGGGTAATGCAAATGTAATTATGAAAGCATTCCTGCCACAGAGCAAGTGCACAATAAATATTTGTTGACGGAATGAGTGAATAAAAGTGGGTATGGTAGGAGGCATTAGGGAATGGTGGGCACATGGAAGGGCATGTGCCTTCCATGTTAAACTGGAAAGCACATGCCCTGTTTTCGGTGTTTAAAAATTATAGTTTTTTAAAACACGACTTTAAATATCTTCTGACCCAAGGGCTACTGATTTGTAACTCTACACTCACTTTTATGTATATTTAGGCCCACTTAAAAGACTAAGAAAGGAGGAAAATAAATTTGGTAATATGGGAAGTCCCAAATCTGCCCAATTGAGCTTGACTTTAATATCTTATCTTTGTTCATAAATACAGTCCTATTTTCCCTTCTACTTACCCACTTTGGATTAGGTAAACTCAGTCACTTTGGAAATATTATGTATAGATGGTAATATATTGAATGAAGGATCATAGCAACATTCTCTACTGCAGATCTCTATAAGGAGGGCAGGCCGATGGGCTAATGATCAATCCCTCAAGAAAAGTCCCCATCAACAAAACCACAAGGTTATGATGGAGCCAGAGGGAAACCTGGCCTGATTTTAGACCCGGTCATGGAACTGGGCTCTCCTTAATTCACAGGACTCTTTGTGAGGACCCATGAGTTAATATCACAAGAAAGGGCTTTATAAATTGCAATGTGCTGAGTGAGTATAAAGGATTCCACTATCAATTTGGGGGAGAAACTGGAGGAACGGTTCTCATACGGGCTTGTTACGTTAGATTATTGGCATGGTTCTCTATGCCTGAATAACATGCCTCTATTTATGGGGTCAACCTTTGTTTTTCCCCTGAAGCTATCTCTGACTTGAGTTAACGAGCCCATAGCTCACGTTTGCCCGTTACCTCTGACCCTCAGTCAGGGCTCACCTGCAGCTCTGCCCCATCCTTAGAGTGGATGTGGGGGGGTGAGCCATGGGGCCGGACACTGCATAGCCTTCTCTCAGTGCTCTGCCTCCTCCAAACCCCAGCAGTGGGCCCCACTCTCAGTCATTCATTGTTTGCACTTCTTTACTTTCCACATCTATCTCAACAATACTTAGTTGCCTATTTCCTACATCATATTTTAGGTAAATGTGCAATATTATTTCATCCTGGAGCTGACGGGGATGCACCTAGCATTGCTCATAAGCAGATAAAGTGGACAGGGTAGCCGAGGCCAGCTCTTACTGCCAGAACCCAGCCCTGCTTCCTAGTCTGGTGAAGGCAGATGCTTGGAGTTATGTTTCTAATAAGACGCATGGATTTGCACTGCCTAATGATCAAAGTCAACCTCCTAAGCCTGGAATTCGAGGCTCTCCAAATCTGGCAATAGCTTTCTTATCCTCCCCCACTTCCTTACAAGCACCCCCAGCTTCAGGCACCTCGGAGCACCCCCCCTTCCACATACACATCCCACATTTTCTCATGTCAAGCCTTTATCCATACAATTTCTTCTGTCTGAAATGTTTTTTCTGCAATGTCTGCCTGCTATAATCATGAGCATTTTCAGAGAGAAATGTTTATACACCCCTGTATTTCCATAAAGAGGGAGAGGCAAGGTGGAGGGTTTCACCATCATCCCTGGGAAAAGAAAGGAGAGAGAACACTTCCAGCTCTTCTCTCCAACTTTCACCCATTCTTCTTAGAGAAGAGGAGTGACTGGGGCCAGGACCTCAGCACACTGGGCTCTGCCCCACCCCTCTCCCCTTTGTAGGATTCTACTCGCTCCCTTGGGCCAGGGCCCAGAGGCCATCAGGAGGCCCTGCTGTCAGTGTGTGTTCCTCCATCGAGGCAGGACTGGCCCGAAGCAGCAATGCCCCCTCCAGTAGGAGGGTAAGCCCATCGCTCTGCAGACCCAGGCCTGCCCCCACCAGGCTCTCCCAAGCTTTAGGCCGAAAGGTGTATTCTCCTTCATTCTGGTTCTACCTCTCTTGCTTTAATTGGCTCTGAATACTGGTGGAGGTAGGGTGCGGTGGGTGGGGAACAAGTTATTAGGTATATCCTCCAATCTCCAAATCCAATATCACATCTTCACAGAAGTCTCCTCTGTCTCCCCTCACCTGATGCCCTCAGGCCCTCTCTTCTTCCTCTCTGGGTAACTCCCACAGAATTTCAGAATTGTACTTCATTTGCTCATCCTGTTGTTTAACACAAATTTACAGGTGTTTGGCGAGCTGGGATTCTCCTGACTTTTGATGTGATAAGTCACATTTCAAGTTGAGATTTCCTCTGAAAATCTAGTTCTTGGCATTCGTGTGGTATAATGAGAATGAAATTGGACAGAAGGCCAATTTCATTGGCCTTCTCAGATTGAGGCCTATAAAATATTGAGAGCCTTTTAGGAGCCAGCGATGGTGCTAGGTGCTTTTTGAGGCATAATCTTGAGAGAGTTGAGTAACTGATCTCCTTTTTATGACGATGGTAGCTGAAGCTCAAAGACAAAACAAACAACACCAGAAACAACAATAAGGAAACTGTGCTCTGCTCACGTAGCCTATGGTTGGTAGAGCCAGGGCTGAGACCCAAGACCCTTGACCTTGCATGCTCTGATCCTGTGTCTCATCCCACACATTCTCTCTGCGCCTCTTGCAGTCCCTCCTCAGCCACAGAGTAACCTATGAAACATATCTGTAGCAACACAAGGCCATTCAGGGTGCAAGTGTGCTAAAGATTCCACGCAGGGCTGATCCCCGTGGCCTTGTATATTCACGGCAGGGTTAACAGAAGGAGCAGGATTGATTGGAGCCCTGGAAGGAGAATTCTTAACTAGGCAGAGAGGACTGGGAGGGGCATTCTAGGCAGAGGATCCCACAGTAACCAAGGAGCAGAGGCCAGATAGATTGAGGGAAATCCAGAACACAGTGAATTGACCAGCCTAGCCTGACCCAAGGTTGATGTTGGGACGAGATGGGAGGTGGAGCTAGAAAGGACAGTTAGATCTTTACCTAATTGGTTTTTCAACTTGGGATGGACCATGGTATCACCGTTTTGAAAATACATATCCCCAGTCCCTAGACCTATTGAATCAGAATCTCAAGGAATGGGTTGGGGCAATTATTATCATCCACAGATAATTATTATCTTCCACAGATAATTCTGATGCTGAGTAGAGGCTGAAAAACACTGAGAAGGAAAGCCATAAAGCAGACACAGAGCCCTGGGTTTAGATTCATTTCAGTTCTTGTCTTGGCATCTATAGTGCTCTGAGTTGGGGCAAACCACCTCAGTTTTCTAATTTTTGAGATAGGAGCAATCATAGGAGTGTCTACCTCCCTCAAAAGGTCACTATGGTGAGAAAGCAAAATGTTGTGTTTGAAAGCCCTAGCGCAGCACACGCCCAGAGGAAAGCCGAAGTAAAGGTGAGCTGATTCTCTGAATTGGGAGGTGCTGCAGGGTGCTGGTGTTTGGGGCCGGTAGGGCACACAGGGAGGAATGAGCGTTGCGGATCAGAGGGTCCTGGAGAAGGGCTAATGCAATGATTCAGGTGTGAGCTGATAAAGTACAGAGATGGTGAGGCCCTGAGGACATCTGTGTGGCCACAGGCCAAAAGGATTCCAGTTCTCTGTGGTGAAAAGGAAGGCAGTATCCACATCTAAAAATAAAACAAGCTTCTCCCAGCACTGGCCTGGGTGCCCTGAAATGACTGGAGGGCAATGAGATGCAATTCTAGTTTTAGAAAGTTGGCTCTTTTAATACAAATTCACAAGCAGCTTTACTGGGGGAAAATGCCCATGTAGCGCGTCTTCCACAATATTGCTAATGAGAGGACTCTCCAGGCAGGAGGCCCTGGGGGCTCTGATTCTGGCATCTTCCATCAGATGCGGGGGAAGGACAGGGGACCAAAACCCTGGAGGTTTAACAAAAGCTGAACTGCCGTTCCATACTCCCGATGCTCCCAACTTGATCTCTGGAGCAATTCCCTCTGATCCTGAAAGAGTTACTACACCTCAAGGTGGGGTGGGGCTGCCTGCCCCCCTTCCTCCCCTCCTGGAAGCTGCAGGACCCATTATCTCACGAACTTTCCCCATATCCCTTGGAAATAAGTATTTCCTTATGGTAATGATTGTTATTCTCATTTTACAGCTGAGCACATGGAGACAGAGAGATGGTCCTGAAAAGAGGGGGACATTTTCTTCCTTTTCTCTGGACTCTGTCAAGTTCAAATCATAAAACGGAAAGCACAGGGAAGATCTCTGAGTATTTCCAAGCCCGAGGTAGCAGGGCGCAGCGTTAGAAGAAGGAATGTTTATTGTGGGTTTTGTGTGCTGCAAAATTTATGTTCAATTTTTGGGGGACGGTGGATAGCTCCTTTTTATTTTCATATGCCCATAAAGAAAGATGGGGTTTCTGAAATAATCTTGTGAATCCTGTATTTTGCATATGAGGAAATCAAGGCCAAAAGAGGGAAACTGTTAAACAGGCTCTGAGGGGAAAAACTGAGCTCCCAACTCCTAGTTGCATTTATGTCCTGCTGCCCCCCGGCCTAAACCGTTTCACATGCGCTGTGGGCTGACTCTCCAAGTAAAGGCACATCCAAGGGTAATTCTGCCTTTCCTCAAGGTCATTGTGAGAGCCTGGCTAGAAGCTGGACTTATCTGCAAACTTTGAGAAACATACTGAAATTATCAAGACTTGGAACATGGCCTTCATTTGCACTGAGCTTTCACTGCCTTATCGAGGAGATCCTAGGCTTGAACTTCTCAAGGTTTAGCCAGTCAGTTTTACTTACCTCATCAGGAGCCCTGCAATCTTAGGCTGGTCCCCGAGGCCTGGGTTGAGGATTCGGGGAGGTATGGGAGACATGCTGGTTCCACAGTCCTCCAGCGACTGACCAGGGATAGGCGTTCTGGGAAACCTCCCCAGCCTGAGAGCAGCCTGGGCCCTGGGCCTGGTACAAGGAGGGGCACAGATGGGGCAGCCTGGATGGCTGCTCTCTGGGTGTTTTCCCAGGTGGAAGATAGGCCATCAACATAGAGCCGTGGGTCTGAGATACAAGAACCAACATGGTGGTCGGTACAGGGCGACCCCTTTCCATACAAGTGATCTGTTACTGGAGACTTCCCACAATTACAGATGTGAGTAGTCCAAACTAATTTTCTTATAGGCAAAAAGAAGAAAGGATACGTTTTTGAGACTTACAAATTTATCCATACCATAAAATAACTAATTTGTCTTTGCTTTTGAATTTACTTTTAAAACAATAAATGCATAATATATAAATAAAGATTTTCAGGAAACTAAGAGAAGTTTGTTAATTTTTTTTTCCTTGAGGTTATCTCTAATGTTTTCCTAAATCAACTCTAAGTCAACTGCTTGAGTTATCCTGGCAGATATTTGACAGGTTTCATAGTATTTTATCACATCTAAATCTATTTTGTTATGTTTTTGTTCTCAGGAATGTTTCTCAGCAAAAGCACTATCCTTGCCACTTAATGTACCCTTGGATAGCATTGACATAAGATATAGAAAAAATGCTTATATTATAAGAGCACTGAGTAATGAAAGAAATAGCAGGAAGAGTGTTCCACCCTACTTGCTTGGGTGAACAACAGAATGGACAGGCTAAGGATTTGTGTGTGCTGACGAATACAGCATTGCCATGGAACAATAGTGAAAATTTAGCACTATTGATCATTAGGCAATTCTCAGTTTTTATAAATTTTGGAGATTTGAGTAATTTTGAATTTTTGTCATTTTGTGTACTATGTTTGAATTCATCTACCTTTCTACTGTACTATAAAATATACAAAATACTGTGGAAGTTCAGAGAAGGGAGTGGAGGAAAAATGCTAGAATCAGGATTAAAACTCACAACTCTAACTTCTGGACAATTTTATATATGATTTACTCAGCAACATATCATCTAAAGATCCACCAGACTTATATTCTTAGCACATTTGACACACCCCATTACCTCTTTCGGGGAAGATCATTGCCAAGAAGTCATCATGTTAGGCACATTTATTTTATTCTGTTCCCGTGACAATACTATAATGTCAGTTTCTTTATGGTCAAGTTCCTATTGAATATTGTGTCATTTCCCTGTGTCTCTAGTCTCTCTAGAATTGTGGTCCCTTGAGTCCTGGCTGCTTTGGCAGTTCTGAACTCCAGTGTTTATCTCCCCAGCCTCTTAGCAACTATTCTTTGCCAGGCTTTGCAGACTCTCTCAATTGGCAAATGCACCAGATCAAAGCAGTGTCAAAAACTGTGCACACAACCTAGGCCCATAAATCTTGGCTGTTACAGTAGCTTTCTACTGCCTTTTATTTTATCTACTTGTCTTATTGTTCTCAGCTAGAACAATGATTTGCTAGAGCTACTGTGCATAACCAGAAGTGGAAGATAACATATGTTTTTGAGATTTGTATATATAGATCTGGGCCCTGCCTTTTAGCAGATGAATAGAATTTACATACACAGTACATTGTATTTATTTATAGATGGATATTTGGGTGTTTTCCAATTTTCACTGTTAAAAACAACGCTGCAATGAATATTCTTGGATGTGTTTTCTTGTGCACATCTTTCAGAATTCCTCTAGAATATACATCTGGAAGTGGAATTGCAGAGCCAGACAGGATGCTCATTTGTAATTTCATTACTTATTGCCAATTTTCTTTCCACAGTAGATGATCCACCTTTACGTTTCCCCCAGCAGTGTATGAGTGTTTCTGTTTACCACTATCTTTGATAATTGTGAAGCCATTTAATTTCTGCTCATCACATGGAAATGGGTTTGTATCTTCTTATTTTATTAGTGGGGTTCTCAAGTTCATTTCATTTCAGGGTTCTACTTCTGGAAACGCCTGTTCACATCCCTGGTCAATTTTTTGAATGAGTTTTTGTCTCTTCCTCATGAATCTATTTTTTTCTTCTTGTTTTATTGACATATAATTGACATATAGCACTGTGACATTTAAGGTGTACAGCATAATGATTTGACTTACATACATCATGAAAGGATTGCCATTATAACTTTAGTAAATGTCCATCAACTCATATAGATATCAATTAAAGAAATATAAAAATGTTTTTTCCTTGTGATGACAACTCTTATTTACTCTCTTATCAACTTTCATATATAACATCCAGCAGTGTTCATTATATTTGTCATGCTGTACATGACACCCCTAGTACTTATTTATCTTATAACTGGAACTTTGTACCTTTTGACTGCCTTCATCCAATTGCCCTTCCCCACACCCTCTGCCTATGGTAACCGCAAATCTGATCTTTTTTTTTTTGAGGTTTTTTTCTATTCATTTGTTTTTGAAGTATAATTGACCTACAACACTATGTTAGAGATATCACCTCACACCTGTCATAATGGCTGTTTTCAAAGGGACAACAAATAACAAAGGTTGACAAGGGCGTGGAGAAAAGACAACCCTCATGCACTGTTGGTGCAAATGTAAATTGGTGCAGCCTCTATGTAAAACAGGATGGGAGTTCCTCAAAAAATTAAAAACAGAACTACCATACAATCTAACAGTCCCACTCCTGGGTATTTATCCAAAGAAAATTAAAACCCTAATTAGAAAAGATGGACACTCTTATGTTCATTGCAGCATTATTTACAGTAGCCAAGATATGGAAGTAATCTAAGTGTCCATCAAATGATGAATGGATAAAGAAGAAGTACACACACAATGGAACATTGCTCAGCCATAAAAATAATGAAATCTCATCATTTGCAACATCATGAAAGGACCTAGAGGGTATTACGTTAAGTGAAATAAGTCAGACTGAGAAAGGCAAACACCGTATGATTTTACTATGTGGAATCTAAAAAACAAAACAAATGAACAAATATAACGAAACAGAAGCAGAATCATAGATACAGAGAACAAACAGGTGTTGCCAGAGGGGAGGGGTGTGGGTGGAGAAGAGAAATAGGTGAGAGAGAAAGAGGTACAAACTTACAGTTGCAAAATAAATGAGTCATGGGTATGAAATGTACAGTGTGGGAATATAGCCAATAATTATGTAATATCTTTGTATGGTGAAAGATCATAACTAGACCTACTATGGTGATCATTTTGAAATGTATAGAAATATCAAATCACTATGTTGTGTAGCCTGAATCTATTTATACAACCTGGATACCAATTAATCCTTGGTTTGTTATATATGTGGCAAATCTATCTGAAAGTATTTATTGAGTGCCTTCTACATGTAGTGCTAGGGACATGGGGGTGAATAAGACAGACTGGGTCTCCATTTTCATGGATCATATGTTCTGGAAGGGGGAACAGATTATCAACAAAATTAATCAATATTTATTTATTTATTAAACTAATAAAATGATTCTGGATCAGAAGAAATACTATAAAAATAAAACAGGAAAATGAGATGAAGAGTGATGGGTGTGGAAAGTGCTACTGCAGGATGGAGAGGTCACAGAAAGCCTCAAGCTAAGGCTGGATGAGAGGAAAGAGCTCTATGAAGCTAAAGGGAGAGTGTTCTCCCATAGGGGTAAGAAGTAGTCCCAGGTCCTGAGACAGCATCAACTGGGCACTTAGTGTTTTCTTTGCTATGCACCCATCCTCCAAAGGCCACCATCCTCTGCTCCAGCAGGGCCACGAGTATTGCTGATCTGAGTCTGGGTTGCAGCAGGCAAGATGTACAGATTATTCTCTGTTACAATAAGATGTGTTTAGCTCAGCCCCCTCCCCTGCCAATGATAATAACTGAAGACGAAGGAAGTCTGTCTTTCACAGAGCACAGCTCATGCCATCTGGACAGCATCTTGACTAACACAATGAGCACCCTGGATTCAGATCACCCAGGTTCACATCCTCCTTCCGTCATCTTAGCTGAGACCCTAGAGGGAGTTCTCTCAACACTCTGTGCTTCCGTTTCGCCTTGTGTGGAATGAGGGTCATATTTGTCGTAGGCAGGCCTCTCAGATGTCCCCCGGTGATCTTTGTCTCTTGGGTGCCATGTCCTTGTGTAATTCTCTCTGAATAATGTAGGCTGGACCGAGTGACTCACTTCTAATAACTAGAATATGGTAAACCTGATAGGATGCCACTTCTGAGATTAGGGTTTTGTTTTGTTTTGTTTTAAAGATTAGACTTTTACTGAATTAAACTGAGATGTAAATTCATGACTGATTCATATCTTGAAAAATAAGGAAGTCTAGGTTGCATTAGGAGGATTGATAACAAAGGAAACACTGAAATGTAACAGAAATCAAATAATTTGCATTATCCAGAGCTGAGAAATAAATAGTATAGTGTAACTATTGTTCCCAATATCCAATAGAATTTAAGCCATCACTGTGGAAACAAACAGCTTATATAATCTTTTTTTTTTTGTAGATTCCACATATAAGCTATATCATGCGATATTTGTATTCCTCTGGTTTACTTCACTTAGTATGATAATCTCTAGGTCCATCAATTTTGCTGCAAATGGCATTATTTCATTCTTTCTTATGGCTGAGTAATATTCCACTGTATATATGTACCACATCTTCTTTATCCATTTGTCTGTCGATGGGCATTTAGGTTGCTTCCATGTCTTGGCTATTGTAAACAGCGCTGCAGTGAACATTGGGGTGCATGTGTTTTTTTGAATTATGGTTTTCTCTGGGTATATACCAAGTAGTGGGATTGCTGGATCATATGGTAACTCTATTTTTAGTTTTTTAAGGAAACATCATACTGTTCTCCATCGCGGCTGCACCAATTTACATTCCCGCCAAAAGTGTAGGAGGGTTCCCTTTTCTCCACACCCTCTCCAGCATTTATTATTTATAGACTTTTTGATGATGGCCTTTCTGACCGGTATGAGGTGATACCTCATTGTAGTTTTGATTTGTATTTCTCTACTAACTAGCGATGTTGAGCATTTTTTCATGTGACTGTTGGCCTTCTGCATGTGAGATTAGGTTTTAAAGGTCTGTGACATCCACCTTGCTGACTCTCTCTCACTCTTTCTTGTTCGCTCTCTTTAGGAGCCAGATACATATCAAGGGGCCTAAAGGACGAGGAACTAAGGATGCCTTCCGGCCAATGTCCACCGAGGAACTGACTCCTACTAACACCCACTGAGCGAGCCTGAAGTGGACCCTGCTCAACTGAATGAGATAATGTGATCCTGGCTGAGAATGGATGGCAGCCTTGTGAGAGACCCTGAGCTGGAGGACCCAGCTAAGCTGGGCCTTGATTCTTAACCCACAGAATAAATAAACGCATGTCATTTTAAGACATGAAGATCTGGGGTAATTTGTTATACAGCGACAGATAACAAATATAATAAATGACCTTATCAGGAGGTGCCTGTGAGGATGACATTATATAATACAAGTAAAGTGCTGTGAACACTGTGTAACACTTGATAAGGACTCCTTAAATGTTGCGAGTGTTATCCTACTTATTGCCAAGGTTAGGCAACTTGTGCATTATCCAATATTGAGGCTGACAATGAGTCTTGTCTCCCACAGATCTCCCTCAAGCCCTTTGGACCGCAGATCCGACCCAGGGAGCAGTCTTGCAGTTATGAATCTCAAGGGTGACTTCTTCAAACAGGTGAACACTCCAGCCAAGCTCAGTTCTGACTTTCTCCAGGAAGGCTTTACACACAGACCCCATCCACAAAGCACTCTCCTTTACTCTGGAAACCCCACAAAGCACTCTCCTTTACTCTGGAAATCTTCCCCCACTATTTTCAGTGTCTGATGCATATGGTATGGTCTAGAACTGTATTCTGTCTTCTCATGTCCCCTTCCCCACTCCCAGATCAACTTGAAGCCCACTGAAGCCCAGCAGTGGAACGTTACAGAGCTCGAAGTAGACCGATCAGGTGAGTGTGATCTTGGACAAGCCACACAACCTCTCTGTGCCCATTTCCTCATTTGTAAAGTGAAGACAGCAATACCAACCTCAGAGGTTAATACCTTCACACCTTTAGCAGAATGCCTGACCTAATATTCACTGAACAAATCTTAGCCATTTCCATTATTATCATGACTTTGTATTTCCCTCCACCCCTGTGCAACACTAGGTACCTGAAGGGGATTCTACATATGCTACAGTTTATTTTCCTTATCACCTTCTTAGTAGATAATTGATTTCTTAATGTTACTCTTTACTCATGTCCTCTCTCAGTGGAATTCAAGCTTCATTAGTGGGGGGTCTTTGCTTGCATTGTTCATGAATTGATTCCAAGGACCTAGCACAGTGCTTAACATACAGTAAGTGTTCAGGATATTATGACTGACTGAATGAATGAATGAATGATGCTCACAAGCCACTTAGCCTCTCCGAGCCTGCCTTCTCTAAAGAGGAATAACACCACTACTGCAAGGAGCAGCTGCTGCTTTTGCCTCCCTGGTGTTTCTTCTACTTCTAACCACACAGCTCCTCCTTCCTGCATCAAAGACATTCCATGAGATTCATGTGGCACTGACCGGAGGGGTGGTACTGTCACCCAAGCTGGCCTGGCCAGTTGAGAAATACCACTTCTCTGGCTATGGGGGTGCCCAGATGGGTATATGCTCCAAGCAGGCCCAATCCATAAGATTCGATCAGTGTGCTGTGAGTGAGGGGTGGCTTGGGGGGGCCCAGGTTGGCTGGGCCATGTCTGCTGGAGGTTGCCAGCAGCCATCTTGCAAAACGTGAAGGCAGTTTGCCCAAAGATGAAGCCGGGCAGGGGTAGGCAGAGCAGAGCCAGCAGCCTCAAGAAAGAGTGAACCTTGTGCTCTTTCTGTTCATAAGGACTGGCTGAGAGTCAGCTGAGACAAACAAGATTTCAGGAATGGATCAGGGGACTAATATGGAGAGAAGGACTGAGGTGCCAGAAAGAAGGAATTCTCTGTCTGAAATGCCATCCTTCCATGTTTGTTTGTAAAACTCCTACTCATCCTTCAAAACCTCATTTGAGGAGGTTTTTCCTCTTCTAATTCTCCCAGGCTGAATTGATCATGATTCCCTCGTGCCCCATGGTACCAGGTTTAGACTTGATCACACTCTTACTGCTACAAATTGCAGTTACCTGCTGTGTTAGTCATCCAGGGCTGCCATCACAAAATATCACAGATGGTGTGGCTCACACAATAGGAATTTACCTTCTCATGGTTCTGCAGACTAGAAGTCCAAGATCAAGGTGTCAGCAGGCTTGGTTTCTGCTGAGGCCTCTCTCCTTGGCTTGTAGACAGCCACCTTCTTACTGGGTGTTCACGAGGTCTTTCCTCTGTGGATGTTGTCTGTGTTCTGACTTCCTCTTCTTATAAGGACTCCAATCATATTGGATTAGGGAACACCCATATAGCCTTATCTCACTTTAATCACCTCTTTAAAGGCCCTGTCTCCAAATACAGTTACATTCCACAGTATTGCATGGGGCTAGGGCTTCAACATATGAATTTAGGGGGGCAAAATTCAGCACAAACCCCTGTTTACTTGCCTATTTCCTCCCCCAATTTTCTTGAGGTCACATGAAGCTGCTTTGAAACCGTTTGATGAATGAAAGAAAGAAAGAATGAGTAAGTGAAAGGAAAACATTGTCTTGCACCAGGGCAAGACAGAGCTTTCATTTGTCCACAATGGCCACGTCCCTATTTGGCCTGCTCTGATGGGTATAGAAGACCCTCGTGAGCTGGCTTAAGTCTACCAGGGTTATTGGAGCTCCTTTGGCCCTGTTTTGGGTGAGAGAGTGTGCCAAGGGGATGCCTACATTCAAATGGCAAAGAATCAGATTAATTATTTTAATCTTACTTAAGGTCTTCCTTGCCTCTACTCTCTTGCTCTTTTCCCACATGCAATAAATCTCCCAGAGCTGTCAATTTTTCCAAAGTAGCTATCACTTGATGAGCTCTTGATTGGACTAGAAAACCAGCTTCCCAACTGGCTTGTTTCCCACCACTGTCCCCACTTTAATGTTACCCTCGTCCTTGTGATTGCAATCTATCTGGAATACAGGGCTAATCTTGCCATTCATCTGCTAAAAAAAACTCCAAGGACATTCCACTGTTTAAAAGACTAGGTCACATTAACCTGCCCTTCATACCTTTCCTGGCTGTTGTCTCATCCATCCATCCAGTGTATTCTTTACTCTCCACTCTCCTGCCCCACCAGGACCATGTCCCCGAGCCTCAGCCTGTGCTTCTCCCACTGCAGTGCCTGTAGCACTCTTCTCTCTCTTCTTCCCCAGGGAACCCACCCTTCCCAGGCCACGTTTCCCAAACCACATGCTCTGCCAAAGCCTTCCCACCCTCCACCATTAGTTGTCCTTTGAGCTCTTCATCATAGACTCAACCCTTTTGTATTATAGCTATTTGTATACATATATTTAACTACACCTGCTAGACTGGGAGTAGCCTGATGGTCTTATTAATCAGTGTATCCCCAGCTCCCAGCACAGTAACTGGAATATAACAGATATTCAAAAACAGTTAGTAGAATTTCTCTGGATGCCTAATATGTCCCAGGCATAGAGACATGCGTGGATCTGACATAGACACAGACACAACTTATAGTAATATGCAGTAATATGTTAAGGGCTTGAATGAAGGTGAGGGTGGGAAAGGCTTCCTGTAGAAGCAGCTCTTGATCTTGGGCTGGTCACATGGGTAGCGACGTCATGAAGGAAGTGAAAAACAATCCATTGCCCATGCAGGGTAAAAACAAGGGGAAGCATTCCCAGTAGAAGTAAGTTGCCCAATTCAAGGAAAATTAGAAGCAGCCAAAAAAACTTCAAGAATATTGAGTGGCGGAAATTAGTGGAGAAGTAAGAATCATTTGCTGAAAGTCTTCACGTTGAAGTGATGGTCCTTGTCTTGCAGCACTGGTCACCTGCTTTCATGAACTTCCAGATAGCAAAAGAAAGGGCGAGAGCCCACATATGGGATGACTTAAATTGGTGCAAGGGAATATGCGTGTCACTCTGATCGGGGGTGGTACATGCTGCATTATTAGGCCCAGGCTGAGGCCACGGTACAGTCATAAATCAAGAAGCGGGGGTTTAAAAAACAGTGGAAGTGTTAAGGAAACATGAAGTGGCTGACCTGTGGGGCTGGGCTCTTACTCCCGACAAGAGTTTCGATGACTAATGATGTGGATACAGAAATACTTAACTTTCTCATAACCGCATGTGTAATTTATTTAATTCTGGGGGTATCATGCAGTTCTGGGAGCCCTTTAAGATGACGATCAGTTGAAAAAGGTTTCCCACTATTCAGAAGAGGCTGGAAACTTATGCTTTCAAAGAAGATTTTTTTTTCCCCTGGTAACTGGGGTTCATGGATAGAAAGGTGGGATTGAGGAGAAGCCACCCACCTTTCTAGTTTAATTTATAGTTTTTGAAGTTCTACCAGTAGATAATCATTCAACTGGGTCTTTGGGAGCCTTTAAAAAAATAAAAATAACTGGGAAGGAGGTGGATCTCATTTCAGGATTTAGTGGATCGTGTTCACAGAGATTAGTGGCAATCTGCTGAGAGAAGGGCCTAAATGCTTGTGGGGCGTTGAAGGATGACAAGTCACATAAGCCTGAGCCTGCCTACCTGCCTGCCCACCTGCCGTTCTGTTAATCACCTGCTGCCTCATGTCTCTGAGCCTCAACTTCCTCATCTCTAGAAGGAGACTAAGAATACCCACCTCACAAATTGTGGAGAAGATCAAAAGGCAAAGTTAGACGCATGCGTCCATACATGATATGCTTCTTAGATGTGTGTGAAAGTCAGATATATTTAACTTGAACAAGCATTATAAATTTATAGGCATATTATAAGAAAAGATTGGTCCCAGCTAATTATAAACTACATAATCCCTAACTGGACATTATTGGTTTGGTGCAGTCTTAGAAATAATATTTTTAGTATGTCTTTTTTTTTTTTTTTACTAGTTTCTTTCTTTTTCTTCTTATTTTACTTTATTTTTATTTTTTTACTTTACAACTGAACACAGAGATAGTGAGCATAAGCCAAGTGAATGATATTGTTTACTTGTTTATTTGTGCCTTCTTTACAAGCATAGGCCAGTTTTATAAATCTTTTCAAAGAATTAATATTGCTGATCCTCTCTATTATATGTTTGCTTTCTATTTCATTAGCATCTGCTCTTATATTTTAAATTCCTTATTTGTTTATTTTTTTATTTACTCGAGTTAATTTTTCCTGTACTTTTTTTAACTTCTGAAAATGAATGCATAGCTGATTGATTTCCAATTATTCTCTATTTCTAATATGTTCATTCAAGGCTATTATTTCACTATCATTTTCTAAAAATATTTTAAAATTCCTATTTTGATTTCTTATTTGATCCATCACTAATCTAGAAGTGTATTTCTTGATTCTCAAACATACAAGAGTTTCCCAACTATGTTTAGTTACTGACGTTTATCTTAACTCTGTTGTGATTAGGGAACACTATGTACTCTCAGATTCATGAGATATGTTGAAACTTGCTTCATACCCCACTATAAAATCACTTTTTGACATTCTTCTGCCTGTCCTTGAGAGTTGATATATTCCTCTTTTGTTGGATACAGTGCTGCATATACGTCCATTCAATCAACTCAATTAACCAAATTGCTGTTCAAATTTTCGACAAGCTCACTGACATCTGGCCAGCTTTGTCAATCAATTACTGAGATAGATGTGTTAAAAAAAAAATCCCACTATGACAGTAAATATGCCCATTCCCCTTGTAGACATGCTTTTTTGCTTTTGGCTTTGTATGTTTTGAGGCTCTGTAACTTTAAATTTCATAGTTAGGTTTATGAAATTTTTTAAAAAATCTGTTATATCTTCCTGGTGAATTAAAAACATTTATCATCATGAAGTGACCTTCTTTATCTACATAGTGCTTTTCAGCTTAAGTGTTAGTTTGTTTTAACAGAGTTTTACCAGTTTTAACTTGGTGACTTTTCCTGATGCATATTTTTCCTTTCTTTTGTTTTTAATATCTTCATACTTACTTTCAAGATATATTTCTATAACACTGGGTTTTTAAAATAGTATAAAAAGCTCCGTCTTTTTTACAGAAGTATTTATTCACTTTTATTTATTATAACTGCACATTTTGTTTTACATCTACCATGTTATTTTGTATCCTATATTTGTTCCACATTTTCTACATTTTTCCTTATTTCTTATTTTCTTTCAGAAACATTATTTTTATCATTCTGTTCTTTCTGCTATACTAGTTTAGAGATTACACCTTTTAAAAATTATTTCAATGGTTACTCTATATTACATCATTCATCCTTAACAATAAGTTTGAATACCAAACTTTACCTTTATCTCACCCCTGCACAATAGAAAATCTTCAGAACAGTTTAACTCAATTCACCCCTTCCTGATTTCTATCTAAATATTATCAGGTATAAGTCTATTATCTTATATTGTTATTTTATATACATTATTATTTATAAATAATAAATGTTTATACAATTATTATTTTCTAACATGATTATCAGCTTTATACTTACACAATATTTTCTTTGTTCTTGCTTCTTTCCTGTATCTCAGAACTTCTGTTTGGAATTACTTTCCATGTGTCTGAAGTGAATCATTTAAAATGCCCTTTGGGGAGGGTTGGATTGGGAGTTTGCGATTAACAGATGCAAACTATTATATATAACATGGATAAACAACAAGGTCCTATTGTATAGCACAGGGAACTATATTCAATATCCTGCAATAAACTATAATGGAAAAGAATAGGAAAAAGAATATATATATATATAACTGAATCACTTTGCTGTACACCAGAAACTAACACAATGTAAATCAACTATTCTTCAATGACATATATATGTATGTATATATATATATATATATATATAAAATATGAAATATTCTAAAAAAAATCTATGAGCAGCCATCATTTATATAGCTATATTTTAACTTAGTGTTAGGTGTTAACTCTAATTATGGTATTAAAATTAATTGCAAAAATAAAGTGAAGCAATAAATAGGAAAAAAAAAAAAGACGCCCTTTGATGTGGTTCAATAGTGGCCAGTTCTCTCCGTTTTGGTATGTTTGTTAAGATTTTTATTTTACATCCATCCTGGATATATATTTTGATTGGGTATAGAATTCTGGGTTGGCAGTCATTTTCATTTAGCATATTACTGTCTTCTGGCTTACATACACTACTTCTGGTGATAAGTCAGCTGTCCATCAGTCTTGCTTTTAAAGGCAATTTCACTGTAGCTTTTAAGATCCTCTCTTTGACTTCTGTTTTCTTCAGTTTCTTTATGATGTATCTAGTTACAAATGCTTTTTTATTAAAATATAGGGTTCACTCAGTATTGTACATTCTATGGATATTGACAAATGTACGATGACATATATCCACCATTATAGTATCATACAGAATAGTTTCACTGCCCTAAAAATCCTCTGTGCTCTCCTTATTCATCCCTGCCTTCTCTCTTAACCCTGTTAACTGCTAATCTCTACTGTCTTCATAGTTTTGCCTTTTCCAGAATGTCATATAGTTGGAATCATACAACATGTAGCCTTTTAAGACTGGCTTATTTAACTTAGCAATATGCATTTAAGATTCTTCCGTGTGTTCTCATGGCTTGATAGCTCATTTCTTTTTAACGATGAATCATATTCCATTGTCTGGATATACCACAGTTTATTTTTGTTTACCTAACTGAGGTACATATTGGTTGTTTCCAAGTTTTGTACTTATGAATAAAGCTGCTATAAATATCCGTGCAGTTTTTTTGCATGGACGTATGTTTTCAATGTTTACCTTTTTAATATTCCTGCTTAAAATTAGGCTTGTTGGAGATGTGGATTATTGTTTTCCATCAGTTCTGGAAAATTCCCTCTCATTTTCTCTTCAAATATTGCCTCTGTCCCTATTCTCTCTTTGTTTTCTTTCTATAACTCCAAAAATATATATTATATATTTTTATTCTATCTACCACATTTATTAATTTCTCACCTAAAATTTCCATTTTTGCATCTCTCTTCACAGCATTCTAGATGGTTTCTTCTTATTGTCCCTTTGGCTCATTACTTCCCTCTTCTGTCATGTTCAATCTGCAGCCAAATGCACACTCTGAACTTTTAATTTCAGTTATAGTAATTTCCATCTCTAGAAGTCCAAGTCCCATATCATTCTAAAATCTGTTGCTTTTATATTTTTTTGCTCCCTGCTGAAATTTTCAAACTCATTTTTATTTCTTTATACACAGTAAGTATAGTGGGTCTATCATCCAAGTCTGATAATTTCCATATCTGATATTTTGGCATCAGTGCTGATGACTCTCACTCATGGTACCTGCACTTGCAACTTTAGCGCTAATCATTACCCTTGAAAAAATTATTTATGGAGGTTGTCCAAGCCCTTTTATGAAGGTACCTTCCTCTAAAGAGGATTTGAATTTTTTTTTTTTTTTTCCTGCTGGTCATCTAGGGTATTACCAGTCCCTAACAATTTTAGACCAAATTGATGGTTTGAGTTTTCTTGTATTGTCCTGGTGAAATCAATTTTCACTTATGCATGGGGGCCAGGGGTTAGTTTATAGCCTTCCAGGGATAGGTTTTCTCTTCTTTTATATGTTCCCTCTTCTTCTCAGTCTTAAGACAACTCCCCTGTTACATGGGATAGTTGGGAATATAATATACGTTAATTCTTGCTCACCCTTACCTTGAGTGTGTAGTCGTTCAGAATCCCAGCTTAATGTGAGTTTGTGTGGGTGCCTATCAATCCCAGATTTTGTTCAGGCTTTCATTTCTAGCCTCCTTCAGTTTCTAGGCTTCTAAGTAGTAAAAAAAAATTTTATACTCGCTGTTTCTTGTAGGGAGACAAATGTTCTCTATGACAAAGTAATTTTGCCTCTCACTTAACTTTTAGGATTCTTACCTTCATGTTTGCATGATCTTGATCAAGAATTTCTCACCATCTTGTCAGCATTTTGGTGTTTTTAAGAAAATTTATTTTTTTCTATTTTCATCAGAATTGTTAGATGTCCTTAAATAAAAATTGGTCCAAATAACCTAGCCTGCCAATTGCAGAAACCAGTGTTCCCTGAAATAATTATTTTGAAAAAGAAACACACAAAAAATCTTTTCTCTGTCACCTCCCATTTTATTTAGAAAATTTTACATGAAATAATGTTGATGTATCATGTGTGTTATCAGTTACATGGTGGGAAAACTATCCTAAGTATTAGGAATCTTTAATTAGTGGGTTTTCACTAATAGGATATGTGTAATCTCTCTGAATTCTCAACAGATGTTGGAGAGTTAAAACTGTTGTATTTCAAAAGAAATGGATGCATTTACTATAAAGTACAGTAATATGGTTCTTTTGATCATTGTACTATGATTTAAGTCAGACATCTTCATTGTTTGTGCAATTTCTCAAAACCCATGAAAGATGATATATTTCCCTCTGGCAGAAAACCAACACTCTGGATTGGGCACTGGGTTATTTAACCACCCTGATAAATAATTTACACTTGGGGATATTATGCAGAAACCTTTTCAATTAACTGGTGTTGACAGAGAAACTAAATATAGTAGTCAATGAAAAATTTTTTTTCAACACATTCTTGACCTAACAGGCAGAAAAAAATCTTATTTCAAATATTATCTCCTCTAGAAAATGAATATACTAAAGGGAAAATTGTGAAGAATAATAATTATAAATATGAGAATTAAATATCTACTTTTTTTTATTTTAGAGAAGATTTTAACTTTTTCTGTGTACATTATTTTAGTTCACTAAAAGAAGTGTACACTGGTACAATGGAAGGAGTCAGAGGCTCTAAAATCTGAAAAATTTTGGTTCAAATGATGAGCTCATCAGGCTTCAGGCAAGTCACTAGGCTTAGGAATAGAAATACCCTGCAGTGTTGTTACAAGGATCAGAGATAATACACGTAAAATATCTCACAAAAATAGTAGTTATTATTATTCTAGAAAGAACTTTCTCCTAATTTGTCCTATTAATTTATGACCCATGGTCTTAGGAATTTGCAAAAATGTGGCATTCTTTAAAAAAAATAAATAAGCCCTTTAATTTTTTTATACATATATACTTATTTGAAAATTGATTATGGGGCAGAGTAAATACATACTGGTTATGGCAGAATTAATTGTGTTTTCTCTGGAAGATCATATCTAATCCACTGAAGGCAGATTGTTTACTAGAATACACAGGACTGCAGAAAAAACTGGAAGGCAGTAGTCAATAATTTAAACTCTATAGAACCTTCCAGGGGAAGTTGTGGCAAGATTAATTCTTTTTCATCTGTGAGCCTTCTTTGTTGATATTCTAGCTTCTCTCCTATTAATTCCAAATTACCACTGACTACAGTTGTCAGAAATGATGACACACTTACTCAGGGCTTTCATGCTTATCATTCCGTGTTTTGCATAAGAGTATGTAGGAAAATCCAGCGTTACTTTCACAAGCCAGAAGGGCCTTCTTTTCCCTGTCAAGGTTGAAGTCATTCTCTAAGGTGTAGGAAGAGACCATCCTCCAGGCCGGTTAAGTCAGCTCCATCTACCCTGGCTATCAATAGTGTGGTAGACTGCTTAGTTTTTAGGTCATTAATTAACTAATTAAATAATCAACCTAATATCTTGTGAATAATAGATATAATACAGCCCTGTACCAGATGTTAGCAGGAAGTGGGAATGTTCAAACATGTCCCTGCCTTCAATGCAGTATAGTCTGGTTCTTGAAAACTCACATCTAGCCTTTGAATCCCCTCTCACCTTTACTTCTCTGATTTGATTTGCAGCAGATAAATAGAAATAAATATTCCTAGGGTAGCCAGGGTTTCAGTTATGAATGTCTTTTTAATCAGTTCACACTATCCCAAACACTTATGCAGGATTATCCATTACAAGTCATTCTACAATCTTAATCAAATTGCCTGCTAAAGGAAGCCCAGTATTTATTACTTTTTTCTTAAATGGAAAACAGCTGTGATAAATTAATCCGTTCACCTGAAATCTCATATTAGGAATGATTCTCAGATATTCTCTCAACTGACAGTCTTTCCAACTATGAATAATATATTCCTCTACCCCCATCTGTGTCTTTGAATGTGGCTAATTCACTTGGTCCCTTTTCTACCTCTCTGTGAGGTACACTAGAGGCAAAAGTGTCTCCTGAGCCTGACTAGCAATATTTAGATGATAAACAGATATTTAAAAAAGGAAAAAAAAAATGTCACTCGGAAGGCAGCATGGTCAGCAACAACAGAACACATGCTTACAAGGCCCACATTAAGACCCACGTCGGGCTTCCCTGGTGGTGCAGTGGTTGAGAATCTGCCTGCCAATGCAGGGGACACGGGTTCGAGCCCTGGTCTGGGAAGATCCCACACGCCACGGAGCAACTAGGCCCGTGAGCCACAACTACTGAGCCTGCGCATCTGGAGCCTGTGCTCCGCAACAAGAGGCCGCGATAGTGAGAGGCCCGCGCACCGCAATGAAGAGTGGCCCCCGCTCTCCACAACTAGAGAGGGCCAGCGCACAGAAACGAAGACCCAACACAGCCAAAAATAAATAAATTAATTAATTTTTAAAAAAAAAAATTAAAAAAAAAAAAAAGATCCACGTCCATCCAGAGCATAAATCTTCTGCTTATGCAGGTACCACTGCTAACGTCACCAAATATTCAGCCTCAGAATTAACTTCCCCTTCTCTGATTCTGTAATAACAAATCAAGATTCTGATTATAATTTGGCTCCCCAAATGGATTTCCTCACTTGGGTACAAAATGCTACCCAAAGGAAAGAGATTTCCAGTTCCTTTGGTGGTTTTTCATTATCAACTGACATTTTGACAAATTCAAATATCTGAGGCTGCTAAGCTAAGGCCCAAACATCGTACCATTGCTTTCACCAAAGGCATGCCATGTTGGCTGCCTCTCTTTCATCAGCCCCGTCCCTTTCAAGCTGTAATATTCAATTTCTTCATGTCTTCTATATATGCCTTCACTTGCTCATTTGCAAAGTGATTTTTATTTACAAATTTATGTTTCTTCTCTCTGGTCAGTAATCCTGGTGGTCTGTTTTCTTTATAGGAAACAAAATCCATCCCAGATATGGTATTTTAAGGAGAACAAGATAGATTATAGTAAACTAGGTGTCTACAAAATAATCGGAAGGGCTGGAAAAGTGGGATAGGTTATATTCACAGGAATGACTCCAGAAATACAACAGAACTGACCTGCAAGGGGAAGTGACTGCCTTTGCCGCGATCAGGAAGGTGGGAATCTGGAGGGTGCGATGGAAATACTGAGTTACAACACACAGCGCCGCAGCTATGAGTCAGGCGTCAGGAAACGGGGATTAGGAGGTCACCACCATGGTAGCCTCCTCTCAACACCCACTAAGAAGTGGATGGACACAGAACTGTCAGGTCCACCCCAATTGCCTCTTGTTATCAAAAACCAAACGAAAACCAAAAAAAGAAGAAAAAAAAAACCCCACCAAACTAAACAAAAAGAAACCACTCTGTACCCACAACCTTTCTTGCCAGCAGAAAATAGTCAGAAACACTAGGAAGAAGTCTTCCTTTTCAATTCCCTCTTCAAAATCTCACTCTAGGGGCATCTACATGTTGGAAACTGGTTTTCATCCAGAACATAGGCAATGTAGATTTTTGTTTATTGTTTTAAAACTCTCCAGCCTATGCAAGATAAAAAGGGTGCTCCAGATGTAGGTAGCAAAGAAAACTGAATGGCAATTGACCACATCCAAAATACTATTGGTTCTATTTGTCTTATGGTCCTACAAACTTAATATGTTATATTGAAGGTATCTTATCTTGCACATAGCCCACTACTCGTATGTAATCTCTTGATGCTTGTGTATGCACTTGTGGGTATGATCAAAATTGTGCCCTGGAGTTAGCTGTAAGCTATACTTGGCATGATGTCCTGTGTGAGATCCTGTATAGTTTCATACCCATGGAGGCTACAACTAATGGTTAACTATGTAATGTGTGGGTATCATTGGATGTCCCCGCATCACACATAGTGTGGAAAACTAGAAAGGTAAATCCCCATTGAAAAGAACACTCTCATTTGACTTCTTGCATCCCACATTTACTTTAATGAGATACAGACCTCTCCCCCAAATCTGCTGTTCCTTTCCTTTCCACTTTGCCATAATTTTCTAATTTAAGTATAGTCACTTTTTTGCAACTTCAATTATTTTTTCAAAATATTCAAATATAGTTATCCTCTTTTCCAGTTCACAGGGAACTATAGAGTAAAAAATGTGGGTTCAGAGGAAAATGAAAAGTATACAGTGACTTTTGTAACACCCCCAGCTTCATTTATCTATAGGATGGCTCTTGATAGCTTTGTGTGAGCTTTTGAAAGTTCAGCCAAGCCAGCTGCATGATCAACACAGAGACAATAGCTCCCACACACGGGGCTGCATGGATTAAAGAACCTGATCCATCAGTAAATCTGCCAGATGGCAGTGGAAGAAAGCTTGTAACTCTCTCACTTTCATTTCAACAGCAGCAAACAATGTTCAGTGTTTAAAATAAACTCTTCCAGATGAGCTAAAGATAAACTCTGAGGTGGGTGGACTTGAGCTTGCTAGGCTGCAGCTCTGAAGTGTTTGATTACATTAACACAAAATCCCTGGGTAGAACCCACTTCTGTCAACAGAATGCTTAGACTCGAACACCTACTACACGAAGCCATTTCCTGTGCTTTCATGGGTTGGTGGCAGAAACTTGCTTTGCTTTTTTCACAAACTAATAATGATTATACATTTCTCCCTGCTCAGCATTTCCTCAAACCATGTGTATAACTTCCAGATATACCTAAAATGCCAACACTGTGTGTAGGTCTGCACAGATAAAAATCTGTTGAGTATATTTACAATTGAAACTTCTATTTACTAACTCAACTTACAGCTCACATAGTAGCAAAAAAGATGCCATTAGGATTTAGAGCCATTCTGCTAATAACTGGATAACTATCCAGATCTATGGAGTATACAAAACAAACAAACAAACAAATAAATAAATAAATAAAGGTACAAGTATTTTAAGTTAGAATTTATAAAGGAAGTTTGAAAATAGACTTTAAGACCTGCAACTTAGGACAGATCAAGCTGTAATACATCATATGTAACATGGAAACTTCTAATGATAAAATGACATACTGAAAAATAACTCTGCTAAGTGTTCAAGAATTTATCTGTTTAACACAACGAGTAGGAGCTTTAAATGAGAGACTGAAGCAGAGTTGATGAAAATAAGTCTTAAGCTGAAAAAACATTCAGGACAAACTACATCAAATAATAAATATATTGGGACATTAAAAAAAATAAAACATATTCCCAAATTTAGATTAGAAGGCTTTGGGTGAGTGTGATTCACTACACAGATACATTTATTGCCAGTTCCTCCAAACTGAAACTTTTCTGATATGTCAGTGATAGCTCTACTTTATACAATAGAAGCCCTCTTATTGGAAATTGGTGGGTCACATGAAAAGTTGATTGAAGAAAGAAATTGTAAAGATGAATCATATGCACCACAACATTATTATTTGAACTTAAAACATATAACATGTCCATTCATTTCCCAACTTCTGATATAAAGCTAAGGACTTGTCTTTTTTGTTTTTCTGAGTCTTTAAAATGGGGTCAAAATTTAAAGCCACTTGTAAAGCACTTAATACAGACAACTTTTAGATTTTTATAATATTTATTTTTAGTATTTGACAGTTGTTTTGAAACGTTATTCAACAGTAAGTTTCTAGTGATTCACCTTCATTTAGCTTTTACAAAGCACTCAGCTTACTTTTCATAGAAATCCATTTTCTCTTTGTATTCATATTTCATTGGTTTGCATTATGATTAATAACTTCTAGTATGATTAATAATGAGCACAACTAACATACACATACAGGTTTGGTTTGGTTTCCTTTGTTGCCTCCCAAATCCTGCGAGCCTGGAATAATGCCTGGCACATACTGGGCATTCAATAAATATTTATTAAATGAGTAAATGAATGGTACGAAACTCACTCTTCCTAAGTATATAACAGAATAGGTGGGGGCAGAAGTGCCAGAGGTACGCTAGGGGGGAGCCTGCCAGCCTAGTGCATTCGCATGCTGTGGGCATTGGTCACCATGTTTTACAAACAGAATGGAGAATCAGTTATTGCAGCGGGTCTGTTAGATGATGGCTAGTAAGAGGGCTTCTACTGTACTTTGATTAAACATCTAGTGTAGCAAAAACTCTTCCTCATGTCTGTGCAAAACTGAGGGCTCCATTTAACTTTCCTCTAGGAGTAGACGCCCTTCCTCCATGGTAACCTGTAACTAATTTAACCCCGTATTATCCAGAGAAGGTTTGGGAAACATCTGAAGCTGTTTCTGTAGGGACCAAGCTCCTGAAGAGTGATTAGTAACATGTCTTCTCTGCAGCGTTCCTTAGCACATTTGGAATCAATTAAATATTCAAATATAGGTTCTCTTAGATCTCTGGCCAGGTGCAGCAGGTTTGTGAGAGAGGAAGCTGAAGGCAGATAACTGCTATTCCTCACACCAGAATCTATAGCTGGAGAGAGATTTGAAGAATACACTCTTTACACTTCCTGGGTCCGCAAGCAAATAGTCACAGGAGATTAGAAATGATTAGGAGAAACAACAGGAGACTTATTAATAGGAGTAACAGTGTACATGAGAACTGCACCTTACATGGTGTCTTAAAGACAAATGAGTGGGAACTTCCCTGGTGGTTCCAGTGGTTAAGACTCTACCTTCCAATGCAGGGGTTGTGGGTTCGATCCCTGTATTGGAGAACTAAGCTCCCACATGCCTCGTGACCAAAAAACCAAAACATAAAACAAGCAATATTATAAAAAATTCAATAAAGACTTTAAAAATGGTCCACATCAAAAAAAATCTAAAAAAAAAGACAAATTAGTGAATACATTGGGGTGTTGCATAGGTAAATAGTATGGCCTTTGTGATCCAAGGATTTTTTATATTTTTAACACATTGTTAAAAAAGGATATGTAACAGAAAAAGAATATGTGCATATGGCTTAATAACCTTAAGTATTTACAATCTAGCCTTTTTTAAAAAAGGTTCCTGACTCTTAGTTTAGAGGTTTTTTTCCCCATTATGTGTACTCACCTAATTACTATTACTAATAATAGTATAATGATAAGGTACATAGGGAAGAGGAAATGAACATGTGGCAGGTATTTTGTTAAACTCTTTACTCTGTCGGCCTCTTCACTGAACAATCCATTAAAGTTAGCATTCGTGTCTTAATGATAGAGCCAAGAAAACAGAAGCTCAGAGAGGTTAAGTAACTTGCCAAGGTCACAGAGAGAATTAAGCAGTAGATTTGTTCATCAAACCCAATGTGGTGGTATATTTAAGCAGTGAGATCACTTTCCCAATGCTACTTAGAACCCCACTATATAAAATAGTTACTCTGAGTGAAGTTGAGGCAGAGGACCCAGAAATCTCACTCATTTTCAGAAAAACCTGCTTGAAATAGAAGTCAGTATTGCAAAAGATTGTCAGTAACCAACATGAAAATGGGTTTCCAACTCAATTGTTCCATTATCTGGCACATTACTTGCTTCTTTCTTAACGATATTTTGCTAAAGGCGAGAGTATCAAAGTAACAGAATTGTCTTTTTCTTATTTCCTTGCCCAGTGAAATAGAAGTCAGCAGAAAGGGGAAAGGAGAGAGAAGCAAAGGGTTTAAATAATCTTCAAAATCTAACTAGTTATACTACAGCGATTAGCCCTTGATTCCACCAAACACCGAGTGGGAAGGACATCTTCCAAATGGCAGCTCGTTTTACCTTAATAGGTAGTGTTTCCAGATGAGTTTCTAGTTTTCTAGTTTTCCATCATGATAAATTAATATATCCTATTTTATTATGGTGCCACAAACAAGAACTCTGAAAGGCTCAACTCTTACAAAAGGCCCAAATCCCCTGAAAAGCATCAGGTATCAAAATGCAGCCAGAAAAGATGGTATTAAATGAAAAAAAAAAAAAAAAAAAAAGGCTCCTTTTTAATGAATTCGAGGTGTAGGACAGATTTATTAGCTTCCATTTTTCCAGGTTGCATTCTGATGTATTTCCTGCCCATATTTCTAAATTCAGCAGGTCTCTTTGTAGGATTATTTTTTAAAAATAAGTTTCAAAGAATATGATGCAGCTATAGTGACTACACCTGCAAAGACACACCTGTGATGATACAAACACTAAGTGTTTCTCATATTCACAACCCAATGCTCTAACAGAAAACAGACCTTCTATACCATCTGCCAAGATCCTGCCATTCTTAGAAAGAACTGATACTGGTAACCAGATATTACAGTCTTAAAAATAATAACCAATCAAGGACTAGTCCTGATCAAAATGGCCATTAAATTCTGTGTAGTTCAGTCTATCCTTTACACTCATAATTCCTTTTGCCAATATTATGAGATGGTTAAAACAAATAGTTAAAATTACTATTGATGCCTACAATATTCCTACTTACTCAATTATTTTTATGTATACCACCATTGACTTATTATTTACTC
Organism: Eschrichtius robustus; assembly: GCF_028021215.1. Taxonomy (NCBI): domain Eukaryota; kingdom Metazoa; phylum Chordata; class Mammalia; order Artiodactyla; family Eschrichtiidae; genus Eschrichtius; species Eschrichtius robustus. Next base: position 13,861,657 of record NC_090838.1, read on the forward strand.
ACACATTAGTCAGTATTTACTGTGTCAGGTACTATACCTGACTCTTGAGGGAGGAAAACTAGTAAGAATATAATCTTTCCTTGGATAATTCCTATTGCAATTGTCTAGCTAGAGTTGTGAACAAATAATTAGTGCACTAAATTCCTAGTAAATCTGCCAAGATCAATGAAAAAAAAGTAGAGTGAGAATTGGATCCTCCTACAGATATTAAGGAAAGGAACACACTTGAAGGGAATGTTAAAGGCTAAGTAGTATTCCCAGTCAAAAAGAGAAGGATATTCCAGATTGAAAGAACAATATAAGGAAAGGCCCAGAGGCAAGTGGGTGATTGGTCCATATGGAGGAGTGGGTTATACAATAAAAGGAGTAGAGATGTACTGTCTAAGACGTTAGTAACTAGGCCTATTTAAATCTAAATTGACCTTAATATTAGAAAATCAGTTCTCAGTCACATTTCAAGTACTCAATAAACACATGTGTCTAGAGTCTACCATATTGGACAGTGCAGACAGAATTATTTCCATCATTGCAGAAAGTTCTACTGGACAGCACTGAGTGTAAGAGTACAAGGTAAGCATGTGGCCAGTTCATGGGGAGTCTCAAAAGTATACTAAAATGTTTAAATGGAAATGGTTTATAAACTACTGAATTGCACAGAGTCCCTTCAGAAATAGCCTTGGAAGACTCCATCCTCACAGCATTGCCATGATCTCTTATACCCATCCAGCTTCTACATTTGAATAAGACTTCTCTTGAAGAAAAGCATTCTGCAGCTTAAAAAAGAAAGAAAAAAGGCTGGAAACCCAGTTATGGGCAACTGGAAACCACCACAAGTTTTTAAGCAGGGACATGACACTGTGACACAGATTTGGGTTTTAGAAATATTACTTCTTAAAGCAGTGTGCAAGATATGTGGGAAGAAAAGGCACTGGGCATACCAAGATGAGTAGAGGCTAATGAGATGATAAAGGACTAATTTCAGAGAAACTGCTAAAGGAATACACAATCAAGAATTTGCATCAGTAAATTTATTCCAGGTAAGAATTGTGCATTCACACCATGCATATTACATCTGCACAACAGCCAGTATTTTCATTAAAACATTTAACACTTTAAACATACCATAAAACTCAAAGATATTTGAAAAACTTCTCAAAGTATCTATTTCAAGTACCTGAATTCTTTAATATTTGTAATCCATGCTTGTTCAATTATAATTTTAAAATATATTATAACCACATCACTCATTATAATCATTGATATGCTTATTATATATATTTAAAACATCTTTTCTGAAATTTTATATTCTCCAAAAAATAACATTTTAGTAACTTCAAAATATCTCTATGTACCTCTTAGCAGTACTATGATAAAACCAAAATTGCGTTTTCAAGTAGCAAGTGCCCAAGCCACACCATTCCCGATCAAAGATAGAGCTGACATCCAGGGAATTCCCTGGCGGTCCAGTGGTTAGGACTCCATGCTTCCACTGCTGGGAGCCCGGGTTAGATCCCTGGTTGGGGAACTAAGATCCTGCAAGCCACGTGGAGTAGCCAAAAACAAAACAAAACAAAACAAAACGATAGAGCTGACATCCAGTCTTACAAACGGCTCTCTTCCACTCCTTGTTCCTACTTTAATATGCCAACCATTACTTCACTGACATCCCAGAGTTTTCCTGCAACAGATTCATCCATAGCTTTGGGCAATAGTTCTTCCTCTTTACAGTCCCCAAAGTACTTTCCTGACACACCTTCTACCTCAGGGGAAGAGGCTAAATAAATCGAAGTCTGGGCACCTTCTAGTGGAGTTTTGAAAAAAGCCCATGACACCAAATTGAAAAGTGGTTTGACTAACAGTGGGATGTGTATGTGCCTCCCAAGGTTGGTCCGCACCACGCCAGGGTGTAACACATTGACAGTGACGTTTGTGCCTTCTAAGCGGCGGGCTAGTTCTCTGGTAAAAAGGATGTTAGCCAGTTTGCTCCGACTATAACAGAAGCTTTTATTATAGTTTTGTTCACTGTTCAAATCTTCAAAGTTGATGTCTCCGTATTTATAAAGTTTGGAGGAAACTACCACAATCCTGCTGGGAGCTGAACTTTTAAGGAGTCCAAGGAGAAGACTGGTGAGTAGGAAGTGCCCCAGATGGTTCACTCCAAACTGCATCTCAAACCCATCTTCAGTCTTCATATACGGGCACTGGAAGATGCCTGCATTGTTGATCAAAACATCCAGTCTAGGCTCTTCCTTCAAATGGCAAAAAGAGAATGGCAGTTATGAACACAGGCCTTAAATGTGCCTAAAATAAAATTTTAAACAATTCCTGCAAACTACAAAAATTCTAAAAATCACCTCTATGAGTTTTCAACAATTGAGAGAAAAGAAGACGACAACAATGACTTGCATGCCTGACCTGGTGCTTTTCATGTTATCTCATCCACTCTCAACAACTCTATAAGCAAACTGAAGCACCAGAGTTAGGTGATTTCTCCAGAATCACAGGGCTCCTAAGTGGCAAACAAAAACCTGAAGTTGAAATCTGACACCAATGGCCCTATTCTTAATTAGTAAGCTAGACTGCTTTTCTAATTGGGATTTTCAAACCATAGCTAGACAGTCAATATGAGCTAGAGAGTGGAACTACAGCAGAAGACAGGTCAGCATTGTTTATTCCCAGAGCTACTAGTATCAACACCAGGGGCAAGTTAGGATTGTTTTATTCTGTAATTTTCTAAGAATAAATGTCACCATGGGAATGGAGCAACTCCAAGTTGTTTCCTTAAAAATGGGATAAGCAATAGAGAGGGTGAGGGATGCAAATTAAGACTGGAGAGAACATCATGAATAAATCAAAGAAACATTAAGAAAAATATTAAACAGGTAGTATAAACATATCAAAAACAAAACCATGCATCATACATACTAAGTCTCACAATAACAGCAAAGGAGACTTAACAGAGGAGGTCTGCCCAGCAAACACCTTTAACCTCTATTATGACTCTAGAATTCACAGTTATTTTTTCCCTATATGAAATCTACCTCTTTCAAGCTTCGAGGAGCCCCCAGCTTAGAGATCTATACAGTCAGAATTTCGCACTTTGACCATATCCTCCTGCATCTTCCCAGATTAAAGTCCTAAAATTTAGACTGTCCTCAAAGGGAAGTCTTTTCATTCTTTACTTCATGTAAGTTGGTTTTCCCTTGTCCCTTCCTGGCTCCTCTGTCTCTTTTGATGGGCAGAGAAAAAGAAATGTACAACGTGTTCCAGGTGTAAAGACACAGTGATGACCCACAATTAAATAAATTTGAGGTCAAATTTCAAATATCACTGGCCCTTTTGCCAAATGTAAGTGAAAAGAAAAATGTGTTAAATTTCACAACTGTTATCAAAGCCTACCTGTCAGTGGATTAACTATTTCTCATTCTGTCTGTCTCAGCACCTTTTGCTTTTCCAATAGTCAACTTCAAAAAGAAGGCAAAAGTTCACCCGTGGGGGAAAGAAAGGAGTGTTCTTTTCAGTAATCCTTTGGAAGAGTTTCCTGTATTAATCATTTCTGAGCCATCATTCTTTGTTGGGCTTGTGTTATTTTAAGACTGTATCATTTACTGTTTTTTAAATTCTAGAAGATAAATGACATAAATACCAAGAATACCAACCTGTGGGAAATTTACACTTCCTTTTTTTTTTTTTTAAATTCTGGTTATAGTCACTGAACTACTGAACTTCAGAGCCAGGAAGGAACTTAATACATACTTAGAAGCAAGGACAACTTAGTTACCTCTTTATCTCCTTAACTTTTAATTGGTTCTGTCAAGTGGCCAAAGTAGTGAGAAACCATAGGTATCAAGGAATAAGTATACCCAGCCCCATCTACATTTTTAATGAATAGGAAGATCCACTTTTGATTCTCCCAACACCTCTTGTACACTATTACTTCTTATTTCTAAACCTGATAATGAAATACTGGTCATAAAGGCAAAACAAACCAAAACTCTCTGGATCTGCAACAGCTCCCCAACTGTGCATCGAGTTGTCCTAGAGAGTCACAAGGAAACTCTCAGGGTGATTTGGAGTATTTTAAATTTTCAAGGGAAACAAAATGATACTCTGCTCAACATCTCAAAAACTACCAAGCTCCAAGTGGTTTACATCTTCAACATTTTATTGTGCTATATTCCTTTTGATGATGTCCTACCTTTGCAAAGCTGAGTGTTTAGTAGTTGCTGCAATAAAGTGCAAGTACAATGCTAAAAATCAACATAGAACAGAAATGAGGGTGGCAATGTTCAGTCTGATTCCAAAGTTTGACAAGCTGGTCCAGTGAACAACAGATGCACATTTCCCACTAGTATATTTATGGTTATAATAATTATGGTTATTGAAAACTGAAATAAAAATCTTTTTTTCTTTCATCTATGCTATGTGTATTTTTTTTTCCAAACAGCTACTAAGTTGTTACATAAATACTTATTAAGTTGTTTGGATCTAATTACTTAATGAGTAAGCTGTTAGATATTTGTTTTGGCCTAAGGGCATCATGAAAAAATTAGAAAGTTTGGGAACTTCTGCTCTAGACTCAGGAGACTCCTTTTCATATAGGCTCCTTTTCTATGCCAGCTAATTTTAAACATCACTCTTCTGAATGCCCTCTTGCAAGTCACCTCTGCAGGGAACGCTTCTACCTCAATTTCAGCAGAGGACATCCATTTCAGTGTAATATCTACTATCTAAACAAAGAAATCCTCTACCTCACTGGCAGGCAGCAGAAGTACTGTATAGGGGTTAAAAGCAAGGGCTCTAGAGACAGATCGTGGGCAAATTACTTAGCCTACCTATGCCTTAGTGGCCTTACGTTGTAAAATGGGGATAACAATGCCTACCTCACAGGGTTACTGTGAAGACTGGATGACAAGAGCAGTCAAAGTCACTTTAATTTCATTAAAAATTAAAAAAAATATATCTGAAATGCTTGGAACAGCTCCCGGCACACAGGAAACTTTCAATAAGTGCTAGGTATTATATTATTTTTATTTCTGTCCCCATTTAGAGCACATGACCACTGGCATTCCAAGCTCCAGTCTATTTGGAAGTTAGGCCAGAGTATGGTTAAGGATACTGCTCATGAGTTCACTGGTGGCAGAAAGCTAAACTTCCTACCCTAGCAGAGGGGGAAAAATTGCTCCAAGGTTCTTGTCTAGCAACTTCCCCTATGTGCTCTCAGGCTCTTTGAGAGATGGCTTGGTGCACATTCACTTTGGACACAGGAAAAACAATCCAGGAACCTGGCGGATCTCCTCCTGAGCTGTCCTCACACGGCAAGAGGAAATGTTCAGAAACTCGCTTATTTTCCTCTTGGGCCCATTTTCTTTCTCAACATTCTTGGAAGACAGAAGACTGCCCTACCAATTTTTCCAGCCTTCAATTCCCAAGCCGCCCGAATCATTCCCAAGGTCACACCCCCTCGACTGTGGGCGGTCCCCTCCCTGGCTCAGCCCCCGACCCTCCAGGCCCCGCCTCGCCCGCCGAAGCCCCTAGCCAGTCCCCGATCTCCGGCAGGTTCCCAGAGCCCCACACCTGGAGCACCTCCTGACAGAAGGAGCGCACGGAGCGCAGCGAGGCGAGGTCCAACTCCTTGACGACAAGCTCGCCGGCCCCGCCGGAGTCAGGCCCCAATTCGGGGCCCCCAGCCTGGCAGATCTCGCTGCGGAGCTGACCCGCCGCCTCCTCGGCGCGCGTGCGGTCCCGGCAGCCCATGATCACTCGCGCCCCTAAGCGTAGCAGCTCGGCGGCTGTGGCGCGGCCCAGGCCACTGTTCGCACCCGTGATCAGCACTGTCTTCCCGTGCATGAGGCCGGAGTCCCCGCCTCGGTGCAGCCGCTGGACGCTGGGCCCCGCGAACCGCCGGGCCGCCAGCCACAGGGCCCCACCCAGTGCGGCCAGTAACGCCGCCACGGTAGCCACTGCCATGGCCGCCCGGGCCCAGGGCCCACCTGCCCCTGCGCGGGCCTTCCGGGGTCGCCGGGCGCCCGGGTCTGAGTTCGCCACCTGTACGCAAAGAACGCTGGGGCGCGGCCTGTCGTCCCCTGTCGGCGGCGTGGGGCATGCTGGGACTTGTAGTCCCCCTTCCGAGGGCACCTGATTGGTTAGTAGAGGACAGCGCTCTGCGTGGCTCGTCGGCGGAGCCGGCTCCCAGCCTGAGAGAAGGGTGAGCACGGCCCCGGGTTTTCAGGCTCCTGAGGTCCCTACCCATGGAAATCCCAGAGTGGTGGTGGCCTTCCCCGTGGAAATGCCTAATGACTACTTTGAATTTACAAGTCTCTTTATAGGATGCTTTACAAATCCCACACTTTGGGGCTGGCTTAGTGTGTTTTCCGTTAAGGGCGCCTGGGACTTGTTAACCCTCAGTTCAGTTTACCTTCATCCTCTGGACAATGGTCCCTGCCGAACTGAAGTCTGAGGAGAGGCTCTTTTTTCCCACAGCTGACGCTAAGAACTTAGCAACATGAATCAGTTAGAAATAGAATGGGCCAGTGGTTCTCAGACTTTAGCGTTGCATTGGAATCAGCTGCAGGACCTGTAAAAACAGAAATTTCAGGGCCCAGTTTCAAGTTCATTAGAGTCCAAAATGGAACCTGAGAATGTGCATTTCTAACAAGTTCCCAGGTGATTCTGATGCAGGTGATCTGGGGACCCCGGTTTGAGAATGTTAGGCCACTGTGGCCTTGACCCATATATAAACAGGCATTCTCAAACGGTCTTATTTGACAGTGGTAGAGATACACTGGGAAAAGCGTGCACTTACTGTACACATAGACTTCTGAGCAGGCTCATTCACAAGTGTCTTCCCCATTCCCTCCCGGAGAATATTAAATGTAACAAGGAAGGGAAAGTGCTTTTTACACTGTAAAATGCTTCAGAAATGTCAGGGGTTATTGCCACAGGGATCCATCTTCAAGCTGCAAACTTCAAACTTTAGACCAAGCTACTCTTAAGTCGTCATACGTTCATCTACTCACCCATCCAGTATATGCCAGGCCCTGTGCCCTGTGAGAGTCACGAAGAAATAGGGCACCATTTCTGCCCTCAGGGTGCTTACTGTCTGGTCCAGAGACCTCTCCTGCCCCAGCCCCCATTCTAGAATCTTCAGGACAAGAGAAGAGACACACAACTTCTGTAGTTTGAAATAAACTCCCTAGATGATTTTGATAAACTCTCCTCCACTCCCTTGTATTTGGGAAGGATATAACATGCAACAAAAAGGCATAGTACAAAGAGCCAAGGGGTAGAATGCCAGAAGGTGGTTTCTTATGAGTGCTGAGAATGGAGCTCAGAGGTGGGACGAGCACTGTCCCTGAGGATTAGGCAAGGCACCAGGAACAGAAATCATGAGGGGGTGGGCCTTTATTCCATCCTATCTGTAACTTGAAGCTGCCTCTCACACTCACTGAGCCGGGAGCACGTTTCCTCTCTCTTCCTTTCTGTCCATCCACATCTTTCCTGTCCTACAAAGCCCACCTCCGTTCTCTACATTTCCTGACCACTTCCAGCCCAAAAAGATTTCTGCTTCAGCCTTGTGTGTGACCCTCACTTGGCACTGAGGACAAACAGCCCTCTCGTGTTGGCTATTTGAGCTTGCACATTTGACTTCTTCTAAGGGATTGTTAAAGGATGGGATTATGTCCGAGTCTCTCATGTGGCCTTTATCTTGGGGAATGCGTAGAAAACAGTAGGTACTCAGTAAGTGTCATGACTGATATATTTTGGACTGCCTTACATCAAATTAGGAAGCAGATCAAAAGATGTGTGTCAGCAGTGGTATGCTTTAACTAGAACTGGGGTGGAATATGTATATGTGGGTGGGGTAGAGATGGAGATGGGGCTAGAAGGAGCAAGAGAGGGTGTGAGGAAGAGAAGATAGACAGCATATAGCTTTTGAAGTGAGATCTAAACTTGAATCTTAGTCCTACCATTTATTACCTGCACATTCTTGGACAAGCTACTTAATCTTTTTGAATTTTAGGTTCTTCATTGATTAAAAAAAGGAAGGTAATAATATTGATATTATGTCACGAAAGTTTGGTTTGATGAGAAAATGAGGTAACATCTGAAAATAACCAGCTTGTTGTTCCTAATGTAGTAGATTATGGTTAATAACCAATCAATGTTTTTTTTGAAAACAAAACAAAAATCACAACAGAATGATAACAATGAAGGCTAGGATACTACACTTACTTCATGTCACATTTTGAAGTGGTAGCCAAGGCTTTTTTTCCCCATATAAACATTGGACCTACCTGCTGGGCCCAAAGCCAGAGACTTCAAATATGAAGCCTTGTAGTCCAGAGGCAATGAACCCAGGATATAAGCTTCAAAGAACCCTTCCAGGAGGTTCTGTCTGGAGCTCATTTTAGATGAAAATAACCTGTACGAATAACTGCTTTATTTCTGAATAAGCAATGTCAAAATTGGTATACTCATGCAGGTAGAGTGGTATTTTCATTTTTGCATTGATTAAAAGGCTGTTCACAGAGGCAACAGACTAAAAAGCTCCAGTTTTCAAGAGTGTACTTAACCCTTCTCTTTTCACTTGTGAAGACCCACTATTCTATAATGATGATGGGTAATGATTCATTCTAGCTACCAACATCCATAAATGAGCAATGCTTTGTAAAACTAAGTAAGCTTCTGACATAGTCCTTTAAGCATTCAAGGATTCAAGTTCTAAACTTATTCTAAAGAGTCATCATTATGACTTACACACAGAGGTAGTTGCAATCTCATAAACAGCATTGACAGCTCCAAGAGAAGTAGCTTGAAGGTAACTTGAGAGTTCAAAATGTTTTAAAAAACTCAAGAGAAAACCTTTCCAAATGAACAAAGTTCTGAGGTCTAATCTACTCTAATTGCCCTAGAGATCCACAAGATGTGGCTTCTGTAATACCAGACTCACTGCTTTATTTCCCCTTCCCATCCCTAATTGTTCTCTTTTTGATTAATTCCATAAGGTACATGAGCTGTGATGGTGCCAAATTTCTGTGCCCCTTCAATGTGGAACATGTGGTCATCAAAGAAGATGTGGGGCCTTATCTTCACCAAGATGGGACCTTTGGGGGCTCCAGCAAGGAAAAGAGCTTCGTCTATCTCTAGACCCCAGCGGCGAAGGGTTTTCAGCACGCGGGCGCCTGAACTGGCTGCACTCCTAGCTGTAACCAGGTAGGTCCTGATAGGGCAACATAACCGTTCGTCTTTGGCATAAAACTTCTTTTGCAGTCTGCCTAAATCTTCCAGAAAGCCTTTCAAGGGACCCTGTAAAAGGAACATATGTCACAGCTGTCATCCAGTGAGCCAAAGGAAGTGAACGCTAAAAAAGCAGATGTTTATAAGAACTTACAATACTGCATGAAACATGCAGTATAGACCAGTGATGCAATGCTGAAACTCCTTGCATTTATGTGATTATATTTCCTTGTATGGAGCCATCCTTGCATTCCTAGAGTAAAACATAGGATGGCCATATAATTTATCATCTAAACACAGATATTTTAAGAGTGAAAGGAGCTTCCATAAAAGTTGAACCAGGGCAACAGACGTAAACTAACCATGGCAAAATGGGATACTCTGAAAGCTCAGTTAATCAGCAAAAGCACTACTCTTTTGATTTACTTTTTGTGAACTGCACATTTTAACATTATAAAGTGTACTTTTTTATCTTGTTCAATTCCTTCTTGGCTTGAATCCAGTCTTCTCTATATTTACAATTACTTTATATATCTTCACACTTTTATCTTCAACCTTTCTGAACACTTAGTTTTAGCTGTACCTCTAGTATAGAACATAGAATTAGATTTTGCTAAGTGATACAATCTGAAAGTCTTAATTTTTAACACAAAAGCTGAGTTTTAGGCCATTTCTATTTATCGATATCACAAATATATGTGATAATGGTTCTGTATTACAATTTGTATTTCATTTTTCGTGTTTAAAGATTTCAAAAGATTGTTCACTGAGTGTCTTTTTTATTTGAACATGTGTGTGTATGTGTGTTTCTTCTAACATTTAGGAAGGTTTGTATTAGTTCCTTCTATTGGTTACCTTTATAACTTTTTATAGTACCCTCAGTCCTCTAATTTTTTAAATCCAGGATCTATTATTTTTTACAATGAAAAATAATGAAATTAGGGTACTTCTTCACCTTTCTCTTATCCTCTATTTTTTCTTCAATCATTTGATTTTAACTGTTTCATCTTTCTCAGTGTTTGCATTTGAATTATTAAAGATTCTTATATTTCTATCTCTCAGCTTTACATTTTATCCTTTGATCAGCTATTGTAACTGAAGATATCAGTACACCTACTCTTCCTTATAACTTTTTCCTCCATATTTTTCCAGTTTTTAATAGTTAAATAATTTCTACATTGTTAGGGCATATAATATGTGCGTTCTCTTCTGTCACTCTAATCCCTGCAGTTGTTTTAGTTTTAGATCTATGGTTAAATATATTCTATGCCCACTTGTGCCTTTGTGTGTTTGTAGTCACCTACATATTGGCCAAAATGTGTCCTCTTGTATTAGTTTTCTCAAGAATATCTTATGGAAATAATAATCCCTGAGAATATACTATGTTCTTAACTGTTGATCTGTTTCCTTTTTACTTGAATGAGCTTTTGACTGGATATAGAATCTGTGATTTATATTTCCTCTCCACATGATCTTATAAGTAGGGCTGCACTGTGTTTTGCTACTGAGTGCTGCTGTGGAGAAGACTCAGGACAGCTTGATTTTCTTTTCCCCACCTGTGTGTGCAGGGTGCCCAAAGAATTATTTCTTTATTTTTGAAGTCAAATAATATTACTAGGGCATGTCTCAGTGATGATCATTCTCTTCTATTTCCCTATAGTATAATGTGGCCTTTAGTTTTTAACCTTTAATAGTTTAATGTATCCATTAAAATATTCTGATAATTCAGGATGTTTTCTTGCCTTATATTTTGATATAAGTTTGCATCTTTATATTTACCACACACAACCCTATCCTCCTCCCCCCATAACATAATTTCAGTGTTTTCTTCAGGTATTCTAATTTTGCATATGTTGGATTTTCTTTACCTATGACCTATTTCTGTCATTTTTCTCTCTAAAATATTGTTTTTCTATTTGCTCATTTCCAGAGTTCTACCATTTAACATTTTATCATCTCTTCCCTGATTTTGGGGATTTCCACTGTATGACCCAACTTTCTTTTAAGTAAATGATTAGTCACAGTTTTTACCTATACTTTGGCAACTGTTTCTAGTGAGAGTTCTTCGTCTGTTATTAGATTTTGCTCTTCTGTGTCTGCCTTTTTCTCATAGTATCTTTGCATATGTTCTGTGCTAGTTCTCTTTTTATTACTTATCTCTGAAGAAGATTAGTTTTCCTGGGAAAAATTAGAGAGATTCTGGGGAAAGGTCATGGATAGTATTTTAATATTGACTTGTTTTCACAATTCAGAAGCTCCTTTCTTCTCTGCTGTCATGGAAACCATTTTCCACAAACATGGCTTATCTATGTGATCACTTGTTTAATGTTGCTTTGTCTAAGGCTGCACATATTAGAAAAAAACAAAAAGTCACATGGGTAAAAAAACTATAACATATTATATTATTGTTATTATTTTTTTGGCCACAGAAACAAAGTGTGGGGTAGTGACTGTTGGCAGAAGCTGCCCTGCTCACAGTTTGATTTTGAAACACAGAGGAACACGGCTCTCCCTGATGCTTTTGAGTAATTTTCAAAGAGAATAAATAGGGCTTGGTCAGTTTATATTGCCATGTTCAAACCAGGTACCCATATCATTCTTTCTTTCTTCTATTTTGGGGTATGTTTAACAGTTTATATATTTGTACAGTAGTGTAAGTATGTAATTTATCAAGAAAAAATATAGAAACATGAAGGAAAGTTACTTGAAAATACCTTTTTGAGGAGTTCTATGATTTAGAACATTTGGATTGCCTTGGATATAGAAAGCTGGAAAGACTGTTACTCCTATCCTAACAACAAGAAAAAGCCAGATAATCTGAAACATCATAATTTTTCTTGAGCCCATGAAAGAGCTGAGGTAGCAGGGCAACTAACTAACATGAAACCTAAGGGAAAAAATTACGGAAAAATCTTCAAGGACAGATGGAATTCAAGAACTGGCACATCTTTGGCAGAGCACTAAAGGAAGATATACCAGATGCCATAGAAGCAGGTATGAAAAATTCAGGTAATTTTTAAAAACAAATTGGAAAAGGACAAGTATGGGCTAAGGAGAGAACATAGAAGCCCTGGAAGCCACAGACACAAGAAATGCACACTGTTTTCCAGGCTTATTTTTTCCCTATGGATTTCACTAGTTTCTTATGAGAAGGACTGCAGATAGGGTGGAAAATGAAAGAATACAGTCCTTGGTGATGCAGACGTGGAGGAGAGGAGCAGCTGCCACTGTGAGAAAAGACTAAAGATCTACCCTGTCCCATACTTCCTAGGGGACAAAAGTATTAAACTGTTGGAAGAACGGCTTCAAACACTGTTACCCCCAGGGAACAGGTAAAGATCTACTGCTAAGGGGGAAGGGGAAGGAAAAATCCTCCACCCTTGGGAGAGGGGCAGGAGACCCAGACCATTAGATACCACCCCTATCACTGGGAGAAAGGTGAGATCAATGATATAACTTCATCCCTAAAACCTAGGGGGGTACACACTTAGATTTAGACTAATCTGGGACAACAGAGAATGTCTCTTCCTCTCACATCACCACCTGAGCTGGCAGAGACAAACAATAACAGTTGGGAGAAGGGTAACAATGTGGAGGCCACCCATGAGGCATGGACACAAAGAGAAGGCCTACAGCTGAAAATGGAAAAGGAATGTTATGAAAAACCCTTCAGTACCCTACCAGAGGAATGTGAAGCCTGTGATGAAATGAAGGTAACAATAGCAGCAACAAAATGCTTACCTAGTTGAATGCCTGATTTGGTGATTCAATCAATCACACTAATTGCTAGCGGAAGAGGAGCCATGCCTATTACCAGGCAAAAATACTATTAACCAGAGCCTATACTCTCTACAAACTATGATTAGAAATTAATCAAAGATTTATGAGACTACAATAAAAATAAATTAAAAGAGCAATTAACTTTCAAGAGAAAGTAATTAACAGAAGACTCAGTGATGATCTAGATGTCATAAATGTAAGAGAGGAAATTGAAAATAACTCTGATTAATATCTTAACAACTCTATTAAAAGGTGGATGACATACATGAGTAGACTAGTAATTTCAACAAAGAGATGGAAAAGATAAGGGTTGAATGGAAATGTTAGAAATAAAAATTGTGGTACAGAAATGAAGAATGCTTCTAATGGGTTCATTAATAGAGCCAACACAGCTGAGAAAAGAATCAGTGAACTTGAAGATAGGTCAGTAGAAATTACTCAAGCTGAAAATAAAGGGAAAAAATAGTGGGGAAAAAAAGAACAGGGCATTGAAATACTGTGGAATACATATACACACACCATATTCAAACTGCTGAAACACAAAGAAATATAGAAAATCTTGAAGGCAGCCAGAGAAAAATAGACACATTACTTACAAAGGACCAAAGATAAGAATCTCAAACAATTTGTTTTCAGGATTTATGCAAGTCGGAAGACAATGAATGGGTAGCTTTAAAGTGCTGAAATAAAAATAGGGTAAATGCAGAAAGCTATAGCCAGTCAAAATAAAATATTTTTCAAAAAAGAAGGAGAGTAAAGAGTTTTTCAGGCAAAAAAAAAAAAAACAAAAAACTAAGAGCCTTTGGTAACAGCATATCGATTCTATATGAAATGTAAAAAGATGGTCTTCTGTCACAAGGAATAAGATACCAGGGAGAAACCTAGATCTACACAAAGAAATGAAGATTCTTGGAATGGTTAAAATGAAGATGAATGCAAAAGACATATTTTTGTTTTTTCCTTATTCACTTTAAAGATAATTGACTACCCAAATAAACAATAGTAGCAAGGTATTATGAGTTTATAGTATAGGTGAAAGTAAAATGTATGCCAATATCACAAAACATGGGAGGGAGGAATTGAGAGTATACTGTTGTAAGGTTCTTACACTGTACATGATGTGGCATAATATTGTTTGAAAGTAGACTGTGATTAATTAATGTTGTATATTGTAAATCCTATGGTAACCACTGTAAAATCTAAAATGAGTAATAAATCAATAGTAGAGATAAAATGGAATCCTAAAAGCATACAATCTACACAATAAATTCAAAAGCAAAAATGATAAAAGGAAAAAGAAACTAAAGTTAATTAAAGATGAAACAAATAGAAAAAGAAGATGGTAGATTTTAATCCAACCAAAGTAATAATCACATTAAAGATAAATGATCTATACTATATATAAAATAGACAACTGATGGGAACATACTGGATAGCACAGGGAACTCTACTTAATGCACTGTAGTGTCCTAAATGGAGGGGATATATGTATGTATGGCTGATTCATTTTGCTGTGCAGTAGAAGGTAACACAACATTGTAAAGCAACTATACTCCAATAAAAATTAATTAAAAGAGTAAACCAATTGTAAAGAAAGAATTTGATTATAATAAAACTTAGTCAACTTGCAAATAAATAAATAAATAAATAAATAAATAAATAAGATCTAAAAACAGCAATTAAAACACAGGGATTGTCAGATTGTACAGAAAAACAACAGAAACTATGTAATATCTACAAGAAAACCAATTTAAATATGGAGATATTTTATATGTAAAAACATAAACGGTTAAAAGTAAAAACATAGAAAAGTTGTACCATACAAACATCAGTCCAAAAAAGAAAAAAAAGCTAGAATGGCTGTATGAATATCAGAGAGAGGGGCACGGCATAATGAAAAGGTATTAATTTGCCAAGAAGATATAATAATCTTAAATATTTGGGCACCAAACAACAGAAATTAGAAATACATGACGCAAAAATTATATAATTGAAAGGAGTAACAGATTAATCCTCAATTATACTTGAAGTCTTCAATGCTGCCTCCTCAATAGTGGATAGAAGAAATAGAAAGAAAATCACTGACAATATTAAACACCTAGGCAATATGACCTGAATAATATACTATTAACTTACCTAATCTAATTGACATTTATTGAATATTCAACCCCAAAACAGCAGGATAAACATTCTTTTCAAGTAGACAAGAAACATTTACCAAGATAGACCATTTATTCTGGGTATAAAATAATCCTCAACAAATTTCAACAGTTGAAATCATAGAAAACATATTATCTGACTACAACAGAATTCTACTTGGAATTAATAACAGAAAGGTATCCAAAATTCCAAATTTAATTTCACAATTAAATAACCCACTTATAAATAACTCATAACTCATAGATAAAGTTACAGGGAATTAAAAAGTACTTTGAATTGAATAAAAATTACAAACCACCTATCTAAATTTATAGGATGCAATTATAGTAGCATTTAGAGGAAATTTTACAGTGTTAAATGTTTATTATAGAAAAGAAGCCTCAAATCACCTTTAAAAACTTAGGAAGAGCTGGTTGTTAAAAAGATAAATAAAATTGTTAAAGCCTAGCATGATTGACCACAAGGGGGGAAGAAAAGAGAGAAGGCAAATATTACTAATAACAGGAATGAAAAGGGATACATCACTAAAGTTCCTAAAAATAGTAAAATCATAATAGTAAAATATGATAAAATATTTATGCTCGTTAATTCAGTGACTTAACTGAAATGGACAGATTCCTTGAAAGACACAAACTCATAAACTGCCAGAAGAGGAAAGAGAAGAAAGAGAAAATCTGCATAGTAGTTCTGTATCTATCAAAAATAATTGAACTCTTAGTTAAAAGCATTCTAAATAGAAAAGTCCAAGCCCAGATGGCTTCTCTGGAGAATTCTACCATATATTTAAAGAAGAAATAATACCAACTCTACACAAAGTCTTCCAGAAAATAGACAGGGAGAAAATACTACACACCTCATTTTATAAGGTCAGCATTACTCTATAAGATATTACAAAAAAAGAACACTCAAGAACATAATGGCAAAAAAATTTTTTTCAACTAAATTTTAACAGATTGGATCCAGCAATATATAAAAAGGATAATACAACATAACCAAGTTGAATTTATACCAGCAATGCAATTCATCAATATAATTTATATTTCAACAGACTAGAGAAGCCACATGTTTTTCTCAATAGATACAGGAAAGACATATGACAAAATTCAACATGGATTTATTATAAAACTCTAAAACAAAACAGGAATAGAAGGTAACTCCCTTAACCTGACAAAGGACATCTTGCAAAAAACCTGTAGATAATATACTTAAGAGTCAAAGACTGAATGATCTCCCTCTAAGATCACGGAATAAGGCAAGGAAGTCCACTCTCATAATGCTTATTGAACATTGTACTGAATGTACCAGCAAGGGTAATAAAGCAGGAAAGATAAAGGACATACAGAATGGAAACAAGTTTTTATTCACAGTCCACACTGTCTATGTAGAAAACCTTAAATCATCTACAAAAATGTTATTATGACTAACAAGTAATTTTAACAAAGTTGCAGGATACAAAGTCAATATACAAAAATAAATTGTGGTTCTGTGTATTTGCAATAAACAAATTAGAAATTAAAAATTTTAAAGTATCATTTATAATAGCATCAAAAGTTATTAAATACTTAGGTATGAATCTAATAAACTTTGTGTGATAGCTATATGCTGAAACCTACAAAACACTGATGAAAGAAATTAAATATAACCTAAATAAATGGAGAGATATACTATGTCCATAGGCTGAAAAACTTGATATTGTTAAAATATCTATTCTCCCAAGATTAAGCTATAAATTCAACATAATCACACTAAAAATTTCAGCAGGATTTTTTTCCAGAAATGGACAAGCTAAGTTTTAAATTTATATGCAAATGCAAAGGAATCAGAATGTCAAAAGAGTTTTGAAAAATAACAAATTTGGAGGACTCCTGCCACCAGATCTCAAGTCTGACTATAAAACTATGATAATCAAGACAGTGTGATATTGGCAAAAGGATAGATACCTATATTAAAGGAAAAGAAAGCCAGTCTTTTCCACAAATAGTGCTGAAACAATTAAGATATATCCATAAGTAGTAAAAATGAACCTTAATACTTTGCACAAATGCATCAACTCAAACAGGTAATAATTCTAAAAAAAAAAAAACCCCATAAAATTCTAAAAACTTCGATTCAGAAACATAGGAGGAAATTTTTGCCTTGGGTTCGCAAAGATTTCTTAGATATGACATAACAAGCACAATTCATGAAAGAACAAATAGATAAATTGAATTGCATTAAAATTATAAGTTTCTGCTCATTGAAGGACACTGAAAAATATTAAAAGAGTGAAAAGACAAGGACAGACTGAGAGAAAATATTTGGAAAACAAATATATGATAAAGGACTTGTATCCAGAATTGTAATACAAAGAACTTTCAAATCTCAATAATGAAATAAAAAACAACCCAATTCACATGAGCAAGAGATTTGAACAGATATTTTTGCCAAAAAATACATATGATGGCAAATAAGCACTTGATAAAGTGTTCAATATCATCTGTCATTAGGGTAATGCAAATTAAAACCACAATGAGATACAATTATGTAACCACCAGAACAGCTTAAAACAAACAAACAAATGAAAAACAACTGACATTACCAAATACTGGCAAGGATGCAGAGCAAAAAATCTTTCATTGGAAATGCAAAGTGGTGTGACCACTTTGGGAAATAGTTTGGCACTATCTATAAAGTTAAACGTATACTTATCCTGTGACCTAGCAATCCTACTCCGAGGTATTTACCCATGAGAAATGAGATTTTTGTGTTTACACAGAACCCTGTATGCAAATGCTTAAAGTAGTTTTATTTATAAATGCCAAAAACTGGAAATGACCTAAATATCCTCCAATAGGTAAATGTATAAAATAATGTGGTACATCCATAGAACAGACTACTACTCAGCAGTAAAAAGGAATGCACTACTGATACAGGGAATGACACAGATGAATCTCTCAAATGCATCATTCTAAGTAAAATAAGTCAGACTCAAAAGATTGCATCCTATGGGGTTCCATTTATATGACACCTGGAAAAGGCAAAACTATAGGGACAGAAATCAGATTAGTGTTTGACAGATCCTGAGGATAGGGGGCTAGGATGACTACAAAGAAGCACAAGGGAATTCTGTGAGTATTTTGAGTTTGATCGTGGTTTCACGACTGTACATGTATGTTTGTCAAAACTCTCAGAACTGTGCACTAAAAATGATGAATTATACTACATATAAAGTATACCTCAACAATTCTGATTAAAACACACACACACACACACACACACACACACACGGAGATCACTATCCCAGAATGGTGAAATGAGAGAGATCAAATCAGGAGACATCCATTACTTGTCATGGTACCACATTGGAGGCTTTATAAGCTACAATGAGAGTGGCTAAATTAATCCCGTCCAGCTGTCCCATTTGCTGGTGACTCTCAGATCTCCTCCATTGGAGACAGTTGGGATATTGTCATGATGAAACCATAAGCCCCATGACCAACATAATTGAAAGCCTTGGTTAGGAATCATATCTCATAACTTCCTTCTCATCAGTGGAAACATCTGGCAAAGCCTGGTCTTTATAGGAAAGCTACCCTTTCTATGTGAAAAATACCATATTTTTCCACTGTCAGAAGGACCACATTATGAAAACAAGTATGCTTAGTAAAAATTCATTGGGTATTCCTGCAATAACTAGTGTTGAACTTCACAATTTCAGTTGTTTAATGGGAAAAATGATTTAAAATATGGAGAAAAGAACTGATAAGTACAGAATCTAAAAGAAATTTGGATTCTTTCCCTGAGATGAAAAAAATGGTATTTTAAGATTATCTTGAAATAATTCTTGTTTTGAAGTTTTTTTTTCTTTTTAAGTGCTCTTTTTTAGAGATCTTGAACATTTTAATAATGCTTAAAGGCTAATGTACAATGGGCTCTAAATTTCAGCAAAGCAGACTTATGTAAAATATAACAAGGGTTTTCCTCTCAATAGTAAACTTTGTTAACACTGAACAACTTTTTGACATGAGCTCAAGGCTTCTAAAGAAGCTATTTAGGAAGGGGCTGTGAAGTTAAATACACACACAAAAACACACAGAATTTAAATATCACTTGCTGTAATGTGAGGTGAGTTAGTAAAACTTTCATCTTTCAATTAGTCTCTTCCTACTTTTATAAATGTAATAAAACTAACAATATTTAAGATCTTAAGTTCAAGAAGAGCTGAGAAAAAAAAGGCCAATTTAAAAAAAAGGCCTAGGTAAGATTCATAGATTAAAACTGAATGATCCATTATTTCATATTCATTTTGGAGAATACTTTGATGTTCAAATCTCCTTTGGTTCAGAAGTGCAGGTTTTGTTCATTTCAGACCATGACTTTTAACACTTCGGTTCATGGATTGATTCCAAAAAACCTAAAATTTTAATTGTTCATACTTTGTACTTGCTTGGGGCTCATTATTTGATTTAGTTTAAACTCTCAGTTTTGCAGATTTTTCTCAATTAAGTGCTACCTTTATGGAGTTTAAGGGTATGGACAGAGAGGTTCAACAAATGTTTACTAACCTATTGGAAATAACCTTATTATTTTGAGAACTATTATGTAGAAATGGCTAGTTGGTAAGCCGTATTACCTCTGTTACTCATAATTTGGAGGCGATGAACTTTTTCTCATGAGAAGATCATAGAAACATTTCCAAAAGGATAGATAAAAGAATGCTAAAATTAAAAAAAAAGTTGGCAGGAGATGCTTTAAAATAAGGAGTTCATGAAACAAGGGGAGAAAACTACGAAGGATAAGAAGTGAGGAGTGGCCTGCCTAAAAAAATTTAAAAGTCATCACAATGAAGAAATATTTATATTGGTATGTTGGAAAATAAGTAGATCAAAATTAATTAGAGGTCATTGAACCTACCTGAGCAAGAGGCTTATTCTCAAATAGTGCTTCATGTTGAAAGAATTTGTCCAGCCCGTGCTCCTTGGTAATATGGTCAGACTCGTCAGAAAAGAGGACGGCATCCCCATCAAAGGCCACACGGAGCTGTGTGTCACAGTAAGCCATGTCTTTGGCTCCATCAAACATTGTTGCAGAGGCGATCCCTGGAAGACCGTTGGAATTAATTAATACTCTTCTTAGGACCATATGTTTTAGTGTCTATTTAAAAAAAAAAAAAATTCTTCCCAGACCTCGAATTTCCTCTCTCGCTATTACCTGACGACACAACTCTTCTTCACAACCACACATCTCAAAACAGTTGTCTTTGTACTGCCTCCGTTTCTATAAGGGATGGGAAAATGTAAAATGGGTGTAGGATAATCACTGAAGATGTCCACCTCCATGAAGGTGAAAGCTCTAAAAGACAAACTTAAGGGCTGCCACTTGTGGAAACACCTTAGCAGAAAACCCCAACAACGACGTAAACCACATAATCATACGTGAAGGCCAATGGAATGAAACACTAGTGCAGACCTCTTTATTAACTAGAGAGAGGAAACCAAGTAATACCTTCTTGTATTGCTTCTTGTACTTTTTCAGAATCCGCAGAAAGATACAAGTTGGTAAGATATGCCTTCAAATAGCCAATGGGGCTTTTTCCACCAGTCAGACAGAAGCGGTCAATTAGTAATCCTATTATCAGGCAAGAAAGACTTTGTTATGTCAGAGACTAAAGACGGTATACTTACTGGAAATGCAAGTGAAAGTTACCTTAGGAATAAATGAGTGCCTACTGAAGTTTTAGAACTACCTTTGTAGTACCAATATTGAAACATGTCTCAGCTATTTTATATAATGGTGCATGATAGTTTATGAAGTATATCCAGATAGGCCATGCCAGTTTACTCTCACACAGCTGTTACGGCAGGCATTATTATCCTCATTACAGAAAAGGAAACTGAGACATAAAGACTGTCTAAGCCCAGTGCTTCACATTGACTCTTGTCTAGACTAGAACAGTGCACTTTTCCTTTAGCTACAGCATCCTCACTTGTTGAGAGGGCCAGTTAAGATGTAGCTCTGTTTTTAAGTACCATTTTAGTATTTCTTTAGTAACAATACAATAGTAATAGCAAGTAGTGATAGCATTTAAACTGTTTCCCCAAAACAACAACAAAAGGTCTGAAATTGTCTCTCTCGACTTGAAATGTTAAATGCAATCATTAGCAGACTAACATTAATATACCATTAAATGCCTTTCAAATCAACAACAGTTAAAAAACCCCACTAGATGTTGGTGAGAGGTTTGTAAAATAGGCACTTACATACACTATGGATGAAAGTATAAATTGGTACAAGCTGTCTAGAAAGTAATTTGATTTTTATTGATAAAAGTATCGATAGCTTTTAAGCAGCTCATACCTTTTGACCTAGGATTCCTTTAGGAGATCACAATTCACTAAGGAGCCAGGCATGTAAACAGATAATTATAATATAGAAAAGACCATAGCAAAGGGAGATACAAATTGCCTTCAGCACCGAGAGAAGGTAAATAACTAACTCTTCAGGTGAAAAGTTGTTATTCCATGAGCAAGGCTGCAGAAGATTGGGCTTTATCTGTTCATGAACAGAATTAGTATGTAAATAACTAGAATTCCTCATGCTACTAAGCTCAATAGGCTTAGTGTGGTGAGGGACAGATAGACTTAAATCACCTACTAAATCAAATAAGGCTGTTTTGTAAAAATAATAGCTGTCCTTTATTGAGTGATTACACCACTCATCTCCGCTAAAGCTTTTATATACATTCTCTCTCTTCATAGCATAATACTATGAAGACTGCGTTTTTGAAAGGTAAACATATTTTCAACTGTGTATCAGTAAGATGTTGGCCTTATAATTAGGATAATATAATATAAAACTTGTAACTTGTAATAGATAGTGATTATTTGTAAATATGCCTAATTTAAGCCTAGAAGTTAAATATGCCAAATTTAAACCTTATTTTGACTTGACATACCCTTAAGACTGGATATGTCACTTAGAAAGTGGGCTAAAGGTCCCCACATAAGAAGTCAGGTAAACTCATAAGAGGAAAAATGAGGACCTCCCCTTAAAGTCACCAACACACTAATGGAAATGCTATGAAGAGACTAGTGTCAAACCAATTTTCCCTGTAAAGGAATAAAGACAGTTTTGCTGGCATGAGTATGAATTTGATGTGTGGAGAGAGCAGCCGGGGAGAGTCAGATGTTGAGTGGAAAGGAAAGGTAAAAACCTTTAAACCTTTAACATGCATCTGTGGTGAGCAAGAAGTCTGATCGCACAGAGAAAGCCCTGGGTTGACGGCTCCTTGAAGTCAAGTTCAGAAGTGAAAAACATAAAACAGAGAAATATATTGCAGGACCTGGGATTAAGACTTTGAAATTCACACTTGACAAGTTAAGTCCAGAGCTTTGGGCCCAACTCTGTGCTGAAGTTAAAAATGAACATGGCCTCTCTTGTTCTGACATAGGCAAATAAACATTCCTCACGCAGAAGGGGGTGTCACTATCAGACACTGCATTAGTTAGGCCACAGTGAGCAAAATAACATGGCTTCTCTCTTCCAGAGCAGCGAGCTGTTCTTCCACACGGTATTTATTTTACTTACCATAGTGATTGACGCTGTTTATAAGCCGCACTCCCACTTGGGCATGGTTATTAGTCATCAGAACAATATCAAATAAGTCCTGTTCATCAGGATACAGCTCACGGAGTCTAGCATTGACATGCTGCAGTGCCTGAAGGTTACAAACACAAATGTGTGTAAAGAGGGCCAGGCAAAGTGGGCATTGGGGGTCTGGAGAGAAGGGATCCCATAGGTGTCCAATTCAAGCCCTGAAGACTCTTCACTGGGAGACTGTGGCTCCTTTAAGGCAGGGTTATGCCATTCATTTCAGTATTTTCAGCCTCGCATACATAGGACTTCAGTTAATGTTTACTGAAAGATGGGTAATGTTTGTTGAAAATTGTTACAACATTTGGTTTACTAGAATTATTTCTGTGAAGTACATAGATAGGCTCAGGCTAACCCTTCTATGGTTTGTCTGTTTTTGTTTTTGATTCATAAAACCTGCCTTTCTTGATCATCTGATGATTATTTTTTATTGTGAAAAGTATAGGCTGCTTCAAGAATTTTCATGTTATCCTTGTGCAGAGGCCATGCTAATGGTCCCTGTGTTGTTCCAATTTTAGCACATGTGCTGCCAAAGTGAGCATTTTGTATATTTTTTAAAACATGAGTCTCTAGAATAGGTTTGTGGTTTCCTCTCATGCTTCCACTATGCCTCATAACTACTTTCTACTTACAACACGTGGAGGTGTCATTTGTTTCTGCCTGGTTATGATGTTATTGTGTAATATTTGTATAAGTTATATATGGGGTCAGAGCTATAAGTGCTGTACATTTCAGTGTAAGTTCCAAGAACCTTACTTTCTCTATTAAAGTCATGCCCCTAAGTGCCAAGAGCATCTTGACTTTCTTAATATGCTGTTTGGGGCAAGAGCAGCTAAAGTGAATTTAATGTCATTTGAATGGGGTGTTTTATTTCTACTGCTTGGAATTGTAAACTCATTATTGCTTCTGGTTACTGCTCCTTCTATGGAGAGAACGAAAGTTTCTGTTACAGGTCTCAGGATTTGGACTCCACTTAGGGAAGTTCAACATGCCAAATCTAGGGCTGCAGTCCCTCCCTCAACAGTGTGGAAGCTTCTGTTAAAATATAAACTGACCTGGGGTAGACTTAAAAAAGGCAAGAATGACAAGTGTGGACTAGGAATTATAAGGAAAGCTGGATGGGATCCCAGGGATTAGCATGAGTCCTTCCCTGCCATCCGGAGTCCCGGAGGGCCAAAGACAGCTTTGCAGAGTAGTACCTTGACAAAGCGGAAGGCCGGCCCTGGGGCCAGGACGACATTCTCATTGGAAAGCTGATACTCCATGTACTTTTCCAGACCCTCTTCCTTGTAGATTTTCCTGCCGTCCACCATGTTGAAGAGCGCGCGGGATGACACAGCGATGGTGATGGCATGCTTGGGTTTGGGCTGCAGAGAGGGGAACCGACAGGAGGACGAATCACACAGACCTGAAGGGATCAGGAATGGGCCTCATCCCAGGGCAGGGTGGGAAGGAAACAGTTGGTTCCCGGCTTGGAGGACTGGGTGCTGGAGACAGCCAAGGGCTGGGTCCTGGAGGCCGCTGTGCAGAGGGGTAGGTTTAGGGAGGAGAAGCAGGGGGCGGGGTGAACTTCCCTATACCATGGAGAGGAGGGAGGCTGAGAGAGGTCCGGCCGCCGGGCTGCGTGGAGCGGCAACCCGGGTACCAGGGGAGGCGGGCCCTGCTCACCGGCCTGGGGCGCGAGCAGCTCGGTGTCTTCTCGTACAGTGTTCTCACGGATGCCCAGTAGGCATCGTCCTCGTCCTCCTCTTCCTCTCGCTGCCTGACCAGGTCAGGCATACAGTCTTGATCCAGCTGTGACGGGTAGAGAGCCCTGCGCTGGGCATAGGATTTCCATTCAGTGGGGGGCGTGCGCGGATATTCCCGCTGGTGCGTATCCCTGGAATCTCGCGAGTCTCGCGACTCTCGTGGGTACCGGGACTCTCGGATTTCCTGCCCCAGGCCAGGAGACCAGGCGTCGGAATTCTCAGCCATCTTGGTGCTGCGCTGGGACCCGGTCTGGAGCTGGACCTCCGGGGTCGTGGAAGAACGTGAGTCGAGCGCAATGGTTGGTGTGGGTGGCGAGGGTTGCGCTGAGAGCGGCTTTGGCGACTCTTGATGGCTAGGGGAGGTGGATGAAGTCCGGGAGGTCGTGGAGCTACTGGGGGGCTGGAGCAAGAAAGTGGGCTTCTGAGTTAGATGCCCGCCTAGGGTCCCCGTCCTCATCTCTGCCCAGCTGGAGTCAAGGAGCTGTCCCCTTCTCTGTGTTCCATTCCTAGCTCTTAGGTGGATCCTGGTTCATCTCAGCTCCTTTAAGTAGGGCTTAAAGGGGCTCAGACGTTTCAAGGCTCCATGTATTAGACATTTCTGTTACATGGACACAGAGACAGACTGCTTTCATTTCCCCCCAGTTGTTCCATCAGCACCTCGCACTTTTTTTTTTCTTTTGGAGTAGATAGGGTAGAGGTCCTTTTCCTTGCCCCTAGGTAGCTGGCACGTAGTTTGCAAAGTTCTGTCACTTTCTTCACATATACCTGCTCAGTCAGAGACCTTCAGATAGGACAGAGGGCTTGAGGAAGGGACCTTGCTTGCCACTGCCTCCATCTGTGACCTCCAGTTAACTTGATGAGCAGCTAGACCAGAAGTTCCCACCAGAAGGCTCTGCAAAGCACCTCAGGGGCATCTGTCTCCACATTTGCTCCGTGATTAATGCAGTGAGTGCTGGGAAGGTCAGTAGGCTGGAGAATCAAGTGTCTCCCCATCACCTTCAGAGCTTCTTGTGCCAGTGAAGCTCAGTTGGAGAGAATCATCTTCCTAAATAGGAACTGGTTCTAGTAATTCTAGAGAAAGGACTCCTTCACTAAGGTATGAGATAGATTATTAAGCATCCATATGTTATTCCAGTTTTTGTGATTATTTCACGTGTTTCAAAGGGCATGTTCTTGGTTAGATTATTGAGCCAGTCCTCACAGAGACAGATGGATTGGTTCTCCCGGTGTCTGGGCCTGTGTCACACTCTGCGTCCAAAAACTAATTCTCACAACAAACTTTTTCTTCTTATGTGACTAGGCCTAGTTAAGGGCTCAAAGCGTCACACAACCTAATACTCTTCAACAATTTATCTGCTTTGTTGACATTTTCACCCCCTCTTCTGAGTCTTGGGTACTCAATGAATAGTTTTTGAATGTGTGAAGGAAGGAAGGAGAAACCATGGAGTTTAATCATTCAATGTGCAGTTTATAGACCTAGAGATCCTAGGTTTTAATCTAGCTCTACGAGCATTACTAGTGTGAAATCTTAGGCAAGTTACTCTGTGTTTTGGTTTTCTTACTCTGGGGATTGATGGGGGTGGGGGTCTGTGAGGGCTAAGTTAGCTAAAAGATATAAAGTACATGGAACAGGGCCTGGCACATGGAAAGCATCAATCTATGTTATTATTATTATTATTATTCTGGCATGTACTCCTCCCTTTCATTCCCATCTCTACCTTAAGACTTGTGTTCTTGCTTCTGGACTCATCTACTGATGGAGCTCTGGTGGATGGGCTCCGTGAAGTTCGAGACCACTGATTTCTCACTAGGTACCCTCGAGAGTCTGTCTTCGGCAAGGTTAATTCTTGTGATCCCTTCCAAGGAGAGAAGAGACCCAGGAGTGTAATACCCCACTACCGAGTCCTCCCACACAAATGCTTACGAAACAGCCATGGCAAGCTAAATATAGCAGTGATCAATGAGAAGGCCCCTGCCCTCTAGGACGTGTAATTCAGTCTTGGCCCTTGTGTATTATTCTATCTCTGGCCCAATCCTAACTTCTGTGAGGAGCAATAAAGTGGGAATCTACCTGGAAGAGCATCCAAAACCAAGAAACAAGTCTGATATCTCATAGTTTTTCACCTGTGACTCCTCTTATGCGGAACTTAGTAGAGTTGAGCATTTTTCCTCCCTTTTCCCCCACTTCCGCCCTTAAGGATAAGCTTGTTAGCAGATGCTGAGAAGACATACCCAACATTTTTGACCAAATTACAAAGATGAAGGCCGCTGGTACCTCAACGAGGCTGTAGCGGGACTCCCAGGCAGCTGCAGAAGAGGGAATAGCGCCCTCTAGCACTGCCTTTGGGAGGAACAGGATGGAGGAGACCATGGAGAGGCAAGTGGAAGTTTCCATCCCCGTATCCTTCCCCTCACCCAGATTGCCTCTGGCTCCCCTCCAAAGTCAGTAGTTTAGTCTCTGCTCACCCTGATCATGGCGATCTGCCAGCCCTGCTCCCACAACAGGCACATGTGAATATAAATACGTATCGTGCGGCAGGGGCCAAGAAGCACTTTTCCCTCAGCTGCACAAAGGCAGCGTCTACACGACGAGTGACCCCGCGTGGGGCAGCATATCAGCGAGTGATGCGGTATGACTGCATGCCTCATCTGAAAGGTGGTGCAGAAGGTGGTCAATGCGATGGCCGGACTCCCCTTCCCTCCCTGATTTGAACAAAGGCCAGTCTCCTCCCACAGGCTGAGCAGAGGTTTCTACGCCATTTATTCTGCATGAACATTGGGATGTGTGCTGGAGGGGTAGGCAGGGGCCAGCTTCTTCTAGCATTTTCTTAACCTCGCCACGAGGACGTTAGGTGTCCCCTAATACAAACCTTGATAGCTCAGTCTTTTCTCCCCAAACTCCCCTGCCCGCTAATATTTTTTGATTATGCTGTCGGCGCTTTAATTCTCTCACCAACTCTGAAGAGGTCAGCTCACCTGGGTGCTCAGACGAACTCCTGATTTCTCAGAATCCTTTCTAGATTTGTCTGCTTCTAGGCTGTCTTTTGAGTACCTCGGTCCAGTCTCATTCTTAATATGGAAACAAAGAATGTTTATTAATTTTTCATCTCGGGGCATTAGAAACCTTGGGTTTGGGGAATCAAAGGATGAATGAAAGTTAGAATTTGTCTCTTTGGCACTATCAAAAATATAAATTATAGATATTATTTTTCCTCTGTTCTAACAAGAATGAGTAAAAAGAACACATATCAGACAACTATACAAACAGATTTTTAATATAGAAATTTGTTGGTTTATAGATTTGAGACATGAAGCATTTATCATTTACAAAATGGTAACATGGGAAATGCTGTGGGAGAATTTCCCAGGGGTCAGCAGGACTTGGATTTAAATGTGAAGCTACTCACACAGAACAGCTTTTTTTCTCTGTTACTCTGAAGGTTGCTACTTATGGAACTTTTTCATTTGCCATGTAGAACTGAAACTTCTCTTGTTTGTTTTATTCATAAACCAATTTTCTGTGGATCTGAGCCTCATCAATAATAGATTTTTTTAAATCAAGGACTTTAATCCTGTACAGATCAGTCAACAGGCATGTCTTCTATTCATATTCTCTAACTATTCATAGCATCAAGAGTGAAAAGAGGTCTCGTATTAACAAACTAATAGGGAAGACCATGTAGGGGAGCATAAGAAAATGGCTTATTTCATGGACATCTATTCAAATATTTGTTTTCATTTTTAACTGCAGGAAATACTGTTGTATTGGAACAGTGTTTCTATTGTTTCCTGCCAATTCAGTAGCTGTAATGCAATCAAGATTAGTGTTATTTATCTGTTTAAGGAGCTCAACTTCTAGCATAGACCAGAGTGCTCAGGGGCAGTCTGTTAATCTCTTTAGGCTCTGTGCCTTGCACCCAGGAAAAATCTCGTTGATGTTAGTTGAATGACTGAGTCTATGTCTGAAGAGAATGGCATAGCTGCATAATCCTAGAACTAATCCTAAAATCTTTCCATCAACCCCCTCAACACTATCACCATGAAGTCCTGTCACTTACTCCAAAAGGTATTTTAAATCTAGTCCCTCTTCTCCATTCCTGTTCCAGGCCTCAGATCGTTATGGGTCTGCATTCTTAGAATATAGCTTTTGACCAGATTTCATGGCCTTAAATCCTCTCAACTTCTAGATCCATCTACCCCATTTATTTAGGGTGATATTTATAAAATGTAAATCTGCTTATGCTTCATTTCTGGTTACACTCTTCATTCGCTTGGTTAGAGAGACCAGGAGTCTCATGATGTATCCTGTCTACCTCCAACTTGTGTGCCCTCCACCCTACACTCTATCTCTATGTTCTGTTTTTGCCAAATGACTTGTATTTGTCTATATACCACCCTCTTATCTTATAACCTCCTTTTCCCTTCAGTGTTCTTCAGAACCAAGCTCAGCACGACCTGGGAGAAGTTCCCAGTATTAAACATTCCTCTGTGTTGCCTGTGTCTTTTGTACATACTTTTACTGAGTACTGAATTGTACTTTGTTTATGTATTCTCTTTCCTACTAGGTTGTGCATTCTTCAAAGATAGCAACTGTGTTTTCGCCTCTTACCACTAACATATGAGCATTTGCTCAATAAGTGCTGACTTATTGGATGGACTTACACCACATGATTTCATCTCCTTTTTCTCCACTCTTCATGTTCTTTACTTCTCCTTTTGTCTCTGTGTGTGGTCATCATCTGAAATTTGATTGCTGCAGAGCATTTCCAGAGGCAAATGATGGACTGATAGCTACACTTCCTCAGTTCTTTGGCAAGATTCTAGGACATTCAATTCACTGACCTTCTTTTTCTGTTTCAGAGATGTTTGACTCATTTCTTTAACTATTGAAATTCTTTTGTTGTTATGCAGGTTTTCCTCTCCCCAGCTCCATTTCCTGTTGTTTCTGTTGCTCAGTCTAGGTTTGCATTTAGAATGTCAAATTTATGACATCACATGTGATTCCACAGTAACTAACTGACGCTCTGAATATGTGACTTAAAAAATAAAAAGAAATAGTATTATTTGAGTGCATCCACTCATAACCATTGTCTGGGTTTTTAGGAATCAATGTCTAAACAATGTTCAAATGTTTAATAGGTAGCAATATCAGTATTACTGCTTCCTTCTTTTTAAATCTCTTTAACATTAGTAAGTTACTCATTGTATCAATTCCATTTGTGGCTGTACATTTTCTGGTACTGCCAAAATGAATGGCAAACTCATTTGTGGACCTGAGCATTTATTATTGTTTATCCTGACAGATTTTGGAGAACTTTCTGAAAATCTGGAGACTTTTTAACAGCTGAGATCTTGTTCTAGACACAGAGTTTAGACTTGAGTTTAGCTTTAGTGTTTGGTGTTTCTTTCACAATGGGAAGGCCATTTCCATTTATTAAGTCAAAGCACTTAATGTGGCTAAACATAGTGTGGCAGAATGATACTTGCACTGTTTTTCCTGGTGTTTGCCCCATCTTTAAACGTTCTTAAACACAATTTGTCCCTCTTGTATACACACAGAGAAGAATATGTAAAATCCAGTCCCTGACTCTGGTTTATAACGTCCAATAATGTTCTTCACTTATGGTTCTGATTTTAGATAAGACACATGCGCCATGCCAGCCTGATTTTGTCAAACCATCATGGACTGAGACAGATTTCTGGCCTCTCTTCATGGGAGTTGATGACTTAGTTTGAATATCAGAAGTTTTTGACAGCTTTAATCAAAGTTCTCCAAAGGATCTTCTAGATAGTTAAATACATATGCTCCAGGTTAGACTGCTTGGGTTTGAATCCTTCACCCCCTCGTGTCTCACTGTGATCCCAGACAAGTTGTTTAATTGTCCTAAATGTGAATTTCCTCATTTAGAAAATGGAAATAACGATGGTACCAACATCAAATGGTAGTTGTGATGGTTGAAATAAAAGTATTTAAGACAGTGATTGGCATTCATAAGTGATTAACGAATATTAGTTATTACTTTTACTGATAATTTTGCTACAGCTATACTACAAAGTTAAAATTGAAAAAAATCTTTAACTGATTTAATCTACACTGCAATCTAGTTGTAGGAACAGAAGTTTAGAAATATTTCTTATTCATGTCCATGTATAACCAATCAAATGTCAGTGTGGTGATTCTTCCCATTTCCTAAACTCTATAGTCTTAGTGGCACAGACAGAACAGGGAGGGCAGGCTGAGAAGGGGCAGGCATTAGAATAGCAGTTAGGAACAAAAGCTGTGAGTCTCAGCTTGTGTTCTGCAAAACACAGGAGGAGGATTTTGCAGAGAGGAGGGATTGGAAAAGTCTTTGGTTTTTGACCAGTCCTCTAGCCTATACCTAAGATCTGCTTTTGCTTCTGGTCCCTTCCATGTCTCTTCTATGTAACTCTGCATCCATATATTCAATAAGTTCCTTGATTATTGTTCTTTTCCCATAGCATACCACCCAGAATAGAATATGAGCCTAATGAGTGTTTTAAATTATTTTATGTATCAATATGTAAATATATTGTTTTGTTCTGAGTGCTAAGGGTGATATAAAAAAGTGTTTTTCTTTCAGATTTTCTCATTTGTTTTCCTTTATTATATTCTGATTCTTAGCTCTGTTATTGAGCATGGAAAACTACACATATATGTAGGCAGCTGTGTTAGTCAGCATGCTCCAGAGAAATAGAACCAATAGGATATATATATAGATATATACGGGGAGATTTATTATGGGAACTGGCTTATGTGATCGTGGAGGCTGAGAAGTCCCACAGTACACTGTCTGCAAGCTGGAGAACCAGGAAAGCCAATGGTGTAGTTTACTCTGAGTCTGAAGGCCTGAAAACGAGGGGAGCTGGTGGTGTAACTCCCAGTCCACTTGGTTTGAGTAATCATACATTTAATGACTCCAAAATGTTCTAGAGTGTGTACACTACAATTTGTGTATTTCCCTACTATTGAATGCTTGGGGGATCTCCAAGTTTTTACTATTATAAATAATATTTTCTCGAGTATCTCCTTTCGTTAGCTAAAGTACAAGTTCCTTAGTACAAAATTTTTCTGTCCATAATGATTAGTACATTAAAAAATATAGTTGGGTGATCAGTAGCATCTCCAAATTGGCATATCCAAATCAGAACTCTTGATTTCAATCCTAAAACCTGCTTTCTGCTCAGTGTTTGTCACCTCAGTAAATGATACCTCATTCACTCAAATTCTACCTCTGCTAATCAATGTATTTGGACCACTTACTCCATTCAAATTTCAGTTTCGTTGCCCTCAAAATTGGAATAGTAACATCTACCTGTCAGGAAGGCTGTAAGGATTATAGGTAGTATAATAACGTGCATAGCAATAATAGATATGTTCATTATCATTTTGTTTTAGTGAATTATGAACAAAGAATTTTGCAAAAAGCATTGCTGTGATGTTATCATCGATGCCTTACCAAGTAGATATGCTATTATGGCATAACTAGACTGTCAGATTGAAAATGAGAATATGTGGTCTAATGATATTTCCAATCAAGACTATTTTGGAAAATTTAATACAGTTAGCAATGGACACCATCCGTGTCATAGAATGGATAGTTTGGGGCATGTTGGGCCTAATATTAGTCAACACAGCTTCACCTTTCCTGAGACAACAGAATGGGTTGTGGAAAAGGAGAAAGAGTCAGGATTTCCTTTTGTCCCCATCTGTCACTTGAATTGGCTTGCTGTGTTCATTTTCTACCTCTTTGTAACAGATCACCATTCATTTAGCAGCTTAAAACAAGTGTATTTATTATATCATAGTTCCTCAGGCTAGAAGTCTAGGTGGGCTTAACTGAGTTCTCTGCTCAGGATCTCCTAAGGCTGAAAACAAGGTGTAAACCAGGATGGGCTCTTACTTGGTAGCTCTGGGGAGGAATCTGCTTCCAAGTCCATTCGTGCTGTTGGCACAATCCAGTCTCTTGTGACTGTAGGACTGAGGTCCAAGTTGCTGGATGTTGGCCAAGGTTTACTCTCAGCTCCTAGAGGCCATTCTCAGATTCTTGCCCCAGGACCTCCCTCTCATTAACGGAGAACCTCCCTTGTGTTGAATTCCTCTCCTGCTTTGAATCTCTGCCTTTCTCTTTTGTTAACAGACAGAGGCAATGCTTTGTTCTGGAAGAAATCACATGATTAGGTTATGTCCACTTGGAAAAAAATCTCCTTTTAAATTAACCTGGAGTCAGCTGATGAGTAAGCTGAATTATAGCTACAGAATCCCTTTTGCGATGTACAAAACCTACTCATGGGGGTGATGTCCCACTATATTCACAAGGGAGGGAATCATTTAAGGGTAAGAGTCTTTTGTGGGGACATGATCGTAGAATTTTGCCTACCACACTCATTTAACTGACTTTACCTTAGTGAGCTTTCAAAACACAGAGCTAAATGAGTAAAACCCAGGCTTGGAAATTATTGACCACCACCATCTACCTCAAGGAATACAGGCTAACTGGGGTTTCTTTGGGCACTTGATTTAAATACATTTCCTATTTTTTGAGAGTTGGGAAAGTTAATAGATGGAGAGGTGTCTGAGCTTATTCTTAAGTCTCTTAGATTCATGTGTTTGGATATTTTTGGAGGAGTGGTGGACATATGCCTGTAGCCCTCGGAGAGTCTGTGACTGAGGCAGGTGTGGAACAGACCTGGGAGCACCTTGACCCCTGCATAGAGTGTTTATGCGCTCACAGTGTTTCTTTTGGAATAGTACTGAAAATAAATGTGGGGATAAAGTGATTTATCCTTCTTAGCTCCTTTCTGTAGAAATGGCATCTCTCATGATTGGCCTTCAAAATATATCAGGTATCAATGTTGGCTTTTGAGTCAAATAAACCTGCATTTAAAAGGCAGCCCTGCTACTAACACGTAGTTAATCACGGTAAGTCCCTTAACATCTCTGCACCTTGTTTTTCATCTCTGTAAGGTGGGTGTTATGATACCTAGTTTGAGTCTTTTAGGGAGGAATATATATGTAATGCTTGTAATGTGCTTGGCCCAGAGTTCCTGTTTCTGTGGCTGACGGGGTCATACACAGTATCTTGCAGCCACTCTCATCAGGAAGTAGAGATTTCCCACCCCTTGAATCCAGGCCTGCCTGTGACTTGCTTTATTTCATGTGGTGCTGGGAAGTAACATTGTGTGAGTTCTAGAGCCTAGGCCCTCAAAGGCTTGCAGTGACTGCTTTTTCCCTTTTGAAATGCATAGGGATGGTTTGAAATCTTTATGAGTGAAAAAATATGGGCAATGAGAGCTCATGATTTTAATCACAGGACACTTTTCATATTTCAGACTATTTACTACTTTTTAACTACCAAACTGAGTGAGGCAACTTGTCCAAAGTCACAAAATTGGCAGTTGGTAGAATCAAGTTTCTAACTCAGTCCTACCTGCCTCTAAAGCTTAAAACGATTGTTTATTTGTTTAATCACACTTCCTCTTCAGGGAGCTTCTCCAGTGGCCCATTCTTCTATCCCCAGCTTAACAGCAGGTCAGTCTGAAACCCTATGCAGTTAATTGAATTGTCTAAATAATTAGATCAGACAAGTCTTCATACTTTCTAAATATGAGCCCTATCCAACAAGACTGTGTCTCTATAAGTCTCAGAGCCTGATGAAGGAGTAGCTTCTCATATCAATCCTGTTTATGGTGTGTATGCACAGTTCTCTTGCCAAAAGCTGGTAAGTGGAAATTCCTTGTCCAAAATATTGACTGGAGGCCAATGTGCATATACCAGGCCCTGCCTAGATGGCAGTTATGTCAGCGTTCTGCTTACATAGGTCAAGGCTGCAAAGTACAAGTTCTGGGAAGGTTTTCCAGAGAGGAGAGTATACCATTCAGAATTCACCAGTGAAGAATAAGTTGTTTTTGAAGTTCACGTTTCTTGAGTCTGTCCATCTTGATTATCCACATGACTCAGTAGATACCAGGGATTCAGGGAGCCAGAGAACTCTGTCTGTGGCACAAGGTGATGGGATGTGATTGATGGATTGGGAAAGAGTAAAAAAAATGTAAAACACTTGTACTTTAGAAAATATTTTTAAAAAGTTATCCTGAGGGGAGTCGTAAAGTTAAAGATGCTCTTTAAACTATAAGTCCTTCAAAAATAAAAGTGTTACTTAATTGCTGTGTAGGTTAGCGTTCTGAGCTTCAATCTTCTCATCTGTAAAATAGGAATTAAATGTTTATATACGTCTCACAATTTTGTTGTAAAACTTGAATGAAATCATGCAAGTAAAAGCACGTAGCACAGTTCACAGTAAGTTCTTAATAACACACACCTCCAAGACAACTTCCATTTAAAAAAAGTCTGCATGTTTGAACAGGGAGAAAAGGTCAATTAGAAGATGGCCACAGGGCTTAAGAATCAGGCAGGCCAAGTAGAAATTGGTGACCACTTTCTCATAAAGGCAAGGGAACTTGGTGCCAGTGTGAAATCGGGGTCTTGATCTTTTTAAAATCATGAGGAGTTTTTTCCACTTCTCATTTGGCTTAGCCAAAATGGTCCATGTTCACCTTTTTTTCTCCATCCTGCTGCCTTCAACACTTACTTTCGTAAGTAAAGTTAACAAATGATCCCATTTCTCCCATTAGTAACAGCCGTTAGCAAGAATGTTCGACACTCACCAGCATTAACCAAACCCTAATTAGCCAAGCACGGCCTGCCACCCCTTACAATGCACACCTTTCTTTCCCCACGCCTGCTATGGCTCACCTAAAAGAAACATTTGTAGAACTGCCCTCCTTAGCCCACTCTCCCTCACATCATTAATCAGCTTGCTATGCCTCATCCAAAGAAACAGAAATTATTCAGTTTCCTGTTGCATGCCGGCCAGATGAGCAAGTGCTAAGTAGAACTTCAGTACGTACCCTCATGTTCATGGCATATAAGCGGCTGCACCTGAAGCTACGGTGTGTTAAGGAGGACATGTCCTGGATTTCACAGAGGCTGCCTTTAAACTGTCTGGTTCTGTATGATGCTGTGATGCTTCCGCTTTCCAGAGCCAAGCCTGAATAGAACAAAGCAGGGAAATACCTCCTAGCCTGGGACCTGGTGGCAGTTATCAGCTTGCTCGGAGGACCCATGATCTGAGGGGGGCTGTGAGGACTCAGGGGCTTTCTCTGTTAGGTTGTTTTAAAATAAGAAAAAAAAAACACAACAAAAAAGAAAGAGAGGGTTGAGGCATCTACCTATATTGGTGCTCATTATGCTGCCCCTGTATTGCCACTAAGTTATTTCCTGTGTGGAGGTGGCAGTGGTTGGAGCTTCACTTCCATGCATCAGGAGCTCTCAGGCAGCTCTCTTTGGACAGACAGTATATTGTGGAGAAAAGCAACGTGGTCTGCAGGCTTGGCTTTGAGCATCAGTGCTGCCACTTCCTATGGGTCTCTGCAAGTTGCTTAACCTCACAGCCTGTTTCCTCATTTGTAAGATAGGAATGATAATAATACTGATCTCATAGAGAGAAAGGAAACAAGAAATGTGAAGGATGAAGCACAATGGCTGGCACAGAACAGGCACTCAGTAACCATCCTTATCCCAGGTCCCCTGCCTCCTGATTCACCTGCAAAAACAAATTTCAGGGACTCTGGGGAGGATTTTATCTGGACCCTGTGACCACCTAAGGAGGGCCTTGCCCTGAACTTC
The DNA here is from genome assembly GCF_028021215.1 of Eschrichtius robustus. NCBI lineage: Eukaryota > Metazoa > Chordata > Mammalia > Artiodactyla > Eschrichtiidae > Eschrichtius > Eschrichtius robustus. The sequence goes on from NC_090838.1 coordinate 13,897,924, forward strand.
AGTGCCCCATGAACAGGAGACTAGGAGTCTTTTCTCTTTGTTTTCCTTTGGCCTGTTTTTTATTTGGGGTCTGTGTGATTTCCTGGCAACAGCCCCGTTGGTGGTGAGAAAATATGTGTGTTTGCTATTTGAGGAACAAGCAGCTTGTTTCTAGAGGTTCCTCCCCCCAGTATTGTTGTAAAATGTAGTTCAGCAGTGAATGTCCCTCAGTGCGGCGCAGCTCAGACTCCAAGTCTAGTCCAGCTTGGATTCTGTGTTTCTGGGGATGCATATGGGCCAAATTGGCTTTCATGACATCTTTCAGTCTTTTGAAGTTTGACTTCAAGATTGGTAGCGTTTTCTGGTTAGACTCCTCGGCAGCCCACTTTCTCCTCCCCAGTAAAATAACAAAGCTTGCTTCCACTCCTATGTTCCCATTTCTGTGGATGGCACTACTATCCTCCCAGTAGCTCAGGTAAAATCCTGGATTTATCCTAGACCCTGCATCTTCCTCCTTGTCACATCCTGTTACTCATTAGCATCTTTTGGCTTGACCTCCTTAGTATCCTTCAAAACCAGCCGTGTCCTCCCATCACATGTCCATTGTCGTACGGTGGTCCCTTCCACAGCACCCCCTGCAGCCTCTATCCTAAGCACTAAGCACACTGATTTACACTTTCTTGTTCTCGTATTTTTCCTTTCCATTAGTCTGTGGAAACCTTGGGGGACAGGGCCTATGAATTAATCATCTCTGCATCTCCAGTGCCTCATACAGTAGTTGAAATAAATGTTTCCTGGATTAATTAAAAAAGAATATAAGACATTGTTTCCCCTATTGGAAAGACTTTCTATATCAGAGGACAGACTAGGGTTTGAAGAGGTGATTTCTGTGACCTGAAAATGACTCGCAATCCTATCTCCATTAATCCTGGGCTTGAATGAGATTGTACCCATTTGCGTTTTTCCAACTATCAGCCAAAATGTTCTCAGTAATTAATTAGTCTACTCAATAGCTCAACAGAGACTATTCTAAGAAAACATAGGTATCGGTGCTGCCTGATGACCCACAGACATCTAAAACTTGACATGTCCAAAATTGGACTTATCCACTCCTTCCAAAATCTTTTCCCTGTCCTATGTTTCTTACCCCTGTGAGCCTTGTTACCTAATCAGGAACACGAGAGTTATGCAAAGCCTCTCCTAGCTCTGCCATCCTGCCATTCATTTGGGCACTGAGTTCTTCAGCATCAACATCATAACATCTCTTGAATCTGTACCATCCTCACCATCAATGTCTAGTTCCCACCCTCATCACTTCTGATAGGAACCTTCTGAACTAGGGGTTAATGGAGTGGATGATATTTCAGATACCATCAAGAAAAATGGACTCATTTTACAGATGAGGAAACCAAGGTCTAGAAAGAAGAAAGGACTTAACCTAAGATCATAAAGCCAGTTGATGATGCAACCAGGAATAGAAACCAGATCTTTGCAGGCTGTCTCTTCTTACCATATCTAGCTGCTTTATTTTATTTTATTTTCTCTTAGTCTATCTTTCTCATTTGCTTCAGTTCAACAACAAAACACTTATTGAGAATCAGCTTTGTAACAAGCTTTATACCAGGCATTGGAGGTCCAAAGGCAGGAGAACAGAATCTGGGGTTAGTAAAACTCTTGTCTCTTTCTCTCTCTCTGTCTCTCTGTTTTTCTCAACAATGGATGGCCTCCTCCCTGAGTGCAGACAGAAGTCAGAACGTACATGAATGTGGCCCTTCAGGTTTTGTTCTCTCTTTACTGTGCATATGTTCCGAGGCTCGGTGTCACATTATGCAGTGCCCACTGATAAATAGTAGGCAGAGAATGGACGAGAATGATTTTGAAGAGGGAGAAAATGTCCAGATGTTAGTAGCTCATAATGTTTTAATTTTCCCCAACGCCATCACCAAAGGTTTGTCTTTGGTTTATTTGTGTTATCACAACAGTGATGATGGAGTTAAATTCAGCCTTTGAAAAGAGGATTTTTGCTTGTTTCATTTATATTCTACTGTTCTTTCATTAAACATTTCTAAATATCCACGGGGCCCAATTCTTACAAAAATAAATCAGATAAACCTAGGGTTCTTGCCAAGTCAAATATCTACAGTTTCTGGCAATTATGTAATTTCCAATTCTGCTGCAGTAACTATTGCTGATAAGTTAATCGTCATAAAAAGAAATGTTCCAGACCAATCTTTATTAGTGTGTCCTTCACTGATATATGCAAAGTCTTATTTTAAAAGCAGAGTTCTAACTTTTTTTTCTGTCCCTAGTGAATAGCTTCTCATCATAACAATTTATGTCTGGATAATGTCATTGTAAAATATAAAAATGGTAAATTAAAACCCATGAAATTAGGTTCTGCTGTTATTAATAAAAACTGCTCTGGTTTTCACCATTTTGTTATGATGGCACTGTCTTATAATGCAACTTTGCAGTAATGTATTTCTGGCATTGCAAGGTGATTTGGCCCAGACAAAAGCAATATTTAGAAAGTTACTCTGTGGAACTGCTCTGGGAAGAAAGAACTTGAGAATCATGTGCTAATTTAAATACCTCCTTAAAGTTGAGGTTAAACACATTATTGATTAAGAAAGGCTTTTAGAGAGAGAGAAAAACTGTGCTATTCTGTAAGTGGTCTAAAATAAACAAACTGAAAATACCAGCATGCTATTTTTTTTTTCCAGGGTTACATATCTGTTTGGTGCAGATATACATTGTTTAAAACACATATATTAAAATAAAAGCATTATTTTCAAATCATGATTTCTGCCTGTGCGTTGAGAGGAATCCTCTAGAGACATTCTCCTCTGTAGCTACAGCTCACATGCTATGAACTTGCCTTTATCAGGGTCGTTACAATTTGTAGAATTTAAAAAAATTTTTATTGGCGTATAGTTGATTTACCATGTTGTGTTAGTTTCAGGTGCACAACAAAGTGAATCAGTTATACGTATACATATATACACTCTTTTTAAGATTATTTTCCCATATAGGCCATTACAGAGTATTGAATAGAGTTCCCTGTGCTATATAGTAGGTCCTTATTAGTTATCTATTTTATATATAGTAATGTGTATATGTCAATCCCAATCTTCCAATTTATCCCTCCCCCCCCCCCCACTTACCCCCTGGTAACCAGAAGTTTATTTTCTACATCTGTACCTCTATTTCTGTTTTGTAGGTAAGTTCATTTGTACCGTTTTTTAGGTTCCACGTGTAAGCGATATCAAATGATATTTGTCTTTCTCTGTCTGACTTACTTCACTCAGTGTGACAATCTCTAGGTCCATCCATGTTGTAGAATATTTTTGCTCAGATTATCTCATTCATTTCCTACAATAGGCCTAGGAGGCAGGGTTTCATTCCTATGTTATAGATGAGGAAGCTGGCGCTGACACCAGGCCTTAGGCACTGTTCCTTACAGTACTTCTAGCAAACAGAAGCCTCGGCACTCAACCAGACTTTCTGCCTCTTGACAACTCCCCATCCCAACATTGTATCAAAGTGGGGAGGTGGTCCTTTTTTTTCTTTTTTTCTTGTTTATTATTTATTTATTTATTTATGGCTGTGTTGGGTCTTTGTCTCTGTGCGAGGGCTTTCTCCAGTTGCGGCAAGTGGGGGCCACTCTTCATCGCAGTGCGCAGGCCTCTCACTGTCGCGGCCTCTCTTGTTGCGGAGCACAGGCTCCAGACGCGCAGGCTCAGTAATTGTGGCTCACGGGCCTAGTTGCTCCGCAGCATGTGGGATCTTCCCAGACCAGGGCTCGAACCCGTGTCCCCTGCATTGGCGGGCAGATTCTCAAACACTGTGCCACCAGGGAAGCCCGAGGTGGTCCTTTTTGATGCACAGCAATTGAGTTTTACTCTCCTGATGAAGATACCCAGGAGATAAACCCAGTTTTTATTTCTGTGAGGGGAAAGCAGCCTGACAGAGTCATCTTAGTTTAGATGCTGTCTTCTCATAAGACAGAGTGGTAGCCAAGATGTATTAAAAATCCTTTCCCACTTCACACCCTCATGGATTCAGCGAGGAGGGAGCACACTGTTGGATGCCCGTGTCAGTGGAGAGCCCAGACTTTTAGGTTCTCTAACAGCAGACTCGCTTTGCAAACAGTTATCAGAAGTATTTTGTTGATGAAGACAGTGCATTTCAATTTTTGGAATATTTTCAGATGCCTTTCATTACCAGTATCAGTTAAAAAAAAGCTTGGAAAAATGGGAATAGAACTTATTCCTAATGACTAGGAGTCATTTCTTTCAGGTCTCTGCTGCTTTGTGTATACTACAGGGCTGGCTGAATGAAAACTTCCAGCCACAGGACATGTGGAGACAATCAGCCTAGGTAGGTAAGGAAACTTCAATTGAGAAGCTAGGCTGGGTGAAGAGGACTAGAAGCAGGGTTCCTCAGGCTCTTAAGGCAAGTGACACATAACTAAAGTATTTAGTGTCGCAAAGGGTGGGGCTAAAAGAAAATACACTCACCGCACACCAGGAAAGCATTGGCTTTTCAGCAAAATGCAGACAAAAAATAAATACTGGAATAGTTTTGAAAGCAAATGATATTTAAGTTGCAAAAATTAGAATACAAAAGGCATCATTTCTCTTTCGGTTTGTATCCAGTTAGCGTTGGGCTAATCCTATAGATTTCAAGCTGTTGGACAATGGTGCTTATCCTCACTTTGTGTGTGCAGGACCATGGCAGGTGAAGAGGACAGTTGCAGGGTGAGTAAATGTATGATTGCAGGGTGATGAATGTATAATTCATCACCTTGAGTCTTAGGGCCATTTTTGTGATTGAACAACAGGCATTAACCCTGATGCTATCTACTTGTCACTTTCTCTACTAGGTTATAAAACCTCTCTGCTGGGATGGGCGTGTCTTGATGAATTGCAGGGGGAGGGGAGGTTATTCCGGGAGGAACCTGGACCTGCCCTTGCGAGTCTCTTTTGGCATGGTGGGTCATCTGGTTAAAAGGTCAGACAGTGAACATGTCCTCTTTTGAGGCCCTCTGCTGGATTGCTTCTTATTCCCACTGATCTGGTTTTCAGACTTCAGTATTGTTGCTGATCTTCCTTTTAAACAACTGCACCAAACAGTGAGTAGGTATCTTTTGAGGCTTGAGCTCAGTACTTAATGAAGGATCCAGAGAGCCATCTGGCTACCAAAATCTTCTGGAGGATGAGGTCTCACCTAAATGTGAGCCAGGGTTTGTTTGGTTTTTTTTTTCAAAATATTTATTTATTTAATTTATTTATTTTTGGCTGCGTTGGGTCTTCGTTGCTGCGCATGGACTTTCTCTAGTTGCTGCGAGCTGGGGCTACTCTTCGTTGCGGTGCGTGGGCTTCTCATTGTGGTGGCTTCTCTTGTTGCAGAGCACGGGCTCTAGGCTTGCGGGCTTCAGTAGTTGTGGCTCGTGGGCTCTACAGTGCAGGCTCAGTAGTTGTGGCGCACGGGCTTAATTGCTCCGCGGCATGTGGGATCCTCCCGGACCAGGGCTCGAGCCCGAGTCCCCTGCATTGGCAGGCGGATTCTTAACCACTGCGCCACTAGGGAAACCCCGAACCAGGGGGTTTGAATCCTGCATCTTTTGGTCTATATCTTTATTGTTCATACAACAATGGAATAATAGCCATTGGATAATAGCCGCAGGATAATGACAGCAGTTGTCCAAGTGTCCTTCTTGTCCTTGCCCAGCCTTCATCTTTCTGTGATCACAATGTGAGATAAACATCTTAGGGGTAAGAAGAAAGAAGTCAGGGGCTTCCCTGGTGGCGCAGTGGTTGAGAATCTGCCTGGCAATGCAGGGGACACGGGTTCGAGCCCTGGTCTGGGAAGATCCCACATGCCGCGGAGCAACTGGGCCCGTGAGCCACAACTGCTGAGCCTGTGCGTCTGGAGCCTGTGCTCCGCAACAAGAGAGGCCGCGATAGTGAGAGGCCCGCGCACCGCAATGAAGAGTGGCCCCCGCTTGCCGCAACTGGAGAGAGCCCTAGCACAGAAACGAAGACCCAACATAGTAATCAATCAATCAATAAATCTTTAAAAAAAAATAAAAAGCCTGTGCCTTTAAAAGCCATATTAAGGTGGTTTTTAAAAAGAAACAAAAAAAAAAAGAAGAAGAAAGAAGCCAGACAACTTCTTCCTTGTTTCTTCCTGTGGTAACAGGTATTCCAGTGGCGATCCCTGGCTTCCTGCTTTCTGGGCGTCAGAGAGGACCCACCACTGGTGCAGCCCCACGCTCCCTCCCGCAGCTGTCGTGCTCTTCAGCCGTGTGGCTGGGTGGCTCTGAGAGTCAGGGAAGGATTGCTGGGCTCCCACATATTTCACTTAGAATTCGTTTGGAAATGAGGGCACTTGGATTCCCTGCTGCTCTTGTTTTTTCTGGGACCGTTCATCAGGGATGGGGAGAGAGAGAGGTGTGCAAAGGCAATTATCGAGTGGCGTACACAGCAAGATTCACAAGCTTGGAATCTCTTCAGGTGTCCTCCTTGGGGAGTGTTTCCCTCTGAATTAGAAAGTTCTAGTTTTAGCTTGATGAATTGTTTTCCAGTTATTTCAATTGTTTAGCCCCTGCTGGAGCTAGAGTAATGAATATTCAGAGCAGAGAATGTGGCTTTCTGAAATGATATCATAAATAGGGTTGCCAGATTGAGCAAATAAAAATTCAGGGTGGCCAATTAAATTGGTATTTCAGATAAACAGTTAATGATTTCTTAGTGTAAGTATGTTCCAAATATTGCATGGACCCTCTCAAATATTGCAAAGGACATACTTAGAATAAAAAATTGTTTATCATAAATTCAAATTTGATTGAACATACTATATTTTATCTGGCAACCCTAGTCATGAATAATTAAAAGATGATATTGCTGTTATTCACAGAAACTAATTTATTTGTTCATGGATTAGTTTCACTAAAATCAATAGGTATATTAGATATTTGTCCCCATTTTTTAGGTAAATTACAGCAATAGGATAAAATATGTATTTTCTGTTTTATATTGTGGAAATAATGGAAATATCCACACAGATAAGAATTTTCATTTGTTCCCTATATGGTAATATGCTATACAGGTTTAAGTTTGTTTTTGTTTAGCTCATGAGAAGAGTGATACCTAAATATAAAATTCTTTTTTTATGAAATTAGTATACATAGTAAATCATGGATTGGATATGCTGGGAAGATTGAAACAAATAATCTTATCCTGATTTTATTAATAATATATGCTCCTTGTAGAACATTTAGAAAATACATAATAGGAAAAAAATATACCTGTAATGTTTCTTATCTATTGTAGATTTTTGTGGAAATACTTAGAAAAAGCATTTTGGGATTTTGTTGTAATAAAATTTTGCTGCCTTTTTAAAATTCCCCGTAATAACACGAATACCTTTTGATTTCATTAAAAGCATTTAGAAAACATTTAGTAGAGACATACTATTCTTTTTCCTTATTGCCTTGATTTCTTTTCCTGCTCTACTGTTAAAATGAGGATATTGATACATAACTGCTCATTTGTATCACTGATTATTTTCTTTGGACATATTTCTGGAAATGCCTTTACTGGATCTTTAGATCAAAACATTTTCAAGACTTGAGCTATTTGTTGCCAGTGCTGTTAGATGGAAACCCACACTCCCTGAGCTTTATGTTTCAGTGTTCTGGCCAGAGGGACATCTCCTGGAATTTTTTGCCCTCCTACCTCTACGTACTCCTTTCCACAGGGATAGGCATGACTTATCTAATGGGTGAGTTTCGAAGCGAGCGGTTTGGTTCAGCTTCTCCTAGATTCACTTTCTTTCAGATGTGGCTGCGGCATAGACGGTACCTCTGGGTCTTCTCTTCACCATGAGGTCAGATTACCAGGGAACTCTGGCCAGCTGGGCATGTCTCCAGTCGTCCGCTCTGCTTTTGGGTAAACTGAAGTTTGGAGGAAATATTAGAAAGTTCCCTGTGAGTTTTCATTTAATTCATATCCTCTTATCTAGTTATTTTAAGTAACACATCTGATGTTTGGTCTCTCTGATAGCCATGTCTAATTCTCAACTAGTCCCAAACTCAAACTGGGGACAAAAGTATTACTATCACAAATTAAAACTCCAAATATAAGCTCATTGGCCAGAAAGAGTTGAGCCATAGTTAGAGGGACTGGAATTTAGAGCTGAAAATAACACGAGGAGAATGAGGTTTTGAGTACCGCTAGCACTGGCGTAAGGCGTTACAACTTTCTTTGCATAGGTCTCGCAGTTTTGGGCCTTTAAGCTTGGCAGCTGGCATGGGACATGTTGTAGCTGTGTGGCTGGGATTATTAGTTGGTACGGGACATAAAAACTCTGGTAAACATGAATTGTGTGGTCCTCAGTATGTCACCTTGATCTGATTACAAGGACATGGTTTTGGGTGAGATGGGAATTAGGTTGCTGGGAAAAGGAACCTCTTAGTTCTGTTAAAGATGATTTTAGAATTAGTATATATACTTTCTAACTATTTGCCGATGAAAGCCTTTTTCTCTTTCTCTACTGTGGAATTTTTTAGCATGGGTAGGAGTCCAGGACTGAATCCTTCAAAGATAGCTAAGTTTCATGAAGAGTAGACAGTAGCAGTGTGTGGGTTCTGTCAGCTCTGTCTCAATCTTGTGGAATTCCAGAGACAATTTCAATGTCTGAGCTGTGTGAAAGAATTTCATGTTTCAAATCTTCCACGGGGCAGCTCTAGTTTTTGGGGGGAGTCTGAAGCTTAAGAGAAAAAAACACAAAAATTTGAATATAAAATTAGGTGTGAAAGTAAACATTTATTAAGAACATGAAACAAAATCACAACAAATTACTGGTGGCTTGGAGATCCAGATGTCTTTTTTTGAAATCTCTTTGCCAATTTATCTGGAATGCTTATCTAGAAATCCTTCCTGGTTGTGGCCTTGCTTTTCCTTTCCTGCCAGAACACTATGGCTCCCAGAACTTACAATAGCAGGCCCTGATGTGTGAGCTTTATTAAACTTCATCAGTCTGTCTCTGCCTTCTTCGGAGCTTGTCCTTCCAGGCCCCATTAGTCATCTGAGAGAATATTCACCTCTTACAAAGGGATGATAGCATACTTCAGGGAGATGATTCTCCCCACTTAGAATTCTGAGATTCCTCATGAACAGAAAAATGTGGTCTAACAGGACAAAAGTGCTTATTTCACAGGGTGCTAGGCTGAATTGTGTCCTGTGCTCCATTCATATGTTAAAGTCCTAACATCCAGTACCTCAGCATGTGAAATAGGGCCTGTATTTGGAGATAGGACCTTTAAAGAGGTAATTAATGTAAAATGAGGTCATATTGGTGGGCCCTAACTGAGTATGACTGGTGTCCTTGTAAGAAGCAGAGATTGGGACATAGACACAGAGGGAAGACGATGTGAAGACACAGGGAGAAGATGACCATCCAAAAGCCAAGGAGAGAGGCCTCAGAAGGAACCAACACTGCCAACACCTTGATCTTGGGCAATCAGCTTCCAGAACTGTGAGAAAATGAATTTCCAAAGAGGAAGTACCTAACCCATCCGGGTATCAGATGTGGGAAAGCAGTGGATTTTCAGGTATAGCAATCATAGATCTTGGGCCAGAAGCCTGGGCCTCCCCACTCCCTTTTAGAGGTGACTGCTAACACACAGGCCTAAACTGTTGATCTTAGTTCTCCCAGCAATGTTTATTTGAACAACTCAACATTTCACTGAGTAGCAGGTGATTAAGCATGAATTTACAGAGAAGAGATCAGTAGGTGACATAGTTAGAAAACAGGCACCTCCTGTAGTCAGTGGTTACCCCTACTAGGAATGAGATCTGAAAAGGCAGCAGGAGGGATGGTTACAATGCATTTGCAACAGATTGGAATGCAAGTCAAAAAAGTGCAAGACAGAGGACAAGGAGGTGTCACTGGGAGCTGCTCACAGGGAACCGACCCACTTCTTCAGAGAGGACTCCTCAGGACACAGCATTCTGCAGGCTCCTGACACTCAGGATAACCCATTCTTCCCTCATGCTTGTGGTCCTGAAAACTGTCCAGTGTAGCATGCCATCCAACTGGAAAACAGTGGCCCCTCCTTCTGCCTCTATCCCACTGTATTAGTTTGCTGGGGCTGCTGTGCTTTCTCATCTTTTTACGTAGTGCAGCTGAATATGTAAATACTAAGAAAATATTCACTGAATGCATTCAGACATTTCTGAATGAAATGTGAGGTTTCTTAGACACTAGAAGGAAGCTTAGTCTAGTGGAAAGGGCACATTGGACATACTGCAGTTGGACAGTCTTGGATTATGCTCCACCATTTATACCAGTAAATGGGAAGGGCCACTTCTTTTAAACTTTAGTTTCCTCCTTTGTTGAATGAGGCTAGTAGCAGCCTCTAGTAGAAATTACTTAATCGATCATGATGACAGAAGGATAAAACACAGGGTTACCATGAAGTATCTTGCCAGGCTGTTCTAGACCAATACTCTAGTCATGCATCAGATTTGTCTGAGGATGATTCACATTTAGAAGGATCCAGGCCCAGCTCCAAGATCTAACTCAGTAAGCCTAGGGTGAGCCCTGATAATCTGCATTTTTATAAACACCCCTCAGTGATGTTACTGTGCAAACAAATTTGGGAGCCAGTGCTCTAGACTATCCTTACTGATCTCAGAATCATTCATAAGTAGTGGGCATTACAGATCTCTAGTAGAGACTTAGAGTTTATACCCTTTTTGATCACCCCACAGAACTCTGTAATCACAGATTGCCTCATGAGGCTTATGTCTTATAAACATGCTTTAGAACTGCTATATGAAATACTTCAAGTTTCAATAAAATTATAGTTGATCACTTTTCCACACTCAACTGTATCAAACAAAATAAAGTGGGTTGATTATTAGGAAACAAAAATATAGTTATATTTTAAAAAATAGAAAAAAATCCATAAGTTTTTCACTAATTTCAACCTCAATTGTAACAATTCTATAACCATTTACATTTCAATAATTCTTTTTGCTAAAATGTGAACCTATTATTTACTTTTTTAGTCTGTATTTCTTGTTTTCTAGTAGATACAACTGTTTATATGACTTGCTGATTCCTTAGTTTCAACAAAATTCCTTGCCTTATTTCCATCCCTCTTTTTCTGATACTTCCCTCCAAAACAAAAGGACAATGGTCCCCTAAGGAATGACGGTTTCTTTTTTGTGGTTGCATCCCTTTTGGTGGATCTCCCCAAAACTGAAAACTTTGCTTCAGTTTGTATTGCTCCGTCATCTTCAATATCCAAGTAAGCATCAGGCCCCTGCAATTATTCCTTCATAGATTTTCCAGGCTGCATCCTTTTTCCTCTTTTTCCACTGTCACCCATTTATGCCTCTGCCATCTGCTTTACCTATTTGTTATGGATTGAACTGTGTTCCCCCAAAATTCATCTGTTGAAGCCCTAACTCCCTCCCCCATTACTGTATTTGGAGAAGGAGCCTTTAAAAGGGTAATTAAGATTAGACGAAGTCATAAAGATGCGACCCTAATCTGATAGGACTGGTTTCCTTCTAAGAAGAGGAAGAAACACCAGAGCACGTGCAATCTCTATTTCTCTCTCTCCCCTCATGTGTGTGGAGGGAAGACCATGCGAGGACATAAGAGAGTAGGTAACAATTTGCAAGCTGAGCGAGGCCTCACCAGAAACCAACCCTGCTGGAACCTTGATCTTGGACTTCCAGCCTCCAGAAAAGTGAGAAAATATACTTCTATTGTTTAAGTCACCCAGCCTGTGGTATTTTGTTATGGCAGCCCAGGCTGACTGATGCACTCGCTATTTGTCACTTTGTGCTTGGAGGAAGCAGCTTCCCTCTTTCCAGACCCTCTTGCACAAGTAGCACAGTCAGCACAGATAATTACATTAGTCTTCTATTGCTGCACACCAAAGCACCACGAACTTAGTGGCTTAAAACAACACCCATTTATTATCTTGGTTTTTATGACTCAGTAGTGTGGGCATAGTTTAGCTGGGTCCCCTGCTCAGAGCCTCACAAACTGCAGTTAGGGTGCTGGTTGAAACAGCAGTCTCATCTGAGGTTAAGAGTTCTCTTCCAAGCTCATGATTTTTGGCAGAATTCATTTCCTTGCAGGTGTAGAATTCGTGGCGGCCCTTTCAAACTCAGCAGGAGAATCTCTGAAATTTCTAGTCTTTTGTAAAAAGCTAATCTGATTAGGTCAGGGCTATCCAGTACAATCTTCCTTTTGGTTGATTCAAAGTCAACTGATTAAGGTTCTTAATTATCTGTAAAAATTCTCTTCTCCCATCACATGCAATGGTTCTGTCCAACGTGGTGTGTATACGAGAGGGTGAGAATCTTAGAGGGCTATTTTAGATTTCTGCCTACCATACATATGATTCCTAGATTCCTGTTTAGTACTAAAGGTTATGCACAATGCTTTGATCTGTAGTTTCTGTTGTACTCAAGCTTGAAAGAATGTACAAATGAAAAGATGGAAATGCGCATAATAAGCATTAGTGCAGTAGGAGTGGAGCAGATAGTCCAATGTGCCAGGAGTTCTGAGGAGCTCCCTGTGGCCTGACAAAGGCTTCTTAGAGAACATAAAATATCAGTTGAGCCTTATAGATGAGCTGAATTGAAATTGCCAGAAGGAATACTTGTGTTGTCAGTGTATAATAACGTTGTTTTACCTCATACTGTTTATTTTTACTTATAATATTTTCAATGAGTTGAATTAAATGTTGCTAAAGATTCGTTTACCGTAACAATTTTAATTGCTTACCTACTGGGTACCTGTCTGTATAATGCAGTCTTTTTAACCTGTTACTTCTTTTGGAAAGTTCCATTTGGAGAGTAGGTGGGAAGATAGAGAGATAAGTGTATATAGTTAGCCATTACCCTTTTAGTCTTTCATTCATGGGGCAAACAGGTCATTTCCTCTTTCCAGCTCAAAATGCTTTTATTTGTAAATTGAGGGTTTAGATGGAATAATTTATAAGGACCTTTTCCTGACTTCCTCCCAGATTTCTTTGACATCTCAGAATAAGCTAGGCCTCCTTATTTTTATACATTTAAAATGTATAAAAATATATTTTATAAAATAAAATAAAGTAGCACCTCTACTTTATTACTTTCATCTCCCTTAAAATTACTTGTCAAAAGTTTATCCCCACTAGATTTTAAAGTATCCATGGTCATGGACTATATCTCGTTTACCATTGGATTCCAGTGCCTGGCACAGTGCTTGATATATAACAGGTGCTTACTAATTATTTATTGATCAAGTGAACAATCATTTCTGATTCTTCCAAATGAATAAGCTCTTATTTCTATATGCTCAGTCACCTATTAAAACATTATAGAAATGTTGGTCGTGTTTTCCTCTGATGGGCTGGGCAGAGTTAATGGTGGCCCTCTCTGTAGAGTACAGTGGAGCAGGAGGTCTTGGGGCCAAGTGGACTTCTTATGGATGCTTGTTCAAGGTGGCCAGAGGAATCATATAAAGAGAACAGTGTTGTTGAAAGAAACCAAGGTTGAAGCTAGGAAAGTGGTGGTAAGTGACAGATTCAGCAGGTAAGGTAAGGATGATGAAAATGGGCAGCAAGTTTAGTAGACAGATGTTGGAAGGCAGTATGAAAGCAGCTGCAAGAAAGGGACTGAGAGAGTGATTTAGAACTAAAACAGTGAACAAAACGGAAGTGCAGGCTCTCCTGTTTTATGTTGTACCTGGTGTGCCGGTAGGTGAAGGGGGAAGTGTGAGACTGGTAATCTAAGGAATTACACAGCATAAGGGAGTTTGTTATGCCCTAGGTGAATCCTTTCTGTGGATTTATAGGATACCACTATTCTCTGATATTTAGAGCGTTCAACTTAAAAATGGGCCATAAGCAGATAATTTGCTCTAAGTTCTGTTTTATTTAGAAACTAAAATGTTTTCCCATGAATTCAGTGTTACATGAAGGTTGATTAGATTTTCAAGGCAATCCAAGAACACTATTTAATGTGCATTTTACTAAGAACGTTATAGAAATGCTTAAATGGTTCGTTTTTTTGGAAATCAAACATATGTTATATTTTCAGATTGCTTTATAAGAAAATATAAAATTCTAATTCTAATATATGTAATATGAAATTCGAATATATGTATTATGCTTACCAGTTTCTTAGTCATAAATAACAAAAATACTTCTGTGATTTACTTACTACTGTTTTGCTTGAAATTATAATTTTTTAAATTTCTTAATCTTGTGGGAGTAAGTACATTAATTTCCATTTTAAGCCTCCATTTGATATTAAAATTAGAACAACTTGTTCAAATCCTGTAGTTTTTTCTTGAATAAATATTGCTGAATTTTCATTGAACAACTTGGCTTAGGTTTAGTTCTGGAAAGTCACCAAAATCTTTTCCTTCCTCATTTATTTCTTCAGCTCCAAATTCATTTTCATTTTCTTCCCTGGTAAAGTTACTTCATTAGGCATCTCTTTGCCTAGCTTATAAAAATTAAATCTTTTTTGTAGTGGTTCATTTTAAGTAGCACACATTCTGTGCTTTTATATTCAGGAACATAGTATTTGTTCATTGTATAAATTTGGTCCCATATTAAATTATTACCACACTTTTTTCACTGCTAGGGCTGTGAATAACTTTTTGAGGTTATCCTATGCTAACCCTTTCAACCTACCAATGGGGAAAAAGAGGCCCAGAAAAGGTGAATAGTGTGTCCAACATCTCATGACAAGTTAAAGGTGAGACATAACCAGAACTCTGATGTCTTAACTCCTTGTTTAGTGACTCTTTTGCAACATCTTGCCTGTAGTATTTGTTTTCATTTTAGACTCTGGGCTGGATTACTTTCTAAAAAAGTGTCTTAGGTATAGTTTTATGCAAATTTCACAGGTAAAAAATAGTCAACCAAATAATGCAAAGGGCTTAGCAGAATCTTTAGACTGAAAGGGGCATAAGATCATGTATTCCCTGTCAAACTTTAATCAGGTTGCTTTGTAGTGATGATAAGAAGGATTAAATATTGAGCCCAAGGGCACTGAGACCACTAGCAGCACAGAAGTTGGTTCTACAGCCTCCCACCCTGCACAAAGTGGAAAAGATTCATGACCACATTGTTTAGTTGTTTACACTCCTAGAAAAAAAAAAAAAAACAACAATAAGGCTTAGCCATGTTAACTTGTAGAACATGATAATTATGAAATTTAAGGAGGAAGAAAATATAGAGTTGTAGATATAGGTACTTCGACACTTCAGAGATCACTCAGATTTCAATCATTCACGGAACAAGAGTTTACTGAGTTTCTGTGGTTAGACAGGTGTTCCCCACCCTCCAGACACTTATATATTTGAGGTATAAAAGGAAAGGTGACAGGAAGAAGGTTGGAAGGGAGAATGTGGAAATAACCAGGCCCTTTCTGGGATGAGAGGAAAAGCCAGTACCACTAGCCTGATTTCCTCGTTCTGCCTCCGCACATCTGCGTTTATTGTTCCCATGCAATTCTCCCTTTGCTGCACATTGTCCTTGTTGTTCTCTGATTGTTCCCCTTCTCGCCAAACTTGTGGGAGCCTTACAAGTATTTATTATAATTGTTCCTTGGAAGAACTTGAGGTACTGTGCTGAGAACCTTCATGTTTTCCAAGGAAAGTACTGTAAAAATCGCACATAAACAAGAATTATTGTTTTAGACAAGCTCTTCCAAGACAAATCATCCATGCTACTAGTTTCTGGCACAACCCTATCGCTAACCATCCATCTTGATCATATTTGAGGCTGAAGCACTTTTCTTACCTCAGGCTCTTCCTTCCCTCCTGATTTGCTGACATTTCCAGTTCTTGCCAAATATTTATTGTTGATTAGAGGTTGCATAGGTTACTACCTGGTCTGTGATGATGTCGTTAGTCAGGCTGAGATTTATATTGAATACTGAAGCTCTGCAGTAGGGGCTTGGTACTGGTATATTTGCTGGTCTTTTCTTAAAGATTTTGCTGTTAAGGCAAATGATACTCAGACCAAGAGTGACTGGTTTTGAACCAGGCACACAATTTGTCTTTAGTGAAATGCAAGTTCTTTACAATGGCAGTGGGGGTGGGGAAGAAAGGCTGGGAGCTTTGAAGATCAGAGTTAAGTAATGGCTGTGGTTTTATGTTCTTCCCTATAGTTCATTGAGAAATAAGAATTATAACCCACTTTAATGTATGTGTCTGGTACTGTGCTAAGCAGTTTAACATGGATTATCCCATTTCATCTTTATAGTACCATGATGAAGTAGATACTGTATTCCTAATTCATGGATGTGGAGACTGAGGCTTATTGAGTTTCAAGTACCTTGCCTTGTCATATATCCATTAAGTGTCAGAGTCAGGATTGAACCCAGGCCAGTCAGTTTTCAAGGCTTGAGCTCCTAATCGCTGTGTTAAACTGTTAAACTTGGGTTTTCCTTCATTGTGGTGGATCTTACCTGTTTTCTTTTCTTTTCTTTCTTTTTTTATCTTCTAGTGTGTTTTTTGCCCTTCTCTCCTTTCATCCAAACCACGGGAGGCTTATTCAAACCTATGTCGAGGAAAAAAGATCCTAAATTACTTCACAGGAATCAGCAGCCCAATGTTAACTTAATTTTAGACAGAACATTAGACTATGTGACCTCCGAAACCCCTTTAACTCCTGACAGTCTGTGATTCCAGAGAGGGATCTGGGTCTGAGTCACTGTTGTAACCCTTACTAACTACATAACCTGAGACAAGAAACATTGCCTCACAGGGCCTCAGTTTTCTTTTTCTGTAAAATAAGAATAAAGTGACATATCTCAGAATTGATATGGCATTTGTGAAAGCATTGAGCACAACATCTAGAGTTTCACATCTTTATAGCTACACTGTTCAGATGGTTAATTTTCTCAGCAGTAACAATTTTTTAAGATGAAGCTCACTTCTTAAGATCCCATTAATTAGAAAAAGCATGGTCATTGCAGTTGAGATAAAGTGTATCTTTTCACAAAGACAAGGCTTTAACAACCAGTGGACAGCTATAGAAACTCAAAATAGTAAGTGACCCTAAAGATGATATAATCCAATTCCGTTATTTTGTAGATCTCAACACTGAAACCCAAAGAGGTTAAATGGGTTTCCCCAAATCACACATTAAGTTGGTGGTAATTTCACAGCCAGAACTTATTTCATCTGATTCCAGGCGCAGTGTTTTTGCTGCAGAATTCTAATAAACTCAAGATGAAGGATGAGGTTAGAAGGAAAACTATTTTAATTACATTATAAAAAAAACTGTTATATCCAATTTATTTCTATTTCTATGTTAATAATTGTTTATGGGCTTCCCTGGTGGCGCAGTGGTTGAGAATCTGCCTGCCAATGCAGGGGACACGGGTTTGAGCCCTGGTCTGGGAGGATCCCACATGCTGCGGAGCAGCTAGGCCCGTGAGCCACAATTACTGAGCCTGCGCGTCTGGAGCCTGTGCTCCGCAACAAGAGAGGCCGCGATAATGAGAGGCCCGCGCACTGTGATGAAGAGTGGCCCCCACTTGCAGCAACTAGAGAAAGCCCTTGCACAGAAACGAAGACCCAACACAGCCATAAATAAATAAGTAAAAATAAATAAATAAACCCAAAGTTAAAAAAAAAAACAAAAAAAACCCCAATAAAACCCAAACATACAGCGCTTTATTCATTCATTCATTCAACAAAACCAACATTAAAAAAAAAAATTGTTTATGTAGTAAATCTTATTTACAGTAAAGAACTAGGGGGAAAATTAGACTGTAGAATTCAATAGACGTGGATTTAAGATGCAGCTCTGTTACTTATTAGGTATTTGACCTTGAAGCTTAAAACTCTGTCTGTTTCCTTATCAGTAAAACGGGGATAATGGTTATAATTTTCTAGTGGTTGGAAGATTAAGTGAGATAGTACATGTGAGGTGCTTAGTGAAGTCATCATTTCATAAATGGTAACACTTAATGGTAACAATATGCCCACAAAGTCAATGGGCACAACTTCAGTTACCACTACAACTACACCATCCACGGGTGAATTGCCAGTGGAACCAAATATGCCTGATTTCTAGTGAAAATCAATAAATGTCAGGACCAAATAGTTAGCCAAGATGTCCCTTGACTACAGGCTGCTCACACCACTGACTGATTTAGGGAATTCTCCTGAAGCACCG
Organism: Eschrichtius robustus; assembly: GCF_028021215.1. Taxonomy (NCBI): domain Eukaryota; kingdom Metazoa; phylum Chordata; class Mammalia; order Artiodactyla; family Eschrichtiidae; genus Eschrichtius; species Eschrichtius robustus. Next base: position 13,916,123 of record NC_090838.1, read on the forward strand.
ACATGGTGCTTAGTAGTGAGCCAGTCCATAAAGTTCTAGTGCATGAGCTTTTACTGAGAAGAGCTGCTTACCGTCACGAAAAAGCCATTTATATTTCCCTTGCCTTTGGTAAGTAAATATGAGTAAATATATTATATAGTTAGTTATGGACACTGGAGACTTCCAGGAAGAGATAGATGTCAGTAATAGCAATACTCTAAATGTTTAAATAAACCTAAAACTAGATACAATTCCTGTTTGTTAATTCTTCTATTTAAAGGGGTGTACTGTGAAACTCTGACTGATGGAGATAGGAGAATATATATGCAAGAGTGTCCATTGTTTTTAAGAAAGAGTATGGCTGAGTGAGCTGGTTTTGTGGAATGATAAACACCATTAAGAGAAATGCTCTCTTATTTTTCTGTCTTTTACTTGAATAATAAAATGCAGTAGTACATTTTTTCTCCTATTAATAATTTCTTAAATCATAGAACTGTGGGAGAAATATTAAATAATTCATATTTATTGAATTCAAGGCAATTGATACCTGGCATCCTAGAAATGTAGGCTATGCTATTTCAAATTGGAAGCGTTTTTATTTTTATTTTTACTTTTATTTTTTATTTATTTATTTTTTATTTCTATTTATTTATTTATTTAGTTTTGGCTGCGTTGGGTCTTCACTGCTACACATGGGCTTTCTCTAGTTGCGGTGAGCCGGAGCTACTCGTCGTTGCGGTGTGCAGGCTTCTCATTGCGGTGGCTTCTCTTGTTGCAGAGCACAGGCTCTTAGCGCACGGGCTTCAGTAGCTGTGACATGCGGGCTCAGCAGTTGTGGCTCGTGGGTTTAGTTGCTCCACAGCATGTGGGATCTTCCCGGACCGGGGATCAAACCCATGTCCCCTGTATTGGCAGGCGGATTCTTAACAACTGCGCCACCAGGGAAGTCCCGGAAGCATTTTTAAAATAATAAATTCCACAGTTCATCTTATACCAAAGAAAATCCAGTATCTTCTGTGCTAGATTTTATACAAATAACAGCCTCCTGACATCTGTTTGCAAATGTTCTCTTTCTGTTTACTTATATTAACTGTGTTGGTAAGAAATTAGGATTATTATTACAAAATAGTAGTTTGATTACTTTAGTCCAGTGATAATGGAATCTAGAAGGAAGAGGAAGTTGAGTCAGTGCAGATTTTGTAAATTAATTCGATGTGGAACCTTGGAACCAGTTCCTAGAGTATAAATTGATTAGACACTGCAACAATGCATTGTTCAAATATAATAATGGTTATGTAGACATTGTCATGGATTTGACTATTTATTACTGCTATGCTTGACAGTATTTTCAAGGAATCCCTGAATATATACTAATAATATAATTTTTCATCCTTGAATCATGAAAGCTACAAGTTCAGGAAAAATCTAAAGAGGCAGACAGATGGACAGAAAGTAGAAGAGAGATAGAGGTAGAGATAATGAAAGAGAGAGAGGAAGAAGAAGGTAGAGGAGAAGAGGAGGAAGGGGGAAGAGGAGGATACAGGAAAGGAGGGAGGGAGAGAGAAAGAGAAATGCATTAAGTGAAACTTGGCCAATGTCCAGAGCAGCTATTTCTCACTTTAGCTTTTATCCTGTAATCCAAAACTGAGAGGAAATATCATTTGACAGCTGCATCTCAGAAATAGGAAAGGGCTCTAAATCAGTCACTCCTATAGAAGACTTGATGTCTTAGGCTCTTATGAAGGACCCATATATCTGTTCATCTTTGAGCACACATTTCTCATGTCTGTTTTTCTGTCCAGAGCAATTCTGTCTCTACTTGCCTGTTGCGTCTTAACTGTTTTCATTGCTGTGTAAATATTGCATGATTTGGAATATTGCCACTTGCAATCATGTCATCTTTAAGAAATTTGAACATGCTAAGAGTACACGTTATCTTCAGTTGTGATGAGTTGATTCATTACTGGATACTAGTTAGCCAAAGATAGAAGTAATTTTTATGCTATTAATCATGTTTCCTGCAAGCTCTATGGTAGGTGTCAAAAAAGGAAAATTGTACAAACATTTTATCCATTAATATCATCTTAATTTTTGAAGAATGTCTCATGCTTCTTCAGGGAAGGTGTGGCATAATTTAAGAACAATGTAGATCTATTAGTGGGTAGTTTTTAGAAAGGAAATAGAAGTTGCATGTGAAACTCAAAGGGAAATCATTTGACATTAGTAGGGAGATCTATATAAGATTTGAGTATTTTGGGACCAGAAAATAATCTACTTAGATATGTGCCTTGTCTTACATAAATAATAAGCGTGGAATTAAGGATAAGAGTCTGTGTAGGTTGGAATCTGAACTAGAATACAGCCAGGTTTTGAGCCTTATACTGATTGCCCTTACATCAATCTTGCACAAGTTAATGTTGCATGATTCAGATATCTTCTGTGAAGGAGGAAGATGAATTACATTCATTCACCAACCATTTATGGGATGTCTACCATGAGTCACAAACTGTTAGGCATTGAGGATATAAGTATAAATAAGATAAATTCACACCCTTCAGGAGCACAGATGATAAATGAAGATAAACAGGGTTCTAAACATGGTAAAGGCAAAGGGCAGCCCTGGGGGGCCAGTCCAGACTCCTTCTTCTCTGTTCAGACTCCAGCTGAGTGACGCTGGACAAAAAGTACTATGCCTTTCAGAGCCTTTTTTCCTCAGCTAAAAATTGGGGATGACAATGGCAAAACTTAAAAACTCCTCTCATCCATAAATAAATAAATAAACAAACAAACAAACAAACAAACAAAACCTCTCAGAAAGTTGTCAGTAAGTCCAAGCAAGAATAGAATAACAACATCTTATAAATGGTAAAGTGTTAAACTTATGGGAGTTATTTTAGAAAGGAAATATGGTAGAGTGGAATGGGCATGGATTTGGAGTTGTTAAACTCAGTTCAGATCTCAGCTCTACAACTTAAAAATTATATGGAATTGAGATGTCATGAAGATTAAATAAAGTCATTCATTCATCCATCCAACTAAGTTCTTAAGTACCTATCTTTTGCTAGGCATAAGATTGAAAAACTGTTTGCAAAGGGCCAGATATTAAGTATTTTACTTACTGTCTGTGGGCTATATGGTGTTCATTGCAACTACTAAACTCAGTTGTTGTAGAGTGAAAACAGCCAAAAAGAATTCATAAACAAATAGGTGTTCTTGTGTTCTGATACAAATTTATTACTTCATAACTTTATTACTCCTACTCCTGCCTGTTACGGATTAAACATGGTCTTTGATCTTGTGGTGGTTTTATTCTAGTGGGCAATATAGGCAAATCAAAAGAAAACAAAAAAAGCAAGATAATGCAGATAACCTTTCTCTAATCACCTGTGGAAATGAGTGCTATGTCTTTCAGTGCATGATAATGAGTAGGAGCTTGATGACTGCTTGTTGAGTTACATATGCAGAAGTATTTTCTACTTGTTCTCTGTTTTCTGTAACTATGTTTTCTTCAGTGTTGAAAACACGGTTGGTAATCCACAAAAGACACTGAATGAATTTATAAATTCTGACTTATAAATTGTGTGTCTCAACAAGATTCTGAGGCCAAACATACTACTAAATGCTAATCTGTTGAGGGTCATTTATATTATTATTTTACAAAATTTCAAGTAGGCAGTGGTATTCATTAGCTTTAAGGTGAATTCTGACTCTGCCTCAGTTCTGGGACTCTGGGAACAGAGTAAGGTTGTCAGTGCTAGACTTTTGAGAGGTGCCCTCAATGTCTCCTGCACAGGTTCAAATAGTCTTGGCAGAAAGGCACAAAGGATTGTCTGTGCCCTTGATCCAACATCTACTAGGGTCACTATGTAAGGAAGAAATAGAAAATGGATTAAAATTAACTTTCAAACTGTATTTTTATAGCATAATCTGCTATTGAGCTTTCTATGAGTTTGAAAATCTGTAGGAACAAGGGTAACCATGGGATCTCAAATTTTGTAAACTGTCTCATTTTCAGACTGTGCTGGATCTTTTAAGACCACAAAACTCAGCCCTTCCCTTATTCTCCTCCTCAAAGATACATGGGGCATGTGGACATACAGGGATAGCCTAAACTCTCCACAGATTCCCTCAATCCCCCAAATCATATGAATAAAGGGGATAGGGATATCTTGATTGGTCACTGAAATTATAAAATTGTTGACTTAAGAGTACTTAGATTTCATTCATTCAAACTATTCATTTATGGGTAGAGAAACAGTCTCCTAGAGAAGATGATGATTGTATTTAGTTTCGGGGTTAGGAAATTTAGAAGTAGGTAAAATGGAATTAGTTTCAATTTGAAAATAAATGACTAGGTTATTTTTAATTTTTATAAAATACTACTTTTAGAATTCAATATACAATCATATATTATTATAAAAATTAATAATACCAGACATGTATGTAATGCCGACTGTGATCCAGGCTTATTAAAGCGACCTTCCAAGTCACCCAATGCTATTATTAGTATTCCCTTTCTACAGATGACACAACTACAGAAGAAAGAATGTGAAGCTTACCTAAGAATATGAAGCAAGGAGGTCACAGAGGTGGGATTTGAATTCAGGTGTTCCGCTTACAGAGTGAGATTTCCTCTACGATGTACAAAATTATTATCTCTTTCAGTTTGTATGACTACACAATGAGACAGCGGTCAGACCCTCAGCAGGATTAACATTTGAAGGCGGAATTGCTTAAATATAAATAGACTATCAATATTAATGATAGTCTATTTTAGGCAATAACAATCAGTGTATACTAGGATTTTTTCTAGGAGATTTCCTTAATGCCAGTCACAGAATAGCCTCATTGATACCTGAATTATACTTCATGGAAATAAGTTTTTGTTTGTTTGTTTGTTTTTATTGAAATATAATTGACCCTCAACACTATGTTAGTTCCTGCTGCACTAAATACTGATTGGATATTTCTATACATTCCACAGTGATTACCATGATAAGTCTAGTTACCGTCTGTCACCATGCAAAGTTATTACAGTATTATTGACTATATTCCCCATGCTGTACATTTCATCCCTGTGACTCATTTATTTTGTAACTGGAGGTTTGTGCCCCTTAATTCCGCTCAGCTATTTCACTCATCTCACCACACCTATCCCCTCTGGCGACCGCCAGATTCTTTTCTGTATCAATGAGTCTGTTTCTGTTTTGTTACGTCTGTTCATTTGTTTTGTTTTATAGATTTCACATATAAGTAAAATCACACGTTTTTTGTCTTTCTCTGTCTGACTTACTTCATTTAGCGTAATACCACCTAGGTCTGATCTGCCTTGACTAGATTTTGACCTCTTTTCTGTCACTCTCCCTAGTCTCCTTCCTCCAGCTCTCCAGCCACACTGATCACTTGTTGTATCTACCACATACCCCAGGGCTCTGGTGTCTTTCCCTTTGCCCAGGGATAGTGCTGCTGACTCATTCTCACACTTACTTCAGGTCTCTGCTCAGTTGTCACCAATCAGAGCAGCCTTCTCTGACCACCCACATTTGGACTGTCCCCACTCACCCTCACTGTGCTTTTTTGTGCTTCTTAGTCCTTATTATCATCTGACATATATTGTGTGCTTACTCGCTTATTGTCTATTTCCACCACTAGAGAGTGGGCTTAATGAAAAAGGGGACATTTTTGACTCACTGACATATTCAGTGCTAGAATAGTGCCTGGGATTTAATAAATATTTGTTGAATGAATGAATAAGTGATGAAAGGGGAGGAACACAAATGCAGAGCATTTCCACTGTACTTGCTGAGGCTTTACTGAGAATGGTAACAATGACCACTGGGTGGCCACAGCTACCTTCACCATCCACATGGGCCACACTCCTTGCTGAGCGTACCATGCCAGAGAGCTTTGTATGCTGTCATTCTTCTGAGGGGAGGGCTGCAGGCTGTTTGTCTTGGTTCTAATTGTCTAAGGGAAATGAGCCTTTAAAAGACCTGGTCAGAAAATTTTTACCAGGCTGCTTTGCAATCCGCACTCATTCACTTGTTGATTTATCCGCTGAGCACCTATTGTATGCCAAGTGCTTAAGAGAGAGAGATGAATGTGCTAGGGTCCCTGCTTCCAAGGAGCTGGCCCAGCTGTATTGGAGGAGGCAAAGGAAGAAGAGGTCACAGTCCTTCCTCATAAGAGCTCTGTCACAGGGACAAGAGGTTGTGGAGATGCAGTAGGGGCGTCCAAAACATGCAGCATGTAGGGAGCAGATTTAGAGAACAGGCTTCTCAGACAAGATGGCAAATAAACAGAGCTTTGACGAAAACTAAGGCTTTTCCAGGTGGAGGTGGTGGAAGTCTTTCCAGGAAAAGGGAGACGGCATGCAAAAAGGTCAGGAGCTGAGAGGACTTGCACAGCTGAAACTTAAGCAGATTATTTTGCCTGGAGAGTGAGCTACCAGGTGGGAGAAGAAAGAGATGAGGCTGGAGAAAGAGCGCTTAATGATGCATAAAAAAGTTAAGCTTATTTTAAAAAGCAAATTCCAGAAATGCATATCTCTATACCTCTGGGTGGGTTTTCAAGGGAACTATAACTTTAGGTGACAGGAGCCCATCATTTTTTCTGTGTGATTCAGGAAACAAAATATACAAAACTTTCACATGCAGTCATTTATTCATTTTATGTTCATCCTACTAATTTTGGTTTGAACACCTGCTATGTGCCAGGTACTATGTTAGGTTCTAGTAGTGCAGAATTAAAATAAATCCTTGGTGTTAGAAGCACATAATTAAATATTATCCACGTCTGCCAATTTAGATCCAGGAAGCTAGAAATGCAATTAAGATAGAAATACACAACTGGCTGGCTTCATGGTCATGTGAGCTGTGCAGTCCCATAGGATCTTGTGCCCAGGCGGGCGCTACACTTAGTTTAATGCTCAGCTGTAGCTGTCTTGAAATTCTTAATTTTTGAACATCCCACATTTTCGTTTTGCAATAGGTCTTGCAAATTATGTAACTTATCCTTATAGTGAGATGGAATTGTGAAGTTGATCTAGAGCAGGGGTATGCAAACAACATTCCATGGACCCAATCCAGCTGACATTCTATTTTTTGTATGGTCTTTGAGGTATGAATATTTTTTACATTTTAAATGGTTGAAAAAAATCAAAAGAAGAACAATATTTCATAATATGGAAATTACATGAAATACAAACTTCAGTGTCTGTAAAAATATTTTATTTCTGCACAGCGGTGCTTTTTGTTTTTGTGCTGTCTGTGGCTGCTTTTGTGGTACTATGCCATAATTGAGTAATTGCAGTAGAAATCTTATGGCCTATAAAGCCTAAAATATTTACTACCTGAACATTTCTAGAAAGCGTGTGCTAACCTTGATCTAGAGGATCTTCTACTATTTTAATTATTAGACTCCTTATTTTCAGTCATTTTCTATTTGCTGTCAGAGTTGTAACTTTATTTTCAATTGCTTTCTGGCTCTAAACAGAATAAGCTTTGAGCTCACTGTTGTATCCCCAGATCTAAGAGGGTACCTGATGTACACTAGGCACTCCAAAATACTTAACAAAGGTCCAGTGTTGTAGGATTATTGTTAGGTGTATCTTCTCTTTCCCATTATGTGTCATGCCCTGAAGGCGGTGATAGTATGGGAGAGAACTCCGTTCCCAAAGACACCTTGTAGAGTGCTTTTCACTTAGAATGCGCTCCTGCTCTGCAAGGGTTTACAGCAATCAGTAGGGGCGCAGTAGTGTTAGTATAGTGTTGCTGCTGGCTGCTGAACTCCTTGAGAAGGAGAAAGTTTATGAGCAGATGAATTCTTAAAGTATGTTCGGAAGCTTCAAGATCAAAGACTGAAGATAAAAAGCAATACTTAATCTTAAGGCTCAAGGCAAAAACAAATATGCAAAGCACATGAAATGTCTTCTTGTGATGACTAGAAGAACCTGGTACATCAAGGATGCTGACGCATGGTAAGCAGCAGTGTCTTGCTTACACGCCTGTAACTTCCAAATCTATGTTTTTCAGTCCCGACTTCCAAACTTATATGTCTCCACTTGGTGCTGACTAGACAATTCAAACTGAATAAATCCAAAACTGAAGCCTTTGATTTTTCCCTCCAAATACACTTCTTCCCCCGTATTTCCTGTGTCAATAATACTCTCCCAACAGCTCCTCAAGGTGAAAACCAGGAGTCATTCTTGACTTTTATCTTTTTCTCACCATTCTCTTTCCCCGTATAATTCATGACCGAGTCCTTTCACTCTACCTCCGAATTGTATCCAGTATCTCCTTTTCTCTCCATCTTGCATACTGCTTCCTGGATCTTGGACCTCCATTGCGTCTCTTCTGAACCACTGCTAAGGCCTCTTGTGGGCTCCCTGCTTTCACCTATATCTGCACATATTCTCCACGTGGCAAGAAGAATGTTAGGAAATATTTTGAACATACAAAAGTTATGGAGAATAATATAATGAAGATATATGTATCAATCACACAGTTTTAGGAATAAACAACGAAAAACAGTGAAATCTCCTGAATCCCCTGGCCATTATTTCTTTCTCCTCTGTCCTCACAGATAACCACTATTTTCAGTTTAAGGAATGCCATTTCCATGAATGTGTTTATATTTTTGCAATATATGTATTGCTAAACAGGATGTAGAATTTTTCTTGCATGTTGTTAATTATATAAATTGTATTGGGTTGTCCAAAAAGTTTGTTTGAGTTTTTCCGTAAGATGTTATGGAAAAACCCAAACGAACTTTTTGGCCAACCCAATATTACACTGTTTGAATCAAGTAGCTTTTTTCTCACAGACATTTTCTGTTTTTTGGGTTTTTATTTTTTTATTTTTTGAAACAGTTGATTTACAATGTTGTGTTAGTTTCTGGTGTACAACAAAGTGATTCAGTTATCTGTCTATCTATCTATATGTATATATATTCTTTTTCAGATTCTTTTCCATTATAGTTTATTACAAGATATTGAATATAGCTCCCTGTGCTATGCAGTAGGACCTTGTTGTTTATCTGTTTTATATATAGTAGTGTGTATCTGCTAATCCCAAACTTCTAATTTATTCCCTGCCCCATCCCCCCCCGACCCGCTTTCCCCTTTGATAACGTGTATTTTCTATGTCCATGAGTCTGTTTCTGTATTGTAAATAAGTTCATTTGTTATCATTTTTTTTAAGATTCCACATATAAGTGATATTATATGATATTTGCCTTTTTCTGTCTGACTTACTTCACTTAGTATGATCATCTCAAGGTCCGTCCATGTTGCTGCAGAAGGTATTATTTCATACTTTTTTATGGCTGAGTAGTATTCCATTGTATATATATATCACAATTTTTTTTATGCATTCATCTGTTAATGGACACTTAAGTTGCTTCCATGTCTTGGCTATTATAAACAGTGCTGCTGTGAACACTGGGAGTCATGCATCTTTTCAAATTATAGTTTTCTCCAGATATGTGCCCAAGAGTGGGATTGCTGGATCATATGGTAACTATTTTTAGTTTTTTAAGGAACCTCCATACTGTTCTCCATAGTGGCTACACCAATTTGCATTCCCACCAACAGTGTAGGAGGGTTCCCTTTTCTCCACACCCTCTCCAGCATTTATTATTTGTAGACTTTCTGATGATGGCCATTCTGACCAGTGAAAGGTGATAGCTCATTGCAGTTTTGATTTGCATTTCTCTAATAATTAGTGATGTTAAGCATCTTTTCATGTGACTGTTGGCCATCTGTATGTCTTCTTTGGAAGAAATGTCTATTTAGGTATTCTGCCTGTTTTTTGATTGGGTTGTTTGTTTTTTTGATATTGAGCTGTAAGGGCTGTTTGTATATTTTGAAAATTAATCCCTTGTCAGTTGCATCATTTGCAAATATTTTCTCCCATTCTGTAGGTTGTATTTTTATTTTGTTTATGGTTTCCTTTGCTTCAAAAGCTTGTAAGTTTGATTCGGTCACATTTGTTTACTTTAGCTTTAATTTCTTTTGCCTTAGAAGACTGGCCTAAGAAGACATTGCAGTGATTTATGTTAGAAAAGGTTTTGCTTATGTTCTCTTCTAGGAGTTTTATGGTGTCATGTCTTATATTTAAGTCTTTAAGCCATTTTGGGTTTATTTTTGTATGTGGTGTGAGGGAGTGTTCTAACTTCATTGATTTATGTGTAGCTGTCCAGCTTTCCCAGCACCACTTGATGAAGAGACTGTCTTTTCTCCAGTGTATATTCTTGCCTCCTTTGTCAAAAATTAATTGACCATAGGTGTGTGGGTTTATTTCTGGGCTCTTTATTCTGTTCCATTGATCCATATGTCTGTTTTTGTGCCAATACCATGCTGTTTTGATTACTGTAGCTTTGTAGTATTATCTGAAGTCTGGGAGGGTTATTCCTCCAGCTTTGTTCTTTTTCTTCAGAATTACTTTGGCAATCTTGCAGACTTGTTTTTGAGATTTATCTATTTGGCTGTGGTTTTTAAGTTTCATTGCCATTATATGGTTATATTATAATTTTATTCATTCCTTTCATTGTTGATGAACATTGAGATGGTTTTCAGATTTTTACTGTATACAAAAAAAAATGTAATTAACCTTTTTGGACATCTCCCTGTGCACACGTATAAGAATTTCTCTAGGGCAGTGATTTTCAAACATTTTTTAATGTAACCAGAGTAAGACAGACTTTTTTTTTTTTTTAATTTTATTTATTTATTTATTTATTTTTGGCTGTGTTGGGTCTTCGTTTCTGTGCGAGGGCTTTCTCTAGTTGCGGCGAGCGGGGGCCACTCTTCATCGCGGCGCACGGGCCTCTCACTGTCGCAGCCTCTCTTGTTGTGGAGCACAGGCTCCAGACGCGCGGGCTCAGTAGTTGTGGCTCAAGGGCCCAGTTGCTCCGCGGCATGTGGGTTCCTCCCAGACCAGGGCTCGAACCCATGTCCCCTGCATCGGCAGGCAGATTCCCAACCACTGCGCCACCAGGGAAGCCCTAAGACAGACTTTTAACATTATAACCTTTCTGTTTTGGTTTATATACATATTTATATGATTGAAACTGAAATTTCGTGAAATAAAACTTGCCTTGATTAGTTTCAGTGTGTTCAGATAATTTCCTATTCTTTGTTATTCTTTGTTCCATAATATTGTTATTCTCTGCTATGTGATTCTGATTTATAAAAGTGTTATTCCAGATCTACAATACTGCTTTCATGTTCCATTAGTGGGTCAACACCCGCTATTTGAGAAACATTATTCTTTTTCATACACTAAGAGCAGAGTTGCTGGGTATACATGTCTTTAACTTTATTAGTTATTGCCAAATTACTCCCCAAAGTGATTGTAATGACTTGCACTTCTACCTACTCACACATACTTGCTATTGTCCAACTTTTAAATATGTGTCAATATGACGGTTATAAAATGGTATCTTGTTTTAACACACATTTACCTGATTAATAGTGAGTTTGAGCATATTTTATATGCCTATTTAAAACCCTTCTGTGGCATCCAAGAACATTTGAATAAAATTCTGCTTCCATACTATGTCTGATAGGTTCTTTATGATCTAACTCCCTCTCCTTTGCTCTCATCTTGAACCATTTTTCTCTTTCTCTTCCTCAGCTTTACCAAGCTTATTTCTGTTTCACTTTTTGTGTTGCCTAAAATGATGCCTTCCATATTTTTGCATCTGGTTTAAGGTTAAATGTGACCCCTACAGAAAGACTTTCCTCACCTTCAAGAAGAAAAGCCTTTCCCGCCCATTCTCTCTACTCATAGTTATATTTATACTCTTTTAACAGATTTCTGATATCTATTGCATTATGATCTGAGCTGAAATTTCCATTTTAGCAATTCAGATATTTACAATAACATAATTCATGTTGAATGGTCAAAAGATTACCTGTACTTGGAATATGGCCGTCAAAGGAAGTGATGCTTGAGGGGAGACTATCTTAAAACATGGTTAGTAGGTTCAGTAGGTATAAAAAAGGCCTGAAAAATGAAAGCATATAATGTGTGGTCAATGCAGGTAAACATGAAAAGAGTAGACTGTGACTTAATATGGCTGATGAATGAGACCCATGGTGTTCTGGGAGGATAGGTTTCTGAGGAAAGTTAAAGCTGAGACCAAGCCATGGATTTTATCCAGTAGGGAAGAGTGTCATTGATTAGTTTATTTTTGACCCCCTAAAATTGTCCAATTATTTTTAATGCATTCTGTCAAATCAGTGGCCTAACTTAGAACACCTAATGTTCAATATTCTTAATTCTATTCTGTATTATAAGTAGAGGTTACATTAAAAGACTATGAGAGTAGGGATTTTGTCTGCTGTGTTCACCTTTGTATACCCAGTGCCTAGGACAGTGCCTCCTGGCAGGCATTAAAATATTTTAGGGATGAAAGTATGATGTTTTTCCTCTTTTGATTCATTATTTTCATAATAAATACACAATGAACCTGCATGTAATAGGAGTCAGTCACTAGTCTAGATGGAAGTCTCTTTGAATAAAATAGAGGAACATAATTAGATGAGTCCATCGTAGATAGTATGGCTAAAGTATAAGCATAATGCTGTGGGTGTGAAAGCACAGAAAAGGAGCACCTAAACTTCCTCAAGGGATGGGACAGGGGGTGGTTTGTCAGGAATTTTTCCTGGTAAAGGTTGTGCCTGATCCAAGTATTAAGCAATGATTAGAAGTTAAAGAAATTGAAGACAACACAAACAAATGGAAAGATATACCACGTTCATAGATTGGAAGAATTAATATTGTTGAAATGACTTTACTATCCAAGATAATCTACAGATTCAATGCAATCCCTATCAAAATACCTGTGACATTTTTCACAGAACTGGAACAAATTATTTTAAAATTTGTATGGAAACACACAGGGCCCCAAATAGCCAAAACAATCTTGAGAAAGAAGAACAGAGCTGGAAGTATCATGCTCCCTGACTTCAGGGACTACAAAGCTACAGTCATCAAAACAGTATGAGACTGGCACAAAAACAGACACAAATCAGTGGAACAGAATAGAGAGCCCAGAAATAAACCTATACACTAATGGTCAATTAACCTATGACAAAGGAGGCAAGAATATACAATAAAGGAAAAAACAGTCTCTTCAATAAGTGGTGCTTGGAAAACTGGACAGCTACATGTAAAAGAATGAAATCAGAACATTTTCTGACATTATATGCAAAAATAGACTCAGAATGGATTAAAGACCTAAATATAAGACCAGAAACCATAAAACTCATAGAAGAAAACATAGGCAGAATACTCTTTGTTATAAACTGTAGCAAGGTTTTTTTGGATCTGTCTCCTAAGACAAAGGAAACAAAAGCAAAAATGAACAAATGGAACGTAATTAAACTTAAGAGCTTTTGCATAACAAAGGGCACCATTGGCAAAATAAAAAGGCAATACTGGATGGGAGAAAACATTTGCAAATGATATGACGAATAAGGGGTTAATAGACAAAATATATAAACAGCTCATACAACTCAACATAAAAAAAAAAAACAAAAACTGAAAATGGCCATAATACTCGAATACATTTTTCCAAAGAAGACATACAGATGGCCAATTGGCAGATGAAAATATGTGCAACATTGTTAATCATCAAATAAATGCAAATCACAACCACAATGAGATACCACCTCACACCTGTCAGGATGGCTATCATCAAAAAGACCACAAATAACAAATGTTGGAGAGGATACAGAGAAAAGGGAACACTGTTGGTGGGAATGTAAATTGGTATAGCCACTGCGGAAAGCAGTATGGAGGTTCCTCAAAAAACTAAAAATAGAACTACCACATGATTCAGCAATTCCACTCCTGGGTGTATATCCTAAGAAAATGAAAATAGTAATTCTAAAAGATACGTTCACCCCAATGTTCATAGCAGCATTATTTACAATAGCCAAAATATGGAAGCAACCTAAGTGTCCATCAACAGATGAGTGGCTAAAGAAGATGTATGCACACACACACACACACACACACACACACACACACACACACACACACACACACACACACTGGAATATTACCCAGCGATAAAAAAGAATGAAATTCTGCCACTTACAACAACATGGGTGGACCTAGAGATTATGCTTAGTGAAATGTCAGACAGAGAAAGACAAATACTGTATAATATCACTTGTATGTGGAATCTAAAAAATAAAACAAACGAGTGAATCTAACAAAAAAAGAAACACAGATATAGAGGACAAACTAGTGGTTACCAGTAGGGAGAGGGAAAAGGGGAGGGGCAAGTAGGGGTAGGGGATTAAGAGGTACAAACCACTATGTATTAAAAAAAAATAGGCTACAGGTATATATTGTACAGCACAAGGAATGTAGCCAATATTTTATAATAACTATAAATGAAATATAACCTTTAAAATTGTGAACCTCTATGTTGCACACCTGAAACTTATATAATACTATAAATCAACTACACATCAATAAAAAATATAATTAACCCAGCAAAGAATATGGGAAAGGATATTCCAAGCATAGAAAGAATATGGTGAATAAATGGATTCTAGAAATAGTTCAGTATTATTGGAATATAAAATGTAAGTAAGTAAATAAAGTATAAGAGAAGAGCAAAATTTTATTTATGGAAGGTCTTGACAACCATGCTAAGAGAGCTTGCGAACAATAAGGAGCTACTGAAAGGTTTAATAAGGGCATAACATGATCAAATGCATTTTAAAAGATCACTTCTGGGGATGTATGGATGTTGAGTTTTAGGAGTCAAATATTAATGGAGGAGACATTCAATTATGGTTAGGATGCAGAAATTTTCAAGAGACAACCACATTTACCCTAACAACAAGAAAAAGCCAAAGAAGCCACAAAAATAATCACTATTTTAAAGACCAAAAAAGAGCTAAGCGTGCAAAGAAACTTAAATGAGCTAAATTCCAGAAAGAGGTAAGTCTTTCCTAGGAGAGAAGAGATTCATGAATGTTTTCAACCCTGGGGGAATGATACAAGGAACTATGAAGACATCATACATAGGTGTAAGAGAAACAACCTGAAATTTGGAATAGTTAGGACCCAGTTTACAGAAGATGATAGGTAGAGTAGATGAACTGTGAGGTTCATCCAGAGCACACAGAGCTTTAAATGAGTACAAAGCAAAGACTTAGTTATAACTTAGTTATATTTTTTTATAACCCACTGAAAACTGGGTGGAAAAGGAGAGCTGAGAGAAATCCTTCTGTTGTGCATCATGCCTTCATAGAAGGCACCACAGAAGTCTGCCCACTGAAGGCTGGGGGAAGGGAATCAGAGGAGAAGGGGATACTGAGACAGTGAAACCCAGAGCAGGAGCCCAGCACATAGCGATCCTCAGTGATTTAGAGGGCTGGAGGCTAGGCTATAAAATAGGGAGAGACCTCCCTGGTTTAGAAATCTGTAGGCTGAGCTATAAAGCTTAAAGTGTCCTCCAGAGAAACTTAAGGACATTTTCGGATAGGCAAATGCTGTTTTCCTGCAGACCTATGTAAGAAATACTAAAGGAAATTCTTCAGACTGAAACAAAATTATAGTTGAAGATCACCTGGGTCTATAGGAGGGAATACAGATGTAAATAGAAAAAGACTTTTTAAAAATCGTCTTTCACCCAACTGTGTTCACTTTAAATATAAAGACAGTTTCTTAGTCTGTTTGGGCTGCTTTAACAAAATACCACAGACCAGGTGGCTTATTAACAACAGACATTTATTTCTCACAGTTCTGGAGTCTGAAAAGTCCAAGATCAAGGCACTGATGGGTTCACTGTCTGGTGAGAGCCCACTTTCTTGTTCATAGATGGCCTTCTTTTCACTGTGTCCTCACATGGCAGAAGGATCGAGGGATCACTCTGAGACCTCTTTTGTAAGGGTGCTAATCCTATTCAGGAGGGCTCCACCCTCATGACCTAATCACCTGCCAAAGGCCCCACCTCCAAATATCGTCACATTGGGTGTTAGAATTTAACATATGAATTTTGGGGAGACACAAATATTAAATCTAGAGCAGACAGGTTGAAAGAAATAGGGTAGAAAAAATAACGTGCAAACAATAAACATAAGGTAGCTGCTGAAACTGTACCAACCATAAGAAAATGGGTCCCAAGAGTGGAGTGTTACAGATAAAGAGATAGTGCATCAGGAAGGTTATAGAGTTCTGAATGAGTATGACTTAATAATAGAGCTTTGGTCAGTCACAGGTGACCTAACTTATTAGAGTTGGAGATTTTGAAGATATTGACAGTACGAATTTAAATAAAAATCAGTAAGAATGTAGAGGATTTGAGCAATATTAGTTACCAGTTTGACCATAGTTGACATTTATAGAATTCTACATCCAACTTCTAAAGTTATTCTAAAGTTCACATGGAACATTCACCATCTGCAGGGTCACAGAACAAATTCCAATAAATTTTAAGGAACTGAAATCATACAGAATATGTTTCTAGGCACAAAAGTAATAAATTAAAGTCAATAACATTAGATGTCTAGAAAAGCCCCAAAACAACCAAAAGGGAAAGAGAGAGAAAGAGAAGAGAAGGGAGGGAGGGGGGAAAGGAGGGAGAAAGTGAGGGAGGGAGGGAAGAAAGAAGAAGGAGAACGGAAAATTGAAGGGCTTACCTTAACTGACTGCACTATGAAGCTATAGTAATCAAGAGAATGTGTGGTATCAGCATAAGTACAATAAATATATCAATGAAACAGAGTAAACAAAACAGAAATACACACATACATATATAATCAATTGATTTTGACAAGTTAATCCAAGGGGAGAGAGTAAAGTATTTCAACAAGTGGTTCTGGAAAAACTGAATATCCATATGGAAAAAATGAGGCTCAACCCTTTCCTCACACCATAACATAACAAAAATTTGAGGTGAATCATAATTCTACAGGAAAATTTAAAGATGTATAGCTTCCTAATTAAAGCATAAGAGGATATCTATGCAAACTTAGGGTAACCAACAATTTTTAGGACACAAAAATCTTAAACATAAAGGAAAGAAAATGTTAATAAATTGCATTTCATCAAAATGAAATTTTCCTGGCAAGGACAAACTGGAAGAACATATTTGTATTACATATATTTGACACATAACTTGTATCCAAAATATATAAAGAATTCTTAC
The DNA here is from genome assembly GCF_028021215.1 of Eschrichtius robustus. NCBI lineage: Eukaryota > Metazoa > Chordata > Mammalia > Artiodactyla > Eschrichtiidae > Eschrichtius > Eschrichtius robustus. The sequence continues at coordinate 13,933,280 of NC_090838.1, forward strand.
AAATATCTATAATTAAGACAAACAACCCAATAAAAAAGTGGAACAGGTATTTTTTTTTAACATTTATGTATGTATTTGGCTGCACTAGGTCTTAGTTGTGGCACATGGGATCATTGTTGCTGCGTGCGGGATCTTCTTTGTGGCATGCGGGGTCTTTTTAGTTGTGGCACGTGGGATCTTTAGTTGCAGCATGTCACCTCTTAGTTGTGGCACATGGGATCTAGTTTCCTGACCAGGGATCGAACCCGGGCCCCTTGCATTGGGATTGCAGAGTCTTAGCCACTGGACCACCAGGGAAGTCCCAGGAACAGGTATTTTTAAAAAAGAAGATCCACTCAAAAGCCTGAAAATATCAAGCATTGATATGAATGTGGAGTACTCAGAACTCTCACACATTTTTGATGGGATTATAAATTGACTCTATCACTTAGTTAAACAGACAGTTTCTTGTAAACCTAAACACATATTTATCCTATGAATCAACATTCCATTTTTTTTTGGTATTTAATCAAAAGAACTGAAAATATATCTTCACACGAGACCTGTACAAAAATCTTTATAGCAATCCTAATCATGGGGCCCCAAACTGGAAGCAACCTAAATGCCCATCAACAGGTGAATACATAAACAAACGTGGTCCCTTCATACACTGGAATACTACTCAGCCCATAAAAAGGAGCAGTGCTGTTACACACAATAGCCACATAGGAATCTCAAAAACGTTATGTTGTATGAAGCAAATTTGACACAAAAGGATACGTAACTGTGTGATTCATTAGTGTGAAGCTCTCAAACTAGCAAAACAAATCTGTGGTGATACAAATCTTAAGTTGTTGCCTCTGGGCAATAGAGGGAGCTTATTAGAAAGGGAATGAGGAAGCTTTCTGGGGTGATGGAAATATTTTATATCTTGCTTTGGATTGTATTAATAGGGACATAAGCAGTTATCAAAATTCATTGAACTGAATACTTAATTTCTGTATGTTTTCCTATACATTACATATATATAATATCTCAATAAAACAATGTAAAACAATTGAATGGATCCAATCAGGCTTCTGGGGAAGCTGTTGCAGTAATTGAGACCAAAGCTAACGAGTTCCTGGACTCAGGCAGTGGATGCTAAGAGAGAGGAGATGGAAGCAGGAATTCATTTTGAAGGCTCTCCCTGGAGTCTGGGACTTCTCAGACCACAGTCAGTCTAGGTCATTTGGGGACCACTGATGGAAGAGCAGAAGTTAAAACCTAATCTTTGAATCTGCTAAGTATATTCTGGCTCCTCTTTGGAGATTTAGATGATTGTGTATAGTGAAGTATTGCTGAATCCTTTCCAAGCTCCTACTATGGTTTGCACAGATTCAACAACCTATACTAGTCTTTCCTTGCAAGTCACTAAACCAGGGAAGCCACCAAGTATCAGCCCTCCCCATCAGGATACCATGTGCCCAGGGGTAAATACAGGTGACTGTGTGACATGAGGCAGTTTAACTGGTCACTCAAGATGAGGAGAGAAGAGGGCTATTTTATTCGCTTGTCACCTTTGGAGAGATTGAACCAAAAGCCTTGAAAAATAAAAAAGAATAAAGATGATAATGGGCTGGGGGGAAGTAACGAGAGTGTGTAGGTTGAATGCAAGTGTTTCTTCTAAAAAACAGCAGTTTAATAGAACTGAAACTTCTGAAGATGTCTTGCTGGTATGATTGATGACTGTTCAGTTCATCCAGATGACTGGCAATAGGCTGCTTGAAGCGAAAATCCCAAGTTTGATACAAGCAGTGAGCGGACTTGTGTGGGGTGATGATGGGTATCTTGGAGTGCACGCAGATGAGGTCTGGGTTTCCTAAGCAGCCGAGGCCCCTAAAACATATCAGGTGGTGGATTCCAGGAAGGGGTTCCATACTAAGAAAAGAGTAATTTGAATGGGGCAGCAGGTGTTGGTGATGCTTGGATGAAACCCTGGTAGCACAGCACTTAGGAAATGGTGGGGTGGGGAGGGAAGATGGTGAATGTGAGATGAGTAAAGGCGCAGAGTTTTGTGCGTAAGTACAGAGAAGGATGACTTCTGAAGGACTACTGGAGAAAGAGAGTGCCTCTCTTCACTGTATCCTGAGTTCTCTGACAGTATCACTTAACACATAAGACTTTTGTGATGATTCGATAACATATAAAATGCTCAGCTGGGAAGGAAGGATAGAGTTTCCCTCTATTTTGTATCTTCTCTTTGGCAAAGTCTGCTCAACATGATACAGGGAAAGCCTTACCTTCCTTTCTAGTTGAGCATTTTACATGTTATCTCATTTAACACGCACATCAATCTTACATGGTCAGTGATTTTAGTCACAGGGTATAGAAAACGGAACTAAGTCACATGGCATTTAAATAAGTTGCCCAAGGTCACACAAGAGCTCCCTGAAAGAGCTGAGATTTGAATGCAGTCTTGTCTGACTCCAATACTGCTCCTTTGCCCCTTCACATCCTCCAGATGAGTTCTTGGCTTGTTTGCTGGTTCTGTAACCTGCTCTCTGTTCCTGACAGCCCCTTTGCCTTCGCTTTCTCTCAGCATTTAAGTGCCAGCTTTCTTGTTGCTGATTCCTCTGAAGTGGAGCTAATCTCTTTTAGCACCACTCTATTGCTTGCTTGCCAACCACTAATGACTCCCCATTATCTTCAGGGATGAATTTCAATTTTTAACGTTCATTGCTCTTTAAATCTGACCTTGGATTGCATTTTCAGTATTTTTTTCCAATGGACTTCTCCTCAGAATTGGTGCTACATCAACATCCAGTCACTTGAAAGTACCCAAATGCCCCATGCTTCCTCTGGTCTACACCCATGCTGTCCCTGCTGCCTGGCGAATTCCCAGATGGTCCTTTATAGGACCTCTTATAGGAAGCCTTCATTGGCAACCCAAGGCTAGGCTTGTGCGATTTCTTTACATTCCTGTAATATTACATACTTTATTTACTCTGTCAGAATACTTTTTATTCTCTTTCGAAAATTTCTGTTTATTCATCTGATTTTCTAATTTAATTGAGAGCATCTTGAAGGCAGAAACTATGACCAATAAGTTTGTTGTTCTCAGTGCTTTGCATAGGACCTGGCTCATAATAGGTATATAGTAAATGCTCATGAAAAAATAACTTGACTTTATTCATTCCTTTAACAAAATTCGTAGGGTACTTATGATGTTTCCAGCCCTATGCTAGACTTTGAGAATGGTAAGATAAAAAATATGATAAAATATTGTCGTTATTCTTAAGTAGCTCATAGACTAGGTGGAGAAACTGATATTTAAGCAAATAATTGTAGTAATATGCTATTGATTAATGTGGGTCAATGTGTAGTACTGTGGGAGTGCAGAGGAAAATACCTGTGGGATCAGGGAAAGTTTTTCCCTGTGTAATACCGAGGACATTCTTTTGCACTTGGAGATCAGCACGTGATTCCATAGCGGTTGATACCGTTGGTTCTTGCACCAATCTGCTCGAGTACAAATCTTGGTATGTGCACTTGGGCAAATTATTTACTCTCTCTGTGCTTCAATTTTTTCATGTGCAAAATGTGAGTAATAAATGCACCTACCTACCTCATAGGATTTTGTGAAGATGAAATGTGGCAATGTGTTAGAACAATGTCTTGCAGTCAATAAATGCTAGTTATTTTTATTACAGTTATTATTGTGGTCCTCAGGAAACCAGTTATCTCTATAACCCTAGGATGGACCTTTTCGAAGATACTAGAATACAAACTTGCTGCTCCAGTTCTTCATCGCTGTCTATGCTTGTGGCTTAAAGGTTTGTGATCAGGGCACACGATGTGCAAAAGAGATAGGAACCTCTCTTTGGGTTGTCTGGGAGAACATCCATTTTAAGGATCTGAAAAGTGAGAAAATAAACAACAAAGATATCCTAGAATTTGTTGCTGAAAGTACTGGAGAGACTTCCTGATTTCCTCTCTCCTGAGCTGGAGAGAGGAAAGAAATATTTATTCTCCTCAACATAATAGCAGGAGAACTGTCATGCTACAATTCAGCTTTTTCAACTAGATGAGAAAAACAGAATCAAAACCTTCCATTGCCTTGAATGTTTAGTGAAAGATGTGAATCTGATGGAGTCCCCTGGTCCCAGTTTGTAGCCTCATTATGCTTTCTCCTGGAATTTTCCGAATTCCTCTTGTACTCACAGAGACCGGTGAATATAGTCCTGGCTCATCACAGCCAACTCCGCCATATGTTCCCTTCTGGGAATTTTCACCAACTCCTGGATAAATGGTACAACTCTTCAGCTGTAATTTCACAACCACTCATGTCATCCCCCCTCACCCAACCATTCTCAAGTCTTCAAAGTTGCATTTCCTACTCTTCAATCAATTCCCAAATTTAGAATTACTATATATATATATATATATATTTGCTTTATATCTCCCACGTTTGCAAATGTATTTCATTCCAGCGATGGAACAATCTGACATAACTAACCTATCTTGCCTGGAGAGAGGACTCTTGATAGCAGTCTCCCTCTGGGCTATCCTAGTATTTCTAGTGTCTTCTTGATTTAGAGTCTGACACTGTGCATGTGGACCCATTGTCCTCAGAAAGAAATGTGATATTCTCAAGCAGCCCCAAACACCTTCACTGGCTGCCTCCCCATTTCTCTTTCCCTGTTCTCACCCCACAGCCTCCTAGGACTAACTCCACACATTTCCCCTACACTTCTTGGCCTATCACTTGCTCTACTCCTCCATCCTGGCCTCCCCTTGTCCCCCTCCTGGTGACCTCAGGCTGTAAAATGCTACAATATCTCTGGCTTGGGTTCCTTATCTGGCCCCAAATTCTTTTCTTCTCCCTGTAAGACACTGAGGAAGAAGGAATGTTCATTTATAATGTTTTACTTCTCTATCTTTTTCCTCCAGCCTCCTTTAGATGACATTTTTGCTCAGCCTGCCATAAACTTGAAATGTCCTTTTCTCACTTGCCCTAGGAGATGTGGCATTTCCCCAGAAAAAGTTGGGATCTGATCCTTAGGTTGTTGTATATGATGAGAAATAGTTTAAACAAAGTTGGTGATGGGCTGTATATCAAAGCAGAGAGGAGTGGGAGGCACTGGCTCCTTTGAAGACAGTATCCTCCTTCCAAAATGGAATTTCTGGCACGATTTTCAAGTTCTTGAGTTCCCTCTTCTCTTTTATTCCCAGGACTGTAGGAAAGAGTGATTTCAAATTATTTGGGCTTCTTACCACCGCTTTATTGTCCTGCCATGCTTTGTAACATGCTGTAAGTGAAACCCGAACATCACCCAAGGCTTGAGAATCAGGAAGGTGTGTTCAGTGATTATTCTAATTCCTCTGAACCAGGTATGAAATCATGTTAATGATAGTATCTTCCACTGGATGTGCTTTTATATATTTCCAGAGCACTTTCACACATACTTTGATTTGAATTTAAAAACTCGTTTACTTACTTTCTATCCAGGTGCTAGCCTCTGACTGAGTGGCTACAATGTGGTTAAGGGAAGATCCACTTCCACCTATTAAAGTAAAAATATGAAACCAACAGACCTGGAAGACTTGGGTATATAATTCTTTCTGGAATACAGAGGTGCTAGTACCTGCAGGAAAAAATGCTAGAGGAGTTAGCGGTTAAATGATAGAGATTGCTCTGCATATACTTGGCACTCAATAAATGGCAGAAGACTTCCACATGTTTCCTCATTTGGTTCTCACAGCCACACATTGAGGATCACTGTTGTGTTATGACAGAAGGTCAGGTTCAGAGAATCCTAGGTGGTGGCCTGCCCAATTTATGTATCCAGGAGGTATTGAAGTTGGGACTCACGTCTAGGACACCTAACTTCACTCTTCCCATCATACCACATTGACTCGTATAGAGTTTATTTTTGCTTTGTTTATTAAGCTTACAGATATTTATTGAGCACCAACTGTGTGCCAAGAACTGGACTAAATATTAGAGATACAGACCTACATAGACCTAGAACCTTCCCTCTGTGCTTTCCTCAGAATGCTTCAGGCCCACTTCTGATGAGTTTGTGGAAATATGTGTGTTTGCAATACTTTGAAACCTGTATTTTTGTAAGATGTGTAGCTTATGTTTCTTCCTTTTATAATAACATAAGCCAAGTACTTTATAAGGCACTAAATATTTTATGAACGGTTTATGAAACCAAACATAAATGTGATCATTCATTTTACAATAGAGTTCACGTGTAGGTTGCAAGGAATTAAGAAACTGCTGACAGTCTGAATGTTGGGAGGTGGATATATGCAAAATATACAGCCAAATACATATATATGTATAGATGTATATAAATATACATGTATATGTAGATATATTTCAAAGCTGACATGGTTTAGTAATCAATTTTGTCTGAATATTTTGCTTTCTTTGTGGATAAATAAATAAATTTTGTTTATTCTTATAAATGGTGCTTCCCAAACAGGCTTCTATTCAAGAAACTCTTGGTTTATTGCAGTGATGGGGAGCCTAGTGATTTTGACTTGGAGAAGTGGTGTGTCTACTGTCATCACTTGTCACAAAGACTTTGGTGTAGAATGTGCCCCTTGGGGTAGGCTCATAGGGAGAGAAGTTTTTTGTAATGGAGTCACCCAGATGTTTGAACAGCTGTATTAGCAGAGTTGTTTGGACAGTTTTACACAATAATATTTTGTGATAAAACCTTGGTATGTGAAATGACCATTGTTTCTCAAAGTTATTTTTACTCAGAAACAGAACATGAATTCGAGGGGGCTCACAATTTAATTGAGAAAATGAAATATATCCTCTTGAAATGTTATGGTAAAACATAAATGGCTTTTGCTTCATCCCAGACATTCATTTGAAACAAGGCATTCTGCTGGAGAAGAAACCCATAAGGGCTTCTTTAAATAGGATACACTTTGATTGTGATCCAAGGAAGAACTGATAGTGAGAGATTAAAACATTTCCAGGGTAATTTACAGCTTCCTGCATTTTTTAAGGTTACTTTATTTTATGCCTAATGGTCAGGGATAATTTATATATGCCATGGCAGAAAGAAGCATGGCCAGAGGTTTTCTCTGCAGCTCAGAGTCTTGGTTGATTTAAGAGAGGAGATGCTATCTCATGCTGTACCAAATGGAGCCAAAACCTACAGACATTATACAGCAGCCAAGTCTGTCCATATGTGTTGACAGGTTTTACGGGCAATATATTTCTGAGCTCTTGATCAAGATAATAATAATAATAACTATAGTTATTATTATTATTACTACAAAAATAACAATAAGGATAGAAGGAGAAGAAGAGGAGGAGGAGGAAGTAGAATTGCTACTGTACCAGAAATGCTAAGATTAGCATCAGCAGTTAATAATACTAAGACTTCTATAATTCTAGTGTGTACATTAACTAGATTGAACTCAGTAAATGCTTTTTGAGAGTGTACCATGTGCCAACCACTGTGCTATACACTGAAAGGTGAGAAAGATGAATGAGATTCAGCCCTGCATGGTCTAGCTGGGAAATGCTCCTGTGGAAATTATTTCCACCAAAAATGAAACAAAGCGATATCAAATGTGTCATAGGAGCACAAAGAAAAATACTGTAGGAACAAAACATAGATACTATATTAGATTTAGAGACTGGGAGAGCCACATGGAAGAAGACTTTACAGGAAGTGTGGATTTTGATAAATGGGTATGGAAAAGGGAAAAGTCATTCTAGCAAAATATGACAGGAACAAAGGTGTGGAGAAGGGAGTATATATAGACTGTCTGTAGAATGAGGAGCAGTTTGAGTAGCTGGAATGAAGGGTGCTTTGGGTGGAGTGTGGCAAGGGAAGACTGGATCATTGTTAATAGAATGTTTGCTCTCAGAGAGCTAGGTTTGCTCTAATGCCAACTTAGAATATACCACACTCTAAAGGCTGATGTGGGAAAACACCGGTTTGGTCCCTACCTCCTATTCTGTGCCAACTCTACAAGCTGCCATTCCATGACCCATTTTGCTATGAACTTAGATTCTATGGAAACTACTAAGACCGCTACTGAAAAAGAAGGATTCTCTACCAGTAAAAAAATCAGACCATCTGCCAGGCTGGAGAGGGTGCCTGGCTTTTCTTAAGTTCTGTCCCAGAAGGGCCATCCTTGGGCTACATTTGTCCTCTCCCTGCCTACATCCTCCGGAGACTTTTCATTTAGTGTCTAGACATAATGACTCCTTTGTACCAAGGAGAGTGAAATCACGGACATTACGGATTGTACATGGTCCTGAGAGGTGCTGGGGAAAGAAGTTGTAGATGGAGACCCTGACTCTGTATTCTGCTGACTGGCTGCAGAGGAACCCTGGAAGGACACTGTGTTAGAACTGTAAATAAGTCACTGTGCTCTGGTGCCCATTAACATAATTGGACTGAGAGTCATTAGCTTGTTTTTTTGTCCTGGCTCGACTCAGATCTGACCGTATGACCCTGGGACAGTTACTTAACCTATTTGAACTCCAGTTTTATCATTTATGAAATGCTATAGTTCTATTTGATCTCTAAGTTTTCTTCTATCTCTAATTTTTCTCGTTGTTGTTCTACAAAGACTTTTTAGTTGTAGTTTTTAAAAACACGAAGAATGAGTGGGTGAAGTTTCACATTTCATCTTGATTTTTGGATTAAAATGTGGATATTATTCAAAGTTGATATGAAATGGCAGACATATCAAGCCACTTCTTTCTTGCATGTATAATTTTAATGTATGTCTTCAATCCTTCCAAGGAGAAAAAAAAGTCAAATATTTTTGTCAATAAACAGCTGATAGAAATGCTGGGTTTATTTAAGTTTTGAAAATCTGTGTAGAGGAAGTGGTATCCTGTAGTTATTAAATCAAACAGCTACATTAGGAATTCCTTACCCAAATCAGGTATTTACAGTAAATTTTTCTGTGGAATGTTGTTTGGTTTCTATACAGTTGTGAGGTAATTTTACTTCATCTTGAAAAGAGTAGAGCATTAAAACAGAGAGTACCATGAATATTTTACCCTAAATCCTACATGCCTTTTATTTTAGGGAAGAAAAGGTAAAAACTTTGGAATCCAGTAGAATAACATAGCATAATGTAGTGTAAAAAGGAATGCCCACCTGTTTAATGCCTCACAAATGGAACTTCAGAAAACCACAGTAGCTCTTAAATGGTGCATTGCAAGAATAAAAACATGATCCAATCCTGAAAGCATTCCTGCTGGGTGGCTAGGCCTTACTTTTCTCAGGACTAAACCAGATCTTTTACAACCTTTTATAGAGTAAGGCCTAGATTATGCCATTATGCTTATGAAAATATGGAGAAGGAGCTAAGTGTTTCAGCAAATTTTTAAGCTAATTGAATCAATAAGGCAGAAGCGAGGAAGGGAGAAATTCTAATTCTAGGCCTTTGCTTTGGGCAGTGATATTAGAGACTAATACATAAAGCATGAATTATAAATGCCTGTCTGCTTGTCTGTCTTCTTGACTAAACTGAGTTCCTTGAAGAAAGGGACTTTGGCTTATATATATTGCTGTCTGTGGTGACCAATTTATGCATGGGATGGGATGTAGTGGGCCACTAATAATTATAGGATTGAATAGAAGGAAAAAAACACCTCTTTGGAGCAAAAGAAAATAACGATAGCGATAAATAAGTGAGAAGAATAAACCAAAATGTTCAAGATGAAATAAAAGGAAATCTTAGCCTTGTGAAATGAAGCATTCTTCAGTGTTTGTTAGCTTTCATAATATTCTGTTTAAAATGCATTCAAATTAGTAAGCTCCTGTCTTTGTACTGGGGTGAAGTTTTGTGAAATAGCAGTTTTTAAATCTCAGTGAACAAAGAAATAGATCCTGGAAATAAAATACAGATTATCACAAAGTTTGTTCTTTGGGGAGCAGTGTGCTAGATGACGTTGTCTCCGGGGACCTTTAGATGCTGGAGTTTGGCCCATTACACAAATACAACTTTTTACTACCCCTTTATCGACTGCTATTAAGTTGACATTTTCATACTAGCTTCCTGGTCATCCATCCTGGGGACAAACAGCCTGATGTAGTGTGGGGAGAGAATGGTAGATTCCTAGAAACTATTATGTTTGGCATTTTGGAGTGGTGGGTGGTTTCATATATCAGAGTATATTTTCTTGTGTGTGTATGTGCATGTGTGTTTGTGTGTGTGTGTTTATGCATGTGTCTTTGCCTATTTGACCAAGTCCGTAACTACCCAAAGGGAAAGATAATTAGGGAAAAGGTGTTGTATTCTCCTCTTCCTGAAAGCGGTTTGTAACATCAAAGCAAAGACGCAGAGACTGATGAAATATTTAGCGATCAATTTTCTGTCTCTGCTTTTAAGTATGCTGCTGGTTTATAATAGTGCCTTGAAAAAGATTCTGTGGTTTAAACACAGATTTTTACACTTTAAATTGAGACCATAATCTCAGTGGAGTGGGGAATTCCTGAGATAACTTTGTTTTATAAAAAATGAGGTTGCTCAAATGGTAGACAATTAATCCAAGTGCTTTAATTGTCATCTAAAAACATAAAGAATAAAGTGTGCCATTTCCTTTTTATCTTTTTCCTTTGGCTTTGTTTTAGAAAAAATAATTTCCTTATCAATTCTGCAGACATAGTGCTAGCTTATATCTTAAGAGTGACTGCTATCAGTTTTAGTACATTCACTGAAGTTAAACTATCTATATTGAGAAAGGGAAGGGAACTTTCTTGGCATCAAACCCAAACAGAATCTTAGTAAAATTTATAAGAAATCTGCTTGATTATTGCATTATGTAAGTGCTCTTACTCCTACAAATTTCCGTCAATGTAGTATCCTTTTTATAGTTTGATACCACAAATGTAGAATGTGACACAAACTTCAGTGAAAAATGAGATTCATTCATTTGAATGTATTTGGTTGTTTTTTGTTTTTGTTTTCATTTTTCCTAGCTATGCTAGAGATTATAGTTAATGAAATTTCTCTAATTTTTATATTCTTTAGGCGTGATATAAATATGTTTCTTTTTAGTGGAGATTACGTGGAAACACATCATACTAAATATTTAGTTGTGAGATTAGTCAGGAAGTTTGGAAATTATTACCTAAACATGGAGGAAGTTACTGTCCAGATTTTAAAACTGGATGTGTCCCTGATTCAGAACAAAAAATAATAAGAAAGTAATTCTGGGTCACCCAATATACTTTTAAAATTTCATTCCACGAGAGTTATGGATTGAGTCTTACAAGGAATGGACTGGACTCTGGGGTACTGACTCTGCCTTCAGCCAAGGCATAATCTGTGCCCTTTTTAAACCACCCTCCATCTTCAGGCTAAGGTCTCTGGATGTCATTCTTCTGGGCTCCCATAGCATCCTGCTTATACTTCCAGACCTGGGTTGATTCTACTATTTTGAACTTATTTACATATACATCCTCTCAACCAAATTCTGAGATTTTCAAGTGCAAGAGTAATGCTTTATAAAATCTTTTATGTCTCAAGCGAAAATACATGGATTCTGGTACAAAATATTATCAGCTAATTCCCTATGTTGGGCCATTAGATTGCTTCCTGTTTCTCCCATTTTGCCATATATAACACTGCAGTGAATATTTTTTCATATAAAGCTTTGTTTGCTTTATCAAATTCCCTTAGTATCATCATCATCATATTTATATTTATATAAATTAAAACATAAAATATAATTGTATTTTGGGTATATTGCTAAGCACTTTACATGGGTTATCTTAATTAATCTTCATAGTAACCCTCTGAACTGATTACTATCCCCATTTTACAAATGAGCAAACTGATGTTTAGAGAGATTAGCAGCTATATTTTTACTTATTTCTTAGAAGATGAATTAATAAGTCAGAATTAACAACGTTTTTAAAATTCTTGAAATACTGAATGTGCTATGGGAAAGAAAACAAGTTATTTTGTCAAAGTTTTGCCTCACTAGTTTCCTTAGCACTTGGCATATGTGCGTTACTATTTCTCCCAAGGAGAGTTCTGGACATGTGCTGAGCAGGAACACCACAGCAACTCAGCAGTGTAGGTCATCCTGGTCTCCAGGTTGTTTTAACACATCTCCTTGATAGGAAATATGTCACAGAAGAATGTGGCCAATCTGAGTAAGTCACACTAATAACACTTGATGGGCCAAGAACACCACACTCTTGCGTCATTAAAGCTAGGTTTGCTCCATGCGTTGACTCTCCCTGGTTTGTTTGTGACTCCTCTGATAAGCACGGGAGACTGTTGTTTCATGCCAGCCACGGATACAACTTTGAAGCACAGAGAGCAACAGAAAGCAAGGGAAGAACTACCGGCCCAGGGAAACTAGTTGACCAGTGGAGACTTTCCAGAATTAATCATTAAATGCCCTATGTCTGGCTCTGTCTGAGAAGCATGGGCCCAAAATTTCTATATTGGTGTCTCTTTACATTTGCCCTAGTTTTCCAATAAATGTAGCATGCATAAAATAGAATAGAGATGCACTGAAGAGTGTTAATGGTGTAGGAAGAGAGTGTCCTTGGCATGATAGAGTGGAACAAGAGAGGCACCAAAGACCTGTGTTAGCATCATGGAGTAGCTTGTGCGTTCCTAAGTAAAATTCACCTACTGTACAAAGGTTTTGTTTTTTTATCTATAAAATGAGGAGGCTGGGATAAAATACTGTGCTAAATTTTCTTCTCACTTTTGAGCTGGTGTAATGGAGTGTTCTAAAATAATGTTTAAGAACTGATGGTTCTGACTTAGACAAAAAGTATGTTCAAATTCTGGCTCTACAACTTACTAGGGTTATGAACTTGGCCACATTACTGAACTTTTCTAGGTCTCAGTTTCAATTTCTATAAAATGGAGCTGATAATACCTTTCTTATTTGGTTGTGGTAAGGATTAGTTTGAAAATATGCAGAGCTGAATGCCTAGCACGCATTCTACAGAAATGAAGGCATGGTAATGATGATGAAATCGGTGATTCTCTTTACCCCACACGTTTGCCGAAATAAGTCATGTCATATGTTCAGTGTCAGGATGCTTCCTATCTATGCGTTAGTTCCCTAGAGATGCTGTAATAAAGTACCACAAATTGGATAGTTTAAGACAATAGAAATTTATTCTCATAGTACTAAATGCTAAAAGTCTTAAATTCAGGTGTTGGTAGGGCTGGTTTCTTTTGAAGATTCTGAGGTATCTCATAGCTTCTGAGGGTTGCTGGCAAACCTTGACATTTCTTGGTTTTTAGTGGCATCATTCAAATTCTGCTTGTCTTTGAATCTTCCCTCTGATGAGTTCTTGTATCTTCAGATGAGTTTATAGGACAGCGGTCATTAGATTCAGGAGCTACCCTAATAAAGTATGACTCTATTTTAACTTGATTACCTTTTTAGAGACCCTATTTCCAAATAAATTCACATTCTGAGGTACTGAGGGTTAGGATTTTAGTGTATTTTTTTTGGAAACACAGTTCTACTCACATTAGTCTACATATATAAATATAACGTAGTGAAGTTATTATTTCTGACGGTGATGACCAGGTATTATGCAAAGTCAGAATATAAATGAGTGATTTAATCAGATTCACCCTGATTTCTATATATGTCAGTTGCTTCTAGAA